>NC_141693.1:1246964552-1247407052 GCF_964263255.1 Lissotriton vulgaris | reverse complement strand
GGGCCCGCCCGGGCCCCTGGACCCAGCCGGGGCTCCCAGGCCCGGAGGCGCAGGGGAAGCCTCCCCGGGCCCTCCGGACCCCGTCCCGGGCACCCTGCCACGCAGCAGGACCTAGGACAGCGCCCGGGATGGGGAGGCCGCCCTCCCCGGGCCCTCAGGGGCCCCCGGCCGGAGCTGCTGAACTCAGCCGAGCGAGGGGAGGCTTCATGGGCACGGCCGAACCCCGTCCTGGTCCTTTGGCTGTGCGGCAGGCCGGGGGACCGGGCCCAGGGCCGTGGCACCCGACCCGGGGCCCGGCCGGGCCCCTGGACCCAGCCGGGGCTCCCAGGCCCGGAGGCGCAGGGGAAGCCTCCCCGGGCCCTCCGGACCCTGTCCCGGGCAACCTGCCACGCAGCAGGACCAAGGACAGCGCCCGGGATGGGGAGGCCGCCCTCCCCGGGCCCTCAGGGGCCCCCAGCCGGAGCTGCTGAACTCAGCCGAGCAAGGGGAGGCTTCCCGGGCACGACGGAACCCCGTCCTGGTCCTTTGGCTGTGCGGCAGCCCGGTGGACCGGGCCCAGGGCCGTGGCACCCGACCCGGGGCCCGGCCGGGCCCCTGGACCCAGCCTGGGCTCCCAAGCCCGGCGGCGCAGGGGAAGCCTCCCCGGGCCCTCCGGACCCCGTCCCGGGCACCCTGCCACGCAGCAGGACCAAGGACAGCGCCCGGGATGGGGAGGCCGCCCTCCCCTGGACCTCAGGCCTCAGGCCTTCCAGGTAAGCCTGGCAATCTGGTCGCCCCGTTGGAAAGCATTGCGCGCTACTATTGCAAACACATTATCAACCGGACTTGCTCTAGATGGCGCTCCAACATAAGGAATGTACCAACACCTTCCCTACTGGAATCATGACGAGCTGGAGCCGTCAGTAGCACTGAAGGGGTTAAACCCCCCCACCCTGCCCCTCCCCCGCCTGACGTCACCGCCCCGGTATATCGCCCTGCACGGGCCGGGCCTGCTGGAAAGAGAGCTAAACACACAATGGAGGGACTTTTACAGAAATGCACCAATAAGAAGAAAGCATTTCTGAATACCACAGATAGTAACCAATGGCTTACTGTCAGTTTGCCAAACCCCACAGAAGAGGTATAACAGGTCGAAGCTCGACCTAAAAATATAAAGGTCACTGCTAGTGTGAAACGTTTATAGTAGGGAAAAGAAAGGAGACCATGCAAGGCGTGCCAACAAACATGTAATAGTGGTTCTAGAACTGTCTATTGTATTTTGTCTTTTTTTTCTCATATTACAATATTTCTGCTGCTTTCGTAAGGTTTGTGCCATTTCTTTGTTGCATTCATTCTCTGGTTGTCCTTCAAGTGATCGGATTTTTTCTCTTTTTTGTTCTGCATAATCTTTTTCAGGCAACCGCATTTTTAAAATGTAATCTTCTGCTTTATCCCTTTCTCTCTGGCACAGATCTTAGTTGAGAATCATCATACACTGCACTAGCTGCACAGAAGTATTTTACAAAAAGTATCTACTCCATACAATGCTCGGGCGCGAACAGAAATAGCTACTCTCATAAAATCACTGTGCTTAGCATGTTTTTCAATGTACACACTGGACACGGAGTCTAATTGCGCTGTGAAGGTGTGAGAGCTAATTTTCCTTTTCTCACTTAAATGCATTAGAAGCTGGGTTTACGCTAACATCATCTGTGTTAACACTGTCCTTCTTAAATCAATGTTGTTGTTTTTCACTTGATGTTTGGTATTACTTTTTCTTGTTCTAAATAAAGAAATGGAAATGTACTCTAATGAATAAAAAAAATTACCAGATACCTATTCCCTACCATGATTAACCAAGGACGCTCTAACCGTTTTAGGGAGTCAATGTTTTAATTAGTAGGCTTGAATAAACTGTGCGAAGGATAAGCTTCAATGTAATACTACTTTGGGAGAATCCGTAAATGTATTTTCTCAAATAATATTTCCTCTAGCTTATTCCTCCTTGGTGCATACCCTGCGAACCATGTACTTGTGTAGAATGTATGAAAGTCTTTGCCTAAAGTCCTATAAAAGGCCGTCCATTTCTGAAAATCAGAGAGCCCCTACTTCCCACTTTTAGAAGACAAATCTATGCTGGTTTCAAATAGAACTTTACTGAGTTCTTTGTACTTATGAATTGTATGCTTTGGCTCCTGTACTGACGGAGCCACCCGGCCCGTCCATACACGCACACACGCACGCACACAGCCTGGGGGCGGGTCAAGCCCTCGGGTATAAATAAACGGGCATGAGACCGTCTTGTGGGCTAGTGTCTACATGCATTTATTGAGTTAAAAAAGGTAGGCCCCACTTTGTGGCCTAGGTTGTCCCTACCCCATCCAGACACTACACTGGCGATGAGGCGGGTCCTTTGCCCACGCCTCGCCACCACGGGCGCGCCTGTCGTGTCCCGCGGCGCCGCATGTGCCGCGCTGGAACCGCGGCCTGGGCCAGAATTCCTTGCGGGTGTCGCCCCGCTGTGCTGCCAAGACCAGGCCTCGCCGACTGTTGGTGGGTGCTGCGCGCCTATCGTGGCGCGAGAGGTGAGCCCCGAGTGAGCCCTGCCCCACGCCGCACCAGTCATGTGACACAACCACACGCCAGCCCCGGCGCACAAGCCACATGCCACTCCGCAGCTAATGATGAGCCAGTTGGCAACAGGGGGCGCTGCTGCCGCCGGCCCGGCCCAACGGGTCCCAACTCCGCCTCCTTTGCCAGCACCAAACGCCAGTCAAGCACAGGCAGGTCCGCCAGCTTCGGTCCCTGCCGCCAACACAGCGCCTTCCGCGACAGGTCATGCCATGCCGGCCCGCTGCCGCCGTTCAGTGAATTAGAGGACCCCGCCACGGCGGCTGTGCAGTGGTGCCTCTGGCTGGGTCGCCTAGAGCATTACTTCCTTGAAGTCAGAGAGACGGATGCAAAAGTCAAACGCTCGCTCCTCATGTGCTACGGAGGCAACGAGCTATACGAACTGTTTGAGACCCTGCCGGATAGAGGCGATAGCAACGACTACACGGCCGCCATCACGGTGCTCATCCGCCATTTCGACCCCCGCGCAAACCGGGACTATGAGTGGTTCAAATTGCGTCAGGCCCGCCAGGCTGAAGGCGAATCGATCGATGTCTACTTCGCAAGGCTCCGCAAGTTGGCGACATCCTGCGAGCTGCCGGACAGGACTCTGGAAAGCAGAGCGCAACTCATCCAAGGATGCAGGTCAGTTCAGCTAAGAAGACTCATCCTGCAACAGCCCCGCATCAGCCTAGACAAAATCTTGGTGCTAGCCAGGTCGCACGAACTCTCCAATGCCCGAGCAGAGGCGATGCAAGCAGTGCTGGACAGGCCAGCCATACCAGCGAAACACGTGTCCGTGAAGGAGGAACACGTTGATGCGATCCGCAGGCGACCAGGTCCGCCTGCCCAGAAGGGCCCGCAGCAACCGGGAGCCTCGAGATCCTCATGTGGCAATTGCGGGATGGATCACCCGCAACATGGCCGATGCTTCGCACGTGGCAAGACGTGCTCCAACTGCGGGAAGATGAACCATTTTGCCAAAGTGTGCCGCAGCAGTGGCAGTCGTCGGACCGGCTCGAGCAGTAGAGGTGTCAGTCAAGGGGTGCGTCAAATCTCGCTCGAAGACCCTGGGCCCGCTGTAAAACCGCGCAGGCTGCATTTCGCATGGACGAAGATGAAGACGATGACGTGTTCTTCGTTTCCTTTGTAGGTCGTGCTGGATCAAGGAGACGACCCCCGCCGATGTGTGAGGTCCACATCGAGGGATCCCCCGTGCAAGCTCTGATCGACACCGGGACATCGGTGAACGTGATGGACAACTCGCAGTATGAACAACTGTCTCCCCACCCGCCGCTGTCCCCCTCAAAGGCCAGAATATACACTTACGACAGTGACGACCCGCTGCCCCTGCGGGGGGTCATCGACATCACAGTGGCGTGCAACGGTCAACAAGTACACACAAAGTTCCACGTGACGGGAGGAAAACAAGGCACACTCCTCAGCTGCCACACCGCGGAGGACTTACAACTGGTGTTCTTCGCCAGCCAGATTCATGAACGTCATGCAGATGCCATGTTGAGCGAGTTCCCGGCGCTCTTCCGAGGACTCGGCCGTCTGAAAGGAAAGATGTTCAAGCTGCACATCGACTTCACAGTAAAGCCGACGGCGCTACGCCACAGGAGGGTGCCCTTCCACTATGCGGCCATAGCTCCCGGTCCTAGCCATTGGCATGATCATTGTAGACAGGCTTGCCAACAGATCTTTACACTTTCACCGGCTCCAGGCTGGTGCCTTGCTCCCCTGTACCCAGCACCATCATCCACAGCCTTGCCCCTTCACACCAAAAAGCGGCTATGGCTTAGCATGTGCTGAGAGATAGACCAAGCAGTGCTTGATCAGCACATGTCCTTTCACAATCATTTCCAAATGGTGGGAGCTGGGAGGGCTGGGTCTTTTTGGTATCCAATAATTGTGAAACATATGTCTAAGCAACAAGTAAAGTCCTCTTACCACAGTCTTCCGACACCTGAATTAAGGAGCAAGAGTGCAATGAATAATAGGACCACAATTTTCTAAACGTGACATCAAAAGCTGACTCAGACTCTACTCTGCAAATGAAACCTTAAAACCATGCGCAAAGGCACTCCCTAGATTGCTGCCAGTTCTGAAAAACCACACTAGTGTCAGCTTGTGCGCAATAGAAATGCCCATAACAAAATCAGAATACAAATTTGAAGATATCCCTCAAGGAAGCCTGTAAAATTGTTGTGCGGGTCTTGATTTGCAGAAGACTGCTTATTCTTGTTTTGTGGAAGCTTTTAAAGTTGCGGTGTGACAATGCATGCCACATTTATTGCCAATAAATTCAAACATATTGAAAGTGTATTATTTATTGACTTAGGGCAAGCTGAACAGCCACCAAGGTAAATCAAAGTTTATGGGTATATATTGAGCTGATGCTGGCACTCCTTACATCCTCCCATCCCTCCATTTTAAGGGTGTCTCCAAAGGTCGGGCCCAGGGACTGCGAAAAACTCCTTTCTTGAGTCGGAGTCTTACACATATGCAGCCCCGGGTCTGATTCCTTCATGGTTGCACTGTAGCTGAAAATAGGCCGTTTTGCGACCGGACCTGCCCTGCTGATCACCAGACTCCGGAACGGCCAAGCTTCAAGACTGCTAGCTGTTAACATGCTGCACCTCTCAAAAACTCCATCTGACCACCAGGCCTTAGACACACTGACCAGCCGACCTAGCCGCCCAGTCACCATAGCTGCGGCCTGCCAACATAATGAGAAGAAACACACAGATCTGCTTCACGGACAGGAAGAATATATTTTCATTCATTTCTTAAATTGTACATTCGTTTTTTTTGTTAGCCTCAAAGTGGCACTAGGTTTTTCACTATGTTGACAGTGATGAGGTCTGCAAGAGCAACATAAGTGTTGCTGGGTTTGAATTAAAAAAGAACTACATTCCTCTGTGGGAAGAAACATAATGCAAACTCAAAGCTTGCCTAAAGAAGCCTAAAACAAGCCCAGCACCGAAAAACCACAAATCAAGTGTAGAGCGAATTTAGCGAAACCCTTAAACGTGTATTCCCATAAAAGTATTTTATTCAAATGTCTTTAACATGTATAAAAACATCTTATCATTATAGCTTGTTCATGTAAATTTGGTTAGTGACAGCCAGCAGCCTAAAACGCATACGGTTTAAGGCACCTGATGCAACAGTTTGCAGCTTTTTCTTATTTACTTCTGTCTTCTTGTCATTCATTTAATAGAAACATTATAGCATCTATTGTCCAAGGACCTTTACATTCATAAACTAGATTTGTAATGAAGCCAGTGCATAATAGGTTAAGGATCATGAATATCAGGTGTATATCAATACCAAAGGCCAGGTTCTGTGACCGGATACAGATGAGGAAAGGCTGTGCGCAGTGTGGGGTTGGGGGGGTGAGATAATGTTCAGTTCTGGTGCTAGCAAGCGCTGAACTCTTGTCCTGACTTTCACGACTGAAGGCAGGGACTGGGTGCATAGGAGTGGAATACTATATATAAAAAAAACAAATATTCGTTGTAAAAATCTCAGAAATTCTCTGAGAAAAACACACAGGAAACGTGACGTCCTGGTTATGAAAGAAAAACTCAACATGACTTAAATTGGTCAGTCATGGGTAGCTGTGCAAACCATAACTCACACCACACAATGCAGTGTTCATGACCTCGCATATGATGACATAGGGAATGGCGTCATTGATGACATTATTGATGACATCTCAAATTATATTAAATTATGGCATTTTAAGGTGACATCTCAAATGACATAATTGATGACAACATATATGACTTTACTCTTGTTGGAAGTTCTGAGGTTTTTTAAAATGTGTATTAATGTTTAATAAGCAGAGGAAACCACGGCATACCCTTAAAGATTTTTCAGTGAATGTATCTGTATGGCACACATTACTGTTGATTGCTTATTATCATCACGGCCCCTGAAATTATGCGGCAGGGGACACCAAATTATGTAGTAGGGTTGACTAAATTACACAGCAAGAAAAATATAATTATGCGGCATGATACTGCACATTTTTTATACCAATACTTTATTATTTAGTAATTTTTACACATGGAAATTCTGTCTGGTCTCATTAGTACCAGTATTACAACCAAATACAGGAAAATGATGAACCTTTACAAAAGGCCTTCCACTGCTCTAAACCACGTCGCTGTGCAGTTAATAACTTTTGATTCGTTTGAGCTAGAAATAATTTTTTGTTTGTTAAAACTTGAATTTTATCCGGCAGATAAATGGAATATGTGGCAAATGCGGCAAATCCATAAATAAGCAAAAGAAAAGTTGCGACCGCGGAATCGCATCAGTCCAGTGGACTGGATTATTATCCATTACAGTCACAAGGCCAAATGCTTTGCTCGGGCCCCTGACCACCAAACAATGGGGCCCGTTTGCATTGGCATATTTAGGTTTTGTTAACCTTTCTTGATCACACCAAGAATTTGAAAAATATGCTTGCAATTTGATCAAATAGCAGCTCTATCAGTACTGCAGGTTCTGTTACTCCCACCTACATGCATCACACACTTAGTTGGTATATATCAAACAAAAGGCGCCCTGGAAACATGGTTATGCCAAACTTCATGTTTTGCAATACATTTTTGTAATTAATTTTTCTGCATTTTGCCTCTCTGATATTGTGGTTCCTAAAGCATTTCAATGAGAATGTACTTTGTTTTGTTGCAGAGTACTCATTTTTTGTAATTGAAAATGTCCGTTTTTGAAATGCTTTTTATCTGCATCGGGCCCAACTATTCCTAATTGCTAAAACCAGTCAACACGTTAAAACTTTAGAAAGTGTATTTAGATTAGATCTATAGATGACTATCTCCTCTGTAAAATAGATTTCAACAAGTCATATTTCCGGAGGAATCACTTTTAAAATGGTGTCAGTCTTTGGTTGAAAAGCAGAGATTAGCAACTCTTTACTTGGGGAGCTGTCACTACTTATTTCCAGGTGTTGAAAAGCCGGTACATGCAGATATCTAGGACACTCCCATAGTCAGCTGTTTTACTGGATTTGTTGTTGACTTTGCAGGCCAACAGTTAATAAAGAATCTGTCAGGGAGTAATACTGTTTTCACATGTTTCTGTTTAGTCAAGACAATACCTGCCTAGTGCCTGTAAGCAAGTTGGAGAGCTTGGCACTTTACTGCACCATACTTATTGGTAGTAAGAATTACCGGTAAATAATGTTGCGTTGCCTCATTAATTAGACATGAACACTTCTTTCCCACAGTCCACACCAAACAAGGATATATCAAAGTAGAAAGTGCATGACCCAGTCCTGAACCATGCATATGAATCCCGCTGCAACGCAGAAGCCTGGGAGCACAGTGGCACCGCAGGGCACGGTGCTGGGAAGAAGAACCGTAGGCAAAATGCATCAGCAGGGCAGGGATCAACCAGCACACATGGCCAGTGTATGGGACCAGAATACAACTCAAGACACCCAAGCCCCCAGGAGCGCGGTCCACCTCACGGCAGGCAAGAGACCTGCATGCACCCAAAGAGGAAACAGGAAGCTTGGCCGCAGGGGAAAAGGTCCCACACGCAAGTCGAGGCAGGAAGACTGGCCAAGAGCCCATCGGCCATTAGGTGGAGGGCGTCATTAGTCGCTCTACCATGTAGGGGTGGGGGACCAAGGAAGTGGGTCATGACCGTAAGTGGTCATGATGCGAAAGAACTCGCTTCTTCGCATCATGACCACTTACGGTCATGACCCACTTCCTTGGTCCCCCACCCCTACATGGTAGAGCAGAGTAGAGACCTTTAAAAGCGGTATAATTCCAGAGACCCCCTCTTTGTCCCCTGATGTGCTGCTGGAGCCGATGTGAATGTTTGCCACCCACCCATCCCAACATATCTACAATGGAACCCATTGTAACCGTGTTATGACACTAACGCTGAAGGGCACTAAGTTGCCCAGTTGGTTGCCTCCTTCGGGAGAAGCCTTTCAGGGGTGAGGCTGGTTGGAAGAAGGGCTGACGTGCTGGTAGTCCTACCCTTCTAGACCTACCCAGGGTACCCCGGACATTATGTGGGGCATGGCCAAGAGTCATGGGATGCCTCGACAGGGACCAATGCGCTATGCCATCTCTGGAGATGTCTGAAATGTTTTATGTGACAGTTTCTCACCTGGTCTTTCTGTACTATGTACTTGAACTCTTTCCCATTATTGTGGCATTACGTATTTGGAGGTCTCAGCTATCTAGCAGCAGAATCATTCTTTGGTCAGACAACATGTTAGTCATCTCTGCCATAAATAGCCTAAGAGCGCAATGCCCACTCGTCTTGCACCTTCTCATATCTATGATTCAGGTAGGCCTCGAAGGGAATGTGCACTTTACAGCGAAGCTTGTAGCAGAAGTTCAGAACACATTAGCTGATGCCCTGTCTCGTTTTAAGTTGGCAGGTTTCGGAACACAACTACCAGAAGCGGACATTAGAAGCTTGGTGTCCCATTGTACAGGAGCTGATAACAGCAGCACTGGCGCCTGGAACAAAGCAAGTTCATGAAGTTGCATGATGGACATATCAAGCCTCCAAGCCAGAGTATTGAAAGGAGTGTCTCTTTCAAGCAGCCAATGTTTTGTCTTTTTTGGGTGTTCAACAGGAGGATAGCAGTGAGGTGGTAGCTGTCAACAATTGCTTTCTTTGCTGGACTACAGGGGTGGCAGACCCGACCAAGGACTTCATAGTGAAAAAGGCACTCAGGGGGTGGGAGCGGCTAGTGCCTGTCAGCCAGGACAGCAGGAGACCGATTGATGTAGACAGACTATGCCAACTTTTAGGTGTCTTACCCAGTGTATGTTCTTCCCATTTTGAGGTCCTACTTTTCAGCTTGGAGTATTCCTGGGCCTTCTTCGGAGCATTCCGAATTTCAGATTTAGTAGCTAGATCACAGGCAGACACACAGGCAGGGATTTAGCAAGAGGATGTGGTACTGGGTCTACATTCACTGAGCCTGTTGGTCAGGAGGTGCAAAACTGATAGGGCATCTGGAATAGCTAGGCGAATCAGCCTCCTTCCATGGTTGTCCAATTTTTCTGGCCAGAGAGTACCTGTGAGTCAGACCATTGGATGGGCACTCCAATTTCCTGGTGCATGCAAATAGGGCCCCTGTGGCTCGGACACAGTTTACACGGATCTGCCTGAGGCCCTGGGAGCATTGGGGGTGCCCTCAGTAGATTTTACTTCAAACTCCTTTCGGATTGGAGCAGCCACAACAGCAGCAGGAATGGGAAAGTCACCAGAGGGGATTAAGGCTATTAGAAGATGGAAATCCAGTTGCTTTGAACGCTATGTCTGACCTCATTTGGAATAGGGCGGGCAGGTAGAGCCCCCTCCTTCCCCCTCCCTATCCCCTCACCACTAGTTTATAGGGCAGCGTATGGCAGCCTCCCTTTGAGTCATTATAGGGGAAAACCATCAAGGAGTGTTGGTTCAGGGATTCAGTAGTGAACAGCGCAGCAAAAAGATTCCATGACACCGTCTGGGAGAGGAAATCTGAAATGAAGCAAAACTGGTAGGGTGTGGCTGACCTTAAGCTACGACACCTGCCGGTGCGGTTGAGTGAGATGCTTGAGCTTGGCAGGCTTCCCAAGCCATGCATTCTACTCGTTCATGTTGGGGGAAATGACATCATCTCAATGGGGAGACGGGGAGTACATGAAAGGTTCATATCGATGTTCGCTAAAATGCGCCATTTTCTCCCGGGCGCCCTGTCATTGTTGTCTGAGGTCATCCCTAGGGGGCGATGGCCTGGCGTTGCTAACACTGAGAGGATCAATATGTCAGTGAAAAAGCTAAACCATTTGGTGAAAGCTATTCTGAGGATGGCATCCTTAGAAAGCATTATGCACGGGCTACTACACCTGGGTAATTTCGAATTCTTTGATGTAGAAGGCATTCACCTGTCAGATGTGGGGCTTGAAGCTTTCCTATAAATAAGCTTTGAGGCACTTGATGAAAAAGGAAAATCTTGGGGGGGAGGGGTTGGGGGAACAGATTTGCCAGTGACCTCTCCGCCCTGTGGCCCATTGTAGCCGTGTAATGGCACTAATGCTTGAGGGTGTAGCAGGGTTTCCGTTCTCCCACAGAACTGTGCAGAGAGATCTAGAACCTGGGTGAGCCAGGGTGACCCAGAACTCACCTTTGTTTCAGAAATCCCCTTACCTAGCTAGCTACAGTGTCTCATCAGTAGTAAATACTTCCCAATGACTTAGACAATCCAGAACATGAACTTAGGGTACCTCAGGTATCGTGGAACACATGAACACTCTTTCGTTATATAATCATTACAAACCGAAACGTGGAGGCAAAGAACACACGTGCAAGTTTGAAATGTTTATTTTTCAATGCAGCATTCTCAAACGCAGTATCTTGTATAATATCAACATACATATTATAAAAATCAGAGTCAGCAGCATAGTCACTAATCCATAATAAGCAAAAGGTGATAGCATGTTATGATGCAAAAATCTATAGAATTCTGTATCACCTATATTTCGCGCACCCTAATTAGCATATTATTTTATATCTAAGAAGGTCTCGTTTGGGTTCTTAGCAGGGCGGCCCCATACCTCTAATTCTCAGTAGGAGGAGATCACATCAACCGCTACCAGCTCTCTGCATGCCAAGCATCAAGTGTGTTGTTTCATTCCCTGTAACTCTATCTTAAACCCACGTAGAGCCCAATGTTGGCAGCAACATTATTTGTGTTATGACTAACGTGGTGCGAGGATCAGGCCTTCAGCAACCTTGTGTTAGGTTATTCTTAGAGTGTGCAGTTCTCGGTGTGCAGACAGTTGTACCAAGTGTACCAAGCACGACTGATACCAGGGCAATAACATATTATTCTCAAATAAATCACATCTTTCGTCTAGGTTGAAAGCTACAATAACAATTAGGTGTCGTGTGCAAACTGAAGCAGAAAGAAAATATGGCGTTTAAACATTTAATAAGCACATGCTAACTTAACACAATATATAGAAACGTAGTAACCATATGACACCCCCCCAATGATCCGAGGACGGTTAAAAAGAAAAAATAGAAGCCAATACTCTATGAGAGGCAACACATGAAAGCAGAGTTCAATGATATTGAGCCAAGCTAAATGTATGCAAATGTAAGTAAAATTTAAAAACAAAAGTTAAGTATGAATGCCCATAGTGGCCACACAAAATATAAAAGTCGAACTTAAGGCCTACTGTCAGTTCATGGGCCCAGAACATATGAAAAATCGAATGTTCGTATTGAAAAAGGCACCATTCAGAATTACTAAAAAGTCACGTGCCATAATAATGAAAGTCTTCAAAGTCACTCATGGGTTGAATGAATATGCAAAATAGGTAGCTACAGCTTCCAACATGAAATCACTGTCATCATCCGAAAACAGTTCAGCCATCCAATTAAGCAATGGGAAAGAACATACATGCTCCTCCAACACCGATTCCTCTAGCAACATCAGAGGACAACTCAGTGGGTTCTCGAGAACACTATGTGCCAGAAAGTCATGCGCCGCTGCGAATATGTCCCACTGACCCATTAGTCCATGCATCGCTGCCACAGCCATAACCCTTTCGCCAGAACAGACCAACTCGTGAGCCACTACGGGGTTCATCAGCTGATCAAAATCGACGTCAGGAGAAGTCGGTAAACAGAGACACAAATCAATGGCCCAGTCGAAATCACAGCTCAGGCAATGAAACACGGGCTGGACACATGTGAAATAGGAGAATCTGAACGATAATCCAAAAGCCGTGCTTAAAGTCGCAAGCGGCAAGGAGCCATAGTAATCAAGCATCCGGTTGCGAAACTGCATCAGTAGGGGCTGAGCGTTTCCTTGCGCAGGATGGGCATCCATGTTTTATAAAGTAAAATATCACCAGAACGCCTGCAGCCAAAGCCAGCAAAACAGGAAATCCGCCAAACAGGCTAGCGAATATAGAATGAAAGAACGCAGGGATAATACCAAATACTTTTTCAAATGTAGTCACGAGACCACTGCTAACCATTTTAAAAAAATGAGCCAGGCCTGTTGTGGAGGAGGCATTGAAGATTTGATGAACCAGCTCGGAGAAATGAAACTGCAAATCAGTACTTAAAAGTGCCTGCACTTCTGTGCGTGTGTTTGCTATGTGAAGGACATAAGTTTAGCGGGCAGAGCTCAGGGCCACCTGTTTTTGAGACAATAGGGCTCTTATACGGCTTAAACCATTGAACTCAGCTTTCAAGGTTGGTATTCGTGGCCAAATTGAAACATCTGAATTCCCATGCGTGGGTGGATATAACACATTCTTGCAGCAAACCACCCTCTCTGATACGGTTACCACATAGGCGATACCAGCCTGTAACCCACAACACAGATCGTTATTCAAAAGTAAATAACTACCGTTGGACAATAAAGTGAACGTGGGAACTATTGCAGGAACTGGGGTCCCTTTCAAAACACAGGCCAAATTAGGTTAGTCCTGATTACAAGAACCATGCAACTGGATGTGTCTGCATACTAGTGATCGGTCAGGCGACTGTGTACATTCTTCACCATTCAGATTCACTTCATTACCCTCTTTTAGGCATCTGTAAGTGTATGGTAAAGACCATGTCTCATGTAAGAAAGCACTGCCTAATGGTTCATATCTCCCTATAGCTATATATTTCATACAATTTGTAAATTTATACAGAGCAAAAGGTAAGGTAATAACACCATGGATAAGCCATGTAGCAGTAGTCACCTCAGCCACAGAAAAGGGCAAGGATTCTAATTTTTCAATGTGTAACATAGAAAATGAGGCATCTCTCATTGATAGCATACGCTGTTTTTCAGTCAAATTAAATGGGGCAAACAGTGATGAGACGTTCATAAAATTCCAAGGCACTCGACCAGACTTAAGAGTTGTAGTGTCCAAGCAAACTGCATCACAGAACGTAATTGATTTTGACCATGATATAACACGGACACTTCATCATGTACAATGTCAACAACAGAAGACACAATATTGTTCAACGTGTAAATTCGGGAAGAAAGCGTGTTAATACTGTTATCAATCACTGCAAGGACCTTTTCTAAATTTGCTTGATCAATAGCTCTCAGGCGTTTAGCAGCCTCAACTTGGGAAACTTTCCAAATTTCATTGTAAATCGCATACAGCCATCGTTTAGATCTACCTTTAGCTGGGCCTTTTATAAAATCATTCAAATCCTCATTATCATTTAATTGAGACAGATGTAGTTTAACTGCAGCTAATGTGGAATGTTGTAACCAATTTTGACACAGCTTCCCCACAGAATAAGTTGTGACAGTATAGTCTTCTTCAAAACGGGGATCGGGTCTGACTTCTGTGAACCCTTCAGCCACACCCAGAAAACGGCGTTGGCAAGAATCAGCACTCTTCTGCCATATCAGCCAACCCTTGGAATCCAAACTGGAAATATTAAAGGACGAATTGTGCAAAAGAGCTTGCAAATCATGAATGGACAAATCAGTAAAATTACCCCAACCTGAATATTCCTCTAAATCTGGGATGGTCGGTGTATTAAATTTTTTAGAAGTAGCCAATCCAAAGCATGTTGTTTGGTAAATGGATGAATTTAAAAACAACATGTGATTCGGGATGAGACATGCACGGTGCAAAGCCTCAGTGCCTTGTACCTGCCAATGTTTGGTACCCCAAACCGATTTAAGGTCAATTGTTCCTTTCCAAAACTCGTAGCCATCCACAGCCAACCTGTCTAGAAAGGACTTCGAATACAGCAATTTTGTATCGGTAAGTCTAACTTTGGACATGGACTTTTGTGTCATTTTGAAATAAAATGACTCGGGATTAGATTGATTAAAGTCTGTAAAATAAGTGTATTTTTTCAGAAACGTATTGGAGCTGCCACCTAATGGAGCAGGGCAATGTTCCCATTGTGTATAATTTATAGCAACCCTCCTGGAATTTGTCTTATGTAAAAAATGATTACCATAGTGTTGAAAACAAAACAAATCACCATAATTAGTAGAATCTGAATACAGATCCTCAGCATCGAAGGCAGCATAATACTTCAAATCAGAGAATAATGCTTCTACGGCCTGAATATCCCAATCATCAGAACGTATATTTTGTTTAATTACATCTCCCATGTTTACTCTAAGCACATTTGGAACATTAATCACTTCAGTGGGCCCATGTATCTGAAACCTAACCGCATCCCACACAATCCCATCAAGGACAGGCCAAGCAGTAATGTTAACTGTATTTAAGTTTCGTTTCAGTCTGTGCGCTGAATGTGAAGAGGAAAGAGGGGCCAATGTTCCATTAAGGTACCGAATTCCTGTTCTTTCTTTAACGTAGTGACCATCAATCAGACGGAAAAAATAAAACACAAAACCAATTGACATAAAAAGATAAAATGAAAATAGGATCAACCAAATGTATGTCCAAGGGGGAATTAAAAAATGTTTTTTAAACAACGTGGCATATCTTGCAATGTTTGAGGGTTTCTTTAAAGGTTCCAAAACAGAGTCAAAAGAGAATCTGGACTGGTTGGCCAAACGGGTCTGCAAATCAGGCATTGATAAATCAGCAGGATAGGTGTAGGTCAGCTCATCAATGTTAGTAACAGTAACTGTATTCAATAAAGGACTGGATATGGCAGGCATCTCGAGGGACACCTCCTGTTCTGCACCAGATGTAATAGCCAGCACAGAGTGCCTCACCATGGAAGGACAGGAAACAGCCGGTGTCATGCTATGAAGAATCGGCCACCCTGTGTGTCTTGACATTGTCAATAGAAATAAATCTGTTTTCCTTACGACCTGGAAGTGGTGGTAAAATGACTGTTCTTGTGCCCTTCACTCCAAGAACTCGAACCGGTGCTCGATATGAGGGACCAAACTCTTTCTTGTTATCGATCTTCTCTCGAACCAGTTCTCCAACTTGTGGTAGCCAGCCAACTACCGGGATCTGCAGCGCATCATCCGATGTGGAGGGCAAATGTTCCTTTGCAAGACTGTCTCTGGTCTTTTGTAGATTCTGTAAAACATTGCAATGTTCATCTACGTCAAAGGCCGTGGCCTGGGCCTTGTTGTCTAGCCCATCGAGGTCAGGGACATACATCTTGATACCAAAGAGCATTTCGTATGGGGTCCGCCCACCCAGAGACCTTCTAGGGAGATTATTAAGCGCACGCTGCACGCCTATGAGGTGGGCTAACCAGTTTCTGCCAGTGCCTATAACTCGAGCTGTCAAAGATTGCTTTAAGTCGCGGTTCATTCGTTCAACTACACTGTTACCCTCAGGTCTGTAGGGACTCGAAAACTTGACTTGGACCCCCATCGAAACCATAGCATCCTTATACGCCTTAGAGGCAAAAGCCGGACCCTGATCCGAATGGAAGGTACCACAGGCAAAAATTCCCACAAAGACTCGCAAATCCTTAATGACAGTACGTGAATCAGCGCTCCGATGTGGCCATACCCACACAAAGCGTGTGCATGAATCTACTGCTACTAAGATGTACTTGTATGCAGTATCAGAAGAAAATGGACCGCAGTGATCCAAATAAACGCATCCAAGCGGTTTATTCGAGATATACAACCTTGTCTGAGGCGGACGCGCAGCAGTTGAAGGCTTAATCTGCTGGCAAATGTCACATTGAAGAACATAATCGCGCGTCTGTTTGTACAGTCCCCGCCACCAGAATCTTTGTTGTAGCTGAGTTACAGTGGCTGAGACGCCCGCATGCGCAGACGCCACACCTTCATGAGCCGCTGCAATCAAAGCAGCCCTGCGATCCGAGTTGGGAACTAGACGTTCGCCAACATCAGGGATTTTCACATAAGGAACCTTATCGGGACTTAAGTGGTATGTGTATTTAGAAGGGAACCCCGCAGGATATTTACTTCCCTTCTCTGTTGCAGCAACAGCTGCCAAGATGTCATCATCTATTTTGCTTTTGGACCTCGTGACTGCTGAAACCAAGTATTTTGATACTGCTGACTTCGCTGCTTCATCAGCAAGCGAATTGCCAACAGCGTGGACCCCCACGCGCTGATGACCGAGAGTATGAATCACAAACACAAGTGGCAGCTTCTCTTTGAGTTCCGCCACTCGGACCCAGATTGTTTTATGTTTTATTGTGCTACCCTTGGAGTCACGAAATTCATTCTGAATCCAAAAGAACAAGTTTTCATTGTAAGACTGGACACAGTAGTAAGAGTCACTTACGATCAAAGTCGTCACACTAGGATCTGCGTACTCCAATGCAAGCATCAGAGCACGAAGCTCTGCTAATTGTGCGGTGCAGTCCCCAAGCGTCTGTGTGTGCACGACACTGGACTTGAACTCATCGTTCACCATGGCCCCGACCACAATGGCGCAAGCGGAAACGTAGGCATGTTTAGAGCCATGCGCAACCTGCGCCGAACCATCAGTGTAAATGATGCAATGGAAATCCTCCAATGGCCGCATTGCTAATGGAGCAGGATGAACAAATTCATACTGTAAATACTCTTGCGACCGTAAAGTGGCGTCAAAAATAAACGTGACATCCTGTGACGTCAAGGATGCAGCCCATTGAATCCACCGAGGGTGCAAAGCTTTGGAATTAGGTACACTGGCTTTCGTAACCGCCTCTAAGGCTGGACACGGGGTAACAACCAACATGCGTTTTCCTTGTGACAAGGCACGTTCCTTAAGAATCGCCATCTGCACAGCCGTTAAAACTTTTTCTACAGTGGAAAATCGCAGTTCAGCCGAAGTGTACAAGTGTGACTTGTAAGCAATAGGTACTGTATCTCCTTCATTAAAAGTCAGGTACGTGAAACCCACCGCCCCAGGGATAATCCTTATCACTAGGTTGGTCTGGTTATCACGAGTCTGTAAGTATTCAGAAGCGAGCAAATCAGCCTGCAAAGACTGTAGAATGGCCGAATGCTCAGGCAGCCAGCATGATTTGGAAAAAGATGGTTGTATCAAAGCATACAAAGGCTTGATACGCTGGGCATATTCCGGAATGTAAGTCCTTCCGAAATTCAGAAAGCCCAGTAGAGATTGTAATTTTTTCAGTGTTGTCGGAGAGCGCAACTGTGCGCATTTCTCCAGGAAGTGGGGTGCTAAACCCTTCCCTTCGTTGTTAAGCTCGTAACCGAGAAACAACACTGTGTACTCTGCAATGTGCGACTTTGCAAAGTTAAACTTGTAACCGATGTCTGCAAAGTTACAAATTATGCTATTTACTCGACACAGATGCTCCCAAAGATCGTCGTCTGTGAGATAAATGTCATCCACATACGAACAAGCAACTGGGTCGAAGCTCTCCAATAGAGAGACTATGCGGGCGGAGAATACTCCAGGACTGTTCTTATAGCCCATTGGAAGACGCCGACACATTTTTTGCACACCGCCGCATGTAAAACTGGTCCATTGGGAACTTAGACCGTCTAATCTATGGGCATAAAAACCATTGGAAATGTCAAGCGTGGTTTTGAACCGTTTACGCTCAAGACTATTCACTAACGCAGAGCCATGAGTATTCTGTACTGCGCAGTTACGGCAATGCGAGTTCAAATGCCTATAATCCAAAACCAAACGATATGAGCCGTCCGGCTTGTTTACAGTAAAAAGTGGGTTATTCATCGGTGACACACACGTTTCAATTACACCTTGATATTCCAATTGTTCAAGGATAGCCGCGACTGAAGCTTTGGCTTCACGTCGTATGGGATATTGAGGTTGAGGCTGTGGCTGAGACCGTAAAGGAATCTCGTGGCTTGGTGACAATTTATCCCAGCCACACTGATTGCGGTACACAGCCGGCGCAAGCGCCAGAGCCCACTCTTCTGCAAAATGCAGCGCTTCCACTCTCGGTACAGTGTGTGCGAAACTGGGCAGGATTACCTCCTCCCCTCGCGGAGCTGCGAGAACAAAACGTGGGGGCCAGTCAGCCTCCGAAAGCAAAATGTCATATGTAGACGAGAGATTTTCCCAAAATACCCCTTTTACAGTTCGCTGCATGTCACCTTCAATTAACAGGACAATTTCAAAAAGCCGTTCAGGGGGAGCAACATGCGTATCAGCAGTTTCAATTACAACATAAGTTTCAGTCGCTGTCACCTTCAACAGTGGACGGAGGGCCTCTCTCACTATGGTAATCTCCGCCGCGCTGTCTAGCAAGGTCAGAGCCCACGTCAGATTCCGAAGCCGCGTTCTCACTATCTGGGGCATATCGATGCGCTGTCAGGGCGGCGACTTTCTTCGTAGCAAACTGTGGTCTCCTGGGCGTAGAGCCTTCCTGCTGATCTCCACCGGTACGTGGGCGGGGCTGACCACGTCCTTGCTGGCCACCCCGGCCCCTGCTGCCCCCTCCTTCACCGGTTGACGGAGCCGATGAGTCCTGAAAGGAACGAGGAGAGCGTTGGTCAGAAGCCTGAAACCTATCAGGCGATTTAATCATCGCGCGGTCGCGCAAATCATAAACACGATCCGACTGCGCAGGCAACGGAGACGCAGGAGCAGAAACCTGTGTTTGTTGTTGTTGTTGCTTACCCTGATTCTGCTTTTTAGGCCAATTTTGTTTCTTGGACTTTTGTTGACCACCAGTTTCCGATGTTTGACCCTGGGGCTGCTTTTTCTCTTTATCAGGAAAAGCCTTAAGCCCCTTCGCATTGCGGCCAACCGTTTTATAAGCGGCCACAATGATCCTTGCCAACCGAAGGGGTCTCTCGGCCTCGGGAATTAACGCCAAAGCGTTAGCCACCTGAAAGTTCACTGCATCTCCCTTGACATTAGCAAGGATTAGATCGCAAACTACATCAAAGGAGCCACACAGGCGCATACCCAATTCGACCGCCGACTCCGGTCTGTGTTCATCTTGAACACGTATAAGGACCGCACCCAGATTGGTCACAGACGTGGTGCCGTAGCACCTCGAATAGACCGCTGCAAAAGTCTTACCCCAGGTCTCACAGTCAACAAGCTCAGGTGCCAAATCTTTCGGTAAACTTAGTGTAAGAATCCGGTGTTTATCACCGGGACTCGTATTAGGAAACACAGCTTCAAGCTGGCCGAATTTCTCCGCAAGCCAGAACGGAAAATCATCCTTGTCCTGTGGCTTTTTGCCCATCACGGAATTCACCATGACCGGATTGATTTTCAAACCAGCATGTTCTGCACGAAGCTGTGCCCCCCTAGGGGCTGCATCCTGAACATTACGGCTAGTGTAATGAACAAGTGCTCTAATCACTTCTACAGCAACTTCATGAAGTTGCCGCAGATCAGCTATGCCACAAGTGGCGCGTTGAGGGTGAGGAGTGAATCCAGCCAAAGCGGGCCAAGGCGTGCCCGGAATGGACAAAGGACCTAACCGCGGAGCGGTTAAAGCGTGTGGTAGGGCGCCACCAAACCAAACTCCATGCTGCCAAGCGTCAATAGGTACCTCCAGTGCTCTGTACGGAGCATACGCAGCCGGTACAGCCGTAGCAGTGTACGAATGAAAAACGCCAGAATTAGCGTTCACCGGCGGAAATGTCACCCACGAATAAAATAGTTCGTACGGGTAAGCATGTTCCGCACTCACCACTAGAACAACAGCCAAGCCTTCCATAGGGACATCATACGCCCGCAAATGGTCACGCACCGCAATGCGACTATGCTGCGGGATGTCCACGGCTTGTGCCATGTCAGCACAGGAAAGTGAAAAAACAAAGATTACTTTGTAGCACAACTGGGTAGTAATTCAAAGAAACCGTTTACAGATAGATTCAAGCTTGAAAAAGACCTATTTCAAAAATAGGTAGGTTTTTCCGACACTGCCGTTTTCCGGAAACGGGAATGAAGGTGTTAAGGTTTGAATGATATACTACTCGAGTGTCATGATATAAGGCCAATCAACGTATGGGCGCCATGTAGCAGGGTTTCCGTTCTCCCACAGAACTGTGCACAGAGATCTAGAACCTGGGTGAGCCAGGGTGACCCAGAACTCACCTTTGTTTCAGAAATCCCCTTACCTAGCTAGCTACAGTGTCTCATCGGTAGTAAATACTTCCCAATGACTTAGACAATCCAGAACATGAACTTAGGGTACCTCAGGTATCGTGGAACACATGAACACTCTTTCGTTATATAATCATTACAAACCGAAACTGGGAGGCAAAGAACCCACGTGCAAGTTTGAAATGTTTAATTTTCAATGCAGCATTCTCAAACGCAGTATCTTGTATAATATCAACATACATATTATAAAAATCAGAGTCAGCAGCATAGTCACTAATCCATAATAAGCAAAAGGTGATAGCATGTTATGATGCAAAAATCTATAGAATTCTGTATCACCTATATTTCGCGCACCCTAATTAGCATATTATTTTATATCTAAGAAGGTCTCGTTTGGGTTCTTAGCAGGGCGGCCCCATACCTCTAATTCTCAGTAGGAGGAGATCACATCAACCGCTACCAGCTCTCTGCATGCCAAGCATCAAGTGTGTTGTTTCATTCCCTGTAACTCTATCTTAAACCCACGTAGAGCCCAATGTTGGCAGCAACATTATTTGTGTTATGACTAACGTGGTGCGAGGATCAGGCCTTCAGCAACCTTGTGTTAGGTTATTCTTAGAGTGTGCAGTTCTCGGTGTGCAGACAGTTGTACCAAGTGTACCAAGCACGACTGATACCAGGGCAATAACATATTATTCTCAAATAAATCACATCTTTCGTCTAGGTTGAAAGCTACAATAACAATTAGGTGTCGTGTGCAAACTGAAGCAGAAAGAAAATATGGCGTTTAAACATTTAATAAGCACATGCTAACTTAACACAATATATAGAAACGTAGTAACCATATGACAAGGGCACTATATGTTGCCCAGTTGGCCGACTCCTTCGGGAGAAGCCTTTCACGGAAAGGCTGGTGTAAAGGAGGGCTGACCGGCTGGTGGCCCTACACTTATATTGTTACCTTGGGTACCCCAGAGATTATGTGGGGCATGGCCAAGAGTCATAGGATGCCCCGCCAGGGACCAATGCGCTATGCGGTCTCAGGAGACGTCAGAAATGCTTGATGTGACAGTTTCTCAACTGGTCTTTCTGTACTATGTTGCCCCCAATGGGGAATGTAAATAGAATATGTGCAATGCTGTGTTTGGGTTTGATGTGTATTTTGCAATATTGTCTATTGTAATGTCATTTGTTTTACAATGGTTTTTATACTACCTTGTTTCATGTGGAGTAAATTTGCTACGTCCTAACCCAAGAAGTTGAGACTGTTGCTTTTGCGGGTGGAGAGGGGACCACGCAATTCATAAGGGTGGTTGACCCCATCTCCATTGCATGAGTGAGCTCACTATGAGAGAGGCAGCCCAGGCCACTGGAGGAGTGGAGGGAAACACCAAGCACACACCGTGACAGGAAACTTGGTCCCCACTAAAGATCCCTGCTTCTCACCAAACACATCCCAGGATGCAGAAAGCAGGAAAGAGAGCCAAGCCCAGTAGCACTTGAAGAGCTATGTAGCAGACAGCCACCCCCACCAATATACGTGGCTGAGCCAAGCTGAATACAGCTAGGGCTGCAAAGCACTGCGAGGGGCATACAAAACATGATGTGCTGCAGGTCAGCTCCCCCTCCCTGGCTGCCCACCGTGGGTACGGTCTGAGGTGTAGGATAAAAGAGAAGGATCGCTAGGTCACGTGGTGCCTAGGAGAAGGAGGACACTGGGTTTTATCCAGCCGTTGACCAATCAATCACCCTTTGCCTGAAGCCCAAGAACCAAAGCCAGCGATGAGCGGTTTTCTTCCCCTACTTTGTGTGTGTACAGGTCAGCCCTGAGCGTGCACACATACTGTAGCCCTCTCTACGAGAAGGCTCAGTTATTCCCACATGTGTGGTAACCCTGTTCTGGTTTTTCAGATGCGATAATAATTACATCTGGTAGAGGGCCACCATGGAGAATTGACAATAGCCAGGCCATCCCTGTAGGTGACAGCATGAAGAGTGACTAGGGCCTGCTCTCTTTCAGGACAGCTCAGAGCAGCACCATTAAACCTCCACTTATAGGAAGGATGGGTTGGAATGTTTGCCCATAAGACATGGGATGCGAGAATCCACAGTTGAAAAGCCATCTCCACCCTCTTTCGGCTTGACTGATTTATAGTTCTCAACAGCAGAGCAATCAAAGTTTAGATTAGAGTACTGTTATGGCAGAGGCCAGTAATCCCTCCTAATCCAACCTGACCAGATGACAAATGAGACCATATATTGTGGTGATTTATGGGGGTTCTTATGATAAACAATTATCACCTTTCATACCACAAAATGAAAGCAACACCTAAGTAAAATGTGTGAGTTGCAGGTGGGGCGGGATGCAAAACATCCCAAACTTCATTTTAGTGTGCTTTTTTACACCACTGGTGAGTGGCGCCATGTCAAGTGAAACCATGAACCAGTCCTGGCCTTAAGGCTAAAGTATGTGGCATTCTTGAGTTTGCAGTTTTATGCTTCAGATATCCCAGAATGCAAAGTTACGTTGACTAAAAAGACAAGAAAGGCTGAAGTTGTCATATATGTTACATATGAAATGGTCTAGTCCATTTCTAAACCTGACTATTTCACAAAGGCAAACTCTGTTGACATATTTTGTTAAAGTTAATTCCTTCTTTTGCATCATGTATTAATTATTGCAATGAAAATCTTTATGGCTTTTGTATAGCGAAAAGTATACCACAAGCTTAACAAAACCCTCAGTACTGCCGGGGCGGAAGTAATGCATGCTTTCCGAACAGAAAGTATAGTTATAGAACAAGTGATAGCAGTAACTGTGGTTTGGCGGGAGGAAGAGCAAAAGGTACTGTCATACACAGAACAATAAAAAAACTCATGTAGCAACGTTGCAAGCTTAGCTCTCTCTCTCGCAGAACAGATACAAGAAAGGAAATGAACTACAGGCAAGCAAGGTGAAAGGAGATAATGTGAAGGGCAGATAAAATGGAAAGGAGGGATGAAAGCTGAAGAGAGGATAGAAGGGAGAAGAAAGAGAGTAAGGAAGAGTGGGAAGGTATGTATCGGAATGAGAAGGGCTGAGAAGGAAAGGTAGAAGGTAGAAGAAAAGATCTGGGGTAAGAAGTTTTTATTTGCCATGTATTTTTCCACAAATTAGCCACGAGTACTAACCAATCAATGGTTCATGAAATTCATAATCTACAAATGTGGGCACTCTTTTGGGGTGTTCAGGCTTGGGTGGACGCATCTCATTTAGGGACTCATTTAGATATCGGCAAATGCAAGGCATGTATTTGTCAAAAAGCAGTGCATGTCCCACCTGCCCTATCCACAATGTATAGAGCACATATTCTTGGTGCCATTTTGACCCTGCATGGACATAGTACCTGATGGACATTTTGGAGATGATCTGCCTGCTCTATTTAGACTGCGCAGGTGCACCGTACACTCTAGGTAGGGCGGATGGGATATAAGCTGCTTTCTGGCAGATTTCCTGCAACCCCCAAACCTTAACTACAACTCAAGTATGGAATGGGACAAAGAAAGAGTTGAAGAGGTAATGCCCCAGTTGGAGGCAGATCAAAGAAAAGAGTACCCTGCTGGTCCGAATTATTAATTTCTGCAAAGGTAACTAAGTCTGTCATCCACCCAATTTGGATACGAGGAGTTGTACAAGAAGTTAATATTAATATTACCCACAGCAAAAGATGATTTACAATATTATGGCAGAATAACAACATTATTGTTACCCCTGCACAGAGAGTGCAATACAATTTGGTGTTAGTTGTCTCACACACTGCCAGGGACTGAGACATATGCAACTATGCAAGAAACCATGAGTTATTAACCTGATGCACACATGGCATTAAAATGCAAGCATTGGCAAAGCCCATATGTATCGGCACAAAAATGTCAAACTTTCGGCTTTGCTAATATTTTTGCCTGATTACATGCATGTGCAGGCCTCAAGACACATGCATATGCATTACTCACATTCTTGGAATGTGTTTTCTACTAAAGAAAACTGTTGGAGTTTTAATTCCAGGGTGTGAGCCCTGTGTAGCATATTGTGTGTTTTGGGGGTCAGTGTGGAAAGTGTTTTGAGAGCTGTTGTGGCTGTACTTTCTTATGGCGGTGTCTTTTACCCAATGGTGTACCCTTCTTTGGGGAGGGTGTGGGGCCTGTTGGTATCCGTGGTATACCCTTGTGATGTAATTTTAGTTCCAGGGTGTGAACTTGTGTGTTTTGGGGGTCATCGTGGAAAGTGTTAGAAGAGCTGTTGTGGCTGTACTTTCCTAGGGCGGCGTCTTTTACCCAATGGTGTACCCTTCTTTGGGGAGGGTGTGGGGCTTGTCAGTACCCATGGTATACCCTATGTAGGGTATGTTGTTGTTTTAGTTCCAGGGTGTGAACTTGTGTGTTTTGGGGGTCATTGTGGAAAGTGTAAGAAGAGATGTTGTGCTGTACTTTCCCAGGGCGGTGTTTTTTACCCAATGGTGTACCCTTCTTTGGGGAGGGTGTGGGGCCTGTCGGTATCCGTGGTATACCCTATGTTGTGCTGACGTTCAGTGCCTCATTCTTGTTTTACGGGTCAATACCCCTGATGTACTCTATATAGGAGAGCTTATATAACTTTACCTGGTTTGTTTGACTTGTTGTGTGTTTTGAGGGTCAGTGTGGAAAGTGTACCTACCCTTTGGTGTACCCGTGTTTGGGGAGGTTGAACACCTTTCCTTGTTGCTTTGATTTTTATTCATCTAAACCATGTTTTGGTTTCTCCAAGGGAGGGGGATGGAGTGTGTAGTACAAATGTCTACTATCTTATTGTATTTCCGTTCATGTTAGTGATATTTCTGATACCTCGTGTGGTACTTTATTAGATTTGTGTATCTCGTTTTTGTACTACGTGGGGTGGGTGTTGTATTGTAATCTCTGTTTTGCTCTATTTCATTTCTTTTCTATAAAGGAGGGAGATGTGTTGTACATTGATTCTTCATGCAATATGGTTGTCTGTAGTCTTAGTCCTTTCTTAGTGTTCTCTCATTCTCTGTCTACCACAATGCCTATGTATGTTCTTACTTCCACCTGAGAATTCTACTAGTGTCAGTTGATGGTCTGGTCAGCTAGCGAGGCTTTGTACTCAGCTGTGTCCTACATTAAATCTATATGTAATCAACCTCAAGTATACTGTCATCTGTCCCCATCCTCTTACAACAAAAACCTATACCAAATTACTGCTGACCTGCACTCATGCATCATGATACACACTTATCCTCTTCGTGACGCGTGCTTGTGCGTGCATTGTAACACTGGTGGCCATTTCTTATTTATCAATCTTACATGGGGGACAATGAGCTAAAAAGGTTTTAAAAAAGCAGACAGAATTGTATGGGGGTGATAAAAAAGAGAATGTCTGGTACACTTTGCTTGGAGGGCAGGGTGATCAACAGGAGTGGGTGTGAAGCAAGGTGTATTGGGGAGTAGAGAGAGTCCTTGTGCTGGTGGAAGACAGGCGGGTAAGAGCAAAGAAACACATGCACTCCAGTGGAGTACTTAAAGCAAAATAAAATAAGTCCACTCAAGTATGTAGTGGGACAATACAACCCATCAGAAACTGAGATGTCTATGCTCCTGAGTGGGACAGACACAAAAATAGGGAGGACAGACATTGGATCACGAGCAGGGATGTGAGACAGACAAATAATCCATCCAATCATAATTAAGGGGCAGACCTTAAGCCCTCTCTAATTATATGTAATGTATTGGAGACAATGAGTCTTTCCAATAAACAGCTAAAGCTGTCTGTAGCCGAGACATAAAAAGTAATTTAATTGGAGTGGCTAAAACAGTGTAGTCCAGTACGGCAGAGTTCCAACATCTAAAGAACAGGTATCACAGTTTACTTTCTCTAAAGTCAATAAAGAAGAGTGCAACTAAATCAGGTACAAGCTCACCCGAGCTGACCTATGCACTGCCCAGTACTACAGTGTTGGACGCTTGGGTGGTGCCTGCACTGTCATGAATGAACTGTTAAACATTATCAATTTAATCCCTAACAAAGTCAGTGTATGACTTAAAGATGAGCGTATATAGGTCAGGTATTCAAGGATGACAAGCTGTGATTATGGTCAGTGCCCTATGATTCATCACCCTTTAAACAATTCTTAGCTTCCATAGCTTATAGTAATTGCATTCTTTAAAGATTTGACATCACATATTCCGCATTATAAGGCGCCTCTGTTGCTGTCACCCATAAACAGATCTGTGAGCAGAGAGATTGTTGAGCATGTTTACTACCCTTGGCTTCTAGGTACCTCAAACACATTCTTGTTGTTTTCAGTGCAAACAAAGCTACTGTTTTGTGCTATTCCATTTCTTCATATCGTGTTAATTGTAATATCCTCTTCACACCACCGAGATGTTCAAGGATACATGTACAAAAGTTTAAAATTCAGGAAAACAGATAAGGAATGTGTTCTCCTGATTTTTACCTAGGAGATTTGTCTTCCCAGACGATGAATATTATCACATGTGAGAGTAACAGGTCAAATGAAGGCTTGTTTCAGGGATTTAAAATAGCCAAAAAACCTTATTGAAGCATAGCGATACGGATCACGAGACGTTTAGGAGATCTAAAAACGCGGGAATCGTGTCAAACAAGTATAATAACACAAACACCACCCAACAACAGATGATGTATCACCACAAAGTCCAAGCAGAAAATGGCACCAGCATAAATATTTTCTTTTAAGATGGATTGACACTAGAATTTCCCATGCTGCATTCTTCCAAGCCGGAATACCCAGGAATACCCAGTCCCCATCTTTACAAAAGTGTCCCAATGGAAAATACATCACATTATCTGATAATATATTTGGGAGTCATGAATTTCCTGACAGCAACCCGTTGATCCTCCAAACTTCTAGATATGACATATTTAGCACCTCTAGATTCCACATATTCTGCACTTCTAGATTCCACATATGCAGCACCTCTAGATTTCACATATTTAGCACCTCTAGATTTCACATATTCAGTTCTTCTAGATTCCACATATGCAGCACTTCTAGATTTCACATATTTAGCACCCCTAGATTCCACATATTCAGCACTTCTAGATGCCACATATGCAGCACTTCTAGATTTCACAAATTTAGCACCTCTAGATTTCACATATGCAGTCCCCACCCATCTGGATTCCACTCGTTCAGATGCTTACCAGTCCACTCATTACACCATGACCAGATCCCCAAATTCCTTATGTTTTACTGTGTACAATCTTTACCTTGACAGTGTTGTTATAGATCTAATCTGCAACTCTCATCAGCAGAAATGTGAGGAAATCCTTGGTAACATGGATCGTTTGCCGTAATATGTTCACCAACTCTAAACTGACTCCCCAAACCATAATTACAGCCACGCATTTGCTTCTGTTTTCAGGAGCTTGCACACGTCCAGCATTTCCTCAAAATCTGTGTTCACCTTTTCATTCCATCCCATCCACACCGAAACCAACTTAGTTCCAGGGACCATGCATTCATCGCCTTAAAAGGCAACGCAGTCATTCCCCGGTGTGATGCAATGTTGTAACCTCTCAAAGTATCCTCTATTCGTCTGCCAATGTAGTCAACGAGCACCAATTGATTGTTCTTTTTGATAAATCTATTTTCACACTCAACCAATACCACAGTGTGTGATGATTCTAAGTTGCCATGACGGTTCTAATTTGCCATGTCCTACAGGAATGCTCTCATACCCCATAACACAGTAGCACTCCATTATCAGTACTACTGTCACTAGGCAAACTGTATTTGCCAAATACCTCATCAAGAAATGAGCCTCCCATAGTCACTTTGATATAAATTTACATTTGGGCCCAGCTTAAACAGCAATCCATCAATGCGAAGGTAAAGAGATAACCATAGGGAAATATATGAAATGGCACCATGATATGTAGATCTGATAACTATCGGACCTTGCACAGCATTTCCATCGGTTGCAAAGATAAAACTCTTGTCTTGTGGCTTTTGTCATACTGGGTACACCATATTAAATGCCTTAAAACTTCCAACATATTATTTGTTTTTTAGCATTGAGGTTGCCCCTATGAGCTAGTGCTGTACTACAAAATCTCATAACATTTTATTTATTTATTTGATTTATTTACGAGGTTTTATATAGGGCTGGCTTCACCCTTAGGTATCAGAGTGCTTTACATCGGGAAGACGATAACACATGGGTTACAAAAACAAATGGCAACGAAAAGAAACATAGAGATATGATAGGCTGAAGCAACAAAGTAAATAACATATCTTGATTAAGATACAAAGAAATACAAATGACAAATTATTAAACAGTAAAAGGAACTAGCCTCGTTATTGTTTATACAAAGTGAAAGGGTAGAGCTATATACTAAGCAGTATATGTATAACACAGTTACAAATATGTATAACACAGTTACAAATTATTAAACAGTAAAAAGGGACTAGACTCATATTTTGAATGAAAACGGAATAGTTAGACAAGAGTGGAGGGAGGGGTGGCTAATTTTAAGGAGAGGGGTGAGTCGAGGGGGACGCAAGAGGAGTGGATGGGTAAGGTGGGGGGCTATAAGGTGTTGGGTGGAGTGCAGGAGAGGTGGGAGAAGGGGGGAAGGTAGGGAGTTCAATAAGGAGGAGACTGAGCAGCAAGTATGGGCATAAAATAATTATGGACGCCAATATTTGTTGAGCAGGTGCAATTTAAGGTCTTTTTTTTTAAACTGACGTATGAAGGATTCAGTCGAAGGGTCTTTGGGGAGGGTATTCCAGATGCTGAGGGCCTTACCAGAGAAGGAGCGAGATTGTGCGTCTTTCTTTTTTAGCATAGAGGGGACGAGGAGGAGAGAGTTAGCACTTCTCATCGAATGGGCACTGCCCGCTTTTTGAGTTTGTTAGAAAGGTAGAGCGGGGTTTTTTGATGGAGGGCTTTGTGAGTAATGCAGGCTAATTTAAAGGAGGATCTGCCTTCAATAGGAAGCAGTTTAAGGGTCTTTATGGCCGGCGAGATGTGTTCAGAGCGTTTACAACCAGTTATAATCCTAGCCGCTAGGTTAAGAACAGATTTGAGGGGAGCCAAGTAAATGTAAAATGTAAATTGATACTTGTATAGCGCACTACTCACCCGCAAGGGTCTCAAGGCGCTTGTACGAATACCGCTGTGGAACCCATCCTGGCTTTCCCTGTGAGGCGTCCACTCCTGGGCACCCCCAAGGTGGAGGCCAGGCATCCTTAGCGTTGTGGGGGCCGTTGTGGAGATTAAGCAAGCTATTGCCCAGAGTTGCAGAGTGGGACTCCATGATTGGAACAGGCACCGAGGCGAGAATTATCAGGTCTGTGGAATTTTGAGCCCAAGACCCGCCAAGGCGGGGAATTGAACCCTGGTCCCTGGCTAGACCTCTGCCGGTGAGAAGGGCATTACCATAGTCGATTTTTGAGAGGACTAGGGATTGTGCAACTGATTTGAAATCTTCTGCTGGAATGAAGGGTTTGATTTTTTTTAGATGTTGAAGCGCAAAAAGTGCGCCTTTAGCCGAGTTTTTTACATGGGAGTTGAGCATAAACTTGCAGTTGAGGGTGATGCCGAGGGATTGAACCGATACGGAGAGGGAGAGTGTACAGTTAAGAGCAGTAAGATCGGTGATCTATGTATGGATGGGGAGAGGGTTGTTTTTAGGAGAGAAGAGAATGATTTCAGTTTTGTTAGGGTTAAGTTTGAGAAGATTGGAATGGAACTAGTTTTGTATGTTAGTAAGGGCAGTGTTAAGGTGCAGAACATCAGAGTGGGATTTGATTTTATAGTATAGTTGGGTGTCGTCAGAATATAGGTGATAGTTGATGCCTGCTTGTTTGAGAATGAGGGTAAAGGGTTCCATGAAAAGGTTGAAAAGAGCAGGAGAGAGGATGGATCCTTGGGGACACCAAGGGAGACTGGAGTGGGGCTAGATAGGCAGTTGTGGATTTTTACTTGGTGGGTTCTGTGTTGGAAATATGATGTGAACCAATTGAGGACGGTGCCATTAGAACCAAATCGAGATTTAAGTGTAGAGAGTAAGGTTGAATGGTTAACTTTGTCAAATGCCGCTGAGAGGTCAAGGAGAATGGGTAGGCAGGTCCTGCCATTGTCCAGGGCAAGGTGGATGTCATCAACTATATTTAGCAATGTGTTTTCAGTGCTGCAGCATTTACGAAAGCCGGATTTTAAGGGGTCAAACAGGTTGCAGGTGTCAATGTGTTTATCCAGTTGGTGAAGGGCACATTTTACAAGGGCTTTTGAGAGAAAGGGGAGGTTTGAGATGGGGCGGTGGTTGTCCGGGTCATTTGGGTCGGCCTTAGGATTTTTTGGAATGGGTGTGGTTTGTCCGAGTTGGAAGGAGACCGGGACGCATCCTGAGGAAAGGGAGGAGTTGATGATATTTGTCCAATACTGGACAATGACGTGCTTTAGGTCTTGGATGAGGGAAGATGGGAGAGGGTCTTTAGTGTGGGAAGGTGATTTTAGTTTGGACAGGATGTTACAGACTTCAAGTTCAGAGACAGAGTGGAAATTAAGCCAGGAGGCGTTGTTTTTGATTTGAGTGTTGTCGGGGGGAAGTTCAGACGGGGTTAAAGAAGGCATGAGTGGGGAGGACAAAGGGGGAGTGAGCAGAGGGGAAGGTGTTAAAGTGGTCTCAGGGGAACCAAGGGGGTTAGGGGGGATTTGGGTTAGAGTGAAAGATTGGTCAATTTTGGCAATTTTTTCAGAGAAAAAGTTAGCTATTTCTTTGCATTTGTTTGTGGTGGCCGTCATGCTGGGTTGGGCAGGGAAGGTTTGATTTCTAATAATGTTGAACAGTTCTCTGGGTCTGTTTTTTGCCAGAGAGAGCTGTGATCGGAAGAAGGAAGCCTTTTCAGCGAAGATGTGTTTCTTGTACTCGGATTTACGGTCGAAGGAGGACCAGACTGGAGGGGGAAAGGTGTTTTCTCCAGGTTCTTTCTGCCAGTCTAAGAGCTTGTCCTTCATTATTGAGGTCTGGATTATAACAATTTTTGGAAGGAATATTTTTAAGAGATTGTGGTGTGGGTGGTGCAAGTTGATCTAGAACCTCAGAGACAGTTTTATTGTAAAGCTCAGTGTGATCGTTTGTATTGAGAGAGGGAGGTGTGCGACTGAGTTGTTCTTGGAGTTTTGCCTCCAGTAAACCTGGGGGATATGTTTAAGGTTTCTGGATAATATTGTGGTTTTGTTGATTTTAGTAGGGGCAGGCTGGGTTAAGGGTGAGATCACGAACCGTATGAGGTGGTGATCAAACCAGTCAATAGGAATAATGTTGGAAATAGATGCCAGATTACTGTTAACAATGATGGCGTCAAGAGTAGCCCCTTTAGAAGGAGGCTATTGAGAAGTTTGATGGTTGGGTCGTCTGGCAAGTTCCAGTGAAGGTTAAAGTCTCCTAGGAAGAGATTTTAAGAGTTCCAAAGGGACGATCGTGAAAGAAGTTCGGATATTTCCTAAGGGAAGAGGTTCACCTGGAGGGTGATAGATGTTGTGTAGTTGTACTGGGTGGGCTCCTTGCTTTTTAAGTTCTGCTCCAAGGCATTCAAATGTCTTGAAGTCATTGTTTTTTGCTAGGGATAGCTGGAGTTCATTTTTAAAGATTATTGCTAGACCTCCTCCTATTCTTTTAGGTCTGTCTTTTCTGAGGATAGAATAACCGGGAGGAGAGAGTAAGTCTAAGTCTAGGATGGGTGTGGAGTGATAGTTGAGCCACGTTTCCGTGAGGAAGGCAAGGACTATATCTTTACCAAGGATGGATTTGGACATTTCTGAGGCATGTTGAACCGCCGAGTGGCAGTTTACAAGCATGCATGTCAGGGGCTTAGGGTTAGTTATGGGGGGGAGGGGTCACGAGTGTATAGCGGTAAGTTGCGGGGGGGGGGTCCGGGCGAGCAAGGAGAGGAGAGAGTTCTGATGGTCCAGATAATAACCCCTCTTGGAACTAGTTTGTTAATTTCTTGACACTTGATTTTCCAAGAAAAAGGGACATCATTGACTTACACATTGCCCTTCAACTTCTCACTATCAATTTTCCATAAAACTCAATAATAGATTTCCTCATCAAATTAAGTTCTTCCTTTAAAAAGCACACCCCATTATACTGCCAGCTCTGGCTACTTGTTCATCCTCGTTATGTTGGCTTTCTAATGTATCTGTTCAGAGGAAAGGCAATTCACTATAAAAATCAGATCTAAAAGATCTCAGCATTCTTAAAATGTTTAGTCCTTTGATGGCGCAGTAGTTTCTCCCACTTATTAAATGAGTTCTTCCCCTCAACTTCTCTCATTAAAAAAAATATTTCAACATATTATTAAAGTGTTCATAGGAAACTCAAATATTGTACAGTTTCTGTAAGGCGTTACAGCCATTATGTAGGTAACAATGTACATCGCCTGTAACCCAGTTATGACAAAGGCCCCCGCTATACTGTCAACTTAATTCCATTATAAGTGAAAAATTTAAAAGAGCAAAAGAAAACCAGGCTTAAACTTCAGAACCTCTTCTGCCTACCGCCAGGAGTGCAAATCCTATGGCAGTCTCTCATACATTTCATGTAGAGAGTGGCCCTGATCCCAATACTCACCATTCCATCTCACCTGTTCTACATTCAGGGTCTGCATTAATCCCTGAAGCACTCTGAAGGCATGTTGGCTAGTCTAGTAGGTGCCCTATCCCCATGAAACATTGCAGTATCGATTCCCACATCTTATACAACTGCTTCTCCTGTTCTGAAAGGTCATATCAAAGTTTTTCCAGTAGAATGGCCTGTCATAGTCTGTGAATCCATGGTACCTGTGATTAAGCTTTGTTTTTCTTCCAGCGTGCATCTATCAGTCTTTTGGCCCTAGCAAGTGGCCCAATAATAGCCCATGTTCCTTACCCATGTGTGCTGTGATAGGAACCTGCAAGCACCACAAAGCAAGTCCAGTTTTCTGCTATTATTGGGTAACCTAACACCTTGCCAACTAGCCCACAGATGTGCCTCATCGTCCCAAATGCATTTTTTCACTTCCAGCAACTCTTTTGCACTGCTGCCTAAATTTGGTGGAATCGGTGTGGGGTATGGTATTAATTATTATTTTGCATGCTGTTTCACTATGAACACACTTCTAAAGCTCCTTTGCATATCCAACCTTACATCTCTCAGCAACCACCCTGCCCAAATAACATGGTCATCCTTTTTGGTATTTCCAAGGCTGTCGGCCCACGCCTCTATCAAAACTGTTTTCTAAGCATTATATCAATCAATCAATCAGAACATTTGTAAAGCACACTACTCACCCGTGAGGGTCTCAAGTCGCAGGGGTGGGCCGGGGTGCTGCTACTGCTCGAATAGCCAGGTCTTGAGTAGCCTCCTGAAGGTTAGTAGGTCCTGGGTCTGCCGTAGGAGGATGGGGAGGGCTTTCCAACTCTTGGCGTCGAGGTGGGAGAACAATCTGCTGCCGGTGGTTGTTCTACGGATGCGGGGGATGGTGGCGAGGTTGAGGTCAGCGGAGTGGAGCTGGCAGTTCGGGTGTAGAAGGTGAGTCATCTGTTGAGGTATGCTGGTCCGGTGTTGTGGAGTACCTTGTGTGCGTGGGTGAGGCATGCAGAGGCGTTCTGTATGTGTTGTAGTCGTTTCAGGAGTTTGGCTGAGTTTCCTGCATAGAGGGCGTTTCCGTAGTCCAGCCTGCTGCTGACGAGGGCCTGGGTAAAGTTTTTTCTTGTTTCGGTGGGATTCACCTGTAGATCTTGCGGAGCATGTGGAGGGTGTTGAAGCAGGAGGATGCGACGGCGTTAACTTGCTTGGCCATGGAGAGTGTTCAGTCTACGGTAAACCCCAGGTTGCGAGCGTAGCCGGTGGGTGTCTGTGCATCTCCCAGTGCGGTCGGCCACCAGGAGTTGTCCCAGGCTGAGGGGGTGGAGCCAAGTATGAGGACCTCCGTCTTGTCCGAGTTCAGTTTCAGACAGCTGTTCTTCATCCACTCAGCGACAGCGTTCATTCCTTCGTGGAGGTTGGTTTTGGTGGTGAGGGGGTCCTCTGTGAGGGAGAGGATCAGCTGGGTGTCGTCGACGTAAGAAATGATGTTGAGGTTGTGCAGTCGGGCGACGCTGGCGAGCGGTGCCATGTAGACGTTGAACAATGTCGTGCTGAGGAATGATCCTTGGGGTATGCCGCAGATGATCTCGGAGTCTTCAGAACAGAATGGGGGAGGCGGACACTCAGGGTTCTGCTGGAGAGGAAGGAGTTGGTCCATTCAGAGCCTTGTCTTGGATCCCTGCGTTGCGGAGGGGTGTGCATAGGGTGTGGTGGCAGACAGTGTCGAAGGGGGCTGATAGGTCCAGGCGGATGAGGGTCGCGGTTTCGCAATTGTCCAGCAGGACCATGATGTCATCGGTGGCTGCGATGAGGGCAGTTTCGGTGCTGTGGTTGCTGCGGAACCTGGACTGGGACAGGTCCAGGATGTTGTTCTCCCCGAGGTAGCGGCTCAGATGTCTGGTGACGGTCTTCTCGATGAACTTTGCCGGGAATGGGAGCAGGAAGATGGGGCGGAAGTTCTTGAGGTCCCTCGGATCTGCCTTGGGTTTCTTGAGTAAGGCGTTGATCTCGACGTGCTTCCAGCTCTCCGGGAAGGTCACTGTCTCGAAGGAGATGGCGCTAGCTTTGTTGAAGATGTGGTGTGGGCATGGGTCTGACGGAGAGCCGGAGTGGATGGTGTTCATGATTTTGATGGTGTCATGTTGGTCCAGGTGAGCAGGGTATCGATGTGGGTGGTGGCTGTGGGGTCCGAGGTGTCAGTGGCTGTCGGGGCTGTCAGGTTTTTGAAGCTGTCGTGGATGTCTGCGATCTTGCAATGGAAGAAGGTGGCAAGGGAGTCACACAGGTCTTGCGATGGTGGGATGTAGTTGGTGTTGGAGCTGGGGTTGGAGAGTTCCTTCACGATGTTGAAGAGCTCGTTGCTGTTGTGTGCTTTGTTGTCGAGGCGGTTCTTGAAGGAGGCCCTTTTGGCAGATCTGATGAGGTGATGGCGTCTGTGGATGGCGTTCTTGTGGGCTGCGTAGCTCTCCATTGTCTGTTCGCGGTGCCATTTCTTCTCTAGTTTTTGGCCCCTTGTCTATTCCTACATGGTCAACAGAGTTTCAAACTTGGTGAGCAGCCGAGTAGATGCTTCCCTGTTTGGGGGTTAGAAAACCTAATGTCGTAGTTGCTAGTATTGCAACCTGTCTATCTTGGACACCCATAATTCCCTCTGACTCTCTTTGAAGAACCTAATGTGCCCCAGGAACATATTGCATGTTGTGGGCTGTCTCCCTTTTTCCAGCTCCTTAATTTATCCCCCTCTGTCGCCAGGAAAGGTGGAAATGAATACAAATGTGGGGTGATGAAAATGTTGTAATACCTTTGTCAATGGGCACGTGATCCCATTTTTCCAAGTTTAACGGAAGCCAGCCTCCCTGGAGCCAGGATATATCCTAAAATGTTCTCTCTCAGTGATTGCTTCATCAAATTGACATTTTTCATGAATTACGGATCTCTTTCCCACTTCAAAACATCTGAAACCAATACAACCATCATCATTCAAATCAAATCAAAACCAACTTTATTCGGTTTTTCATAATGATAGAAACACCATAAAAGTTCATAAAAATACATTTTTTTACACATTTACTCAATTTGTAGAAACAGTTAAAAACAAGATTTTTAAAAAGACAATTTATAAAAAACACACTGTTAATAATAACTTGGCTTTTACTCATATTCCTTGTGTTCAGTTCATTTTTTTTCAATATCAAAGATTAGAGCGATGACGTATGCAAAATTTCAGAAAGCGTGCAATCGCTTTTGCTATTAGTTCATTTTCAAGATATTGTAACGCCAAGTATGCTGGACGGCTTTGGCGTAAGCCCCAATGTTTTAATATGGGCAATAGCCAGTGCCTGCGGGGCGCCATAAAAAATTTGCAAAATAATATTGTATGTATAGTTGACTGTTGTGATTGGGAATCGCAGAGGCACGGTAGGAGTCTTGATGACCAGTCATTCTGTATGGGAAAGGAGACCATTAAATGGAACATATTAAACCTAAAACGTGTCAGGAGCAGTTTTTCACATTGGGTTACTTTTTACTTCAAATAGGGTTCAACAGACAACACAGTTTGTGCCAATAGACTCTGTTGGACAGAAGGTTTATGAATTTCTTTTAACAGCCGTACCTGGCGCAGATGTGCAAGGCATGCTTTTCTTAACTCTAATTTGGAGATATTGTTTAAAGATAGTGGGTCTGTAAAAAAAATGTCATATCCCATATCTGTTAAAAGGGCTTTGACGTAAGCTGTCCATTTTATCCTCCTGTAATGATCAAGCGTCTGAATATCTTGTATGATGGATCTGGTTAGATGGCATTGTTCAGTGACCCAGATTCGGCGCCATAGCATTACAGGCTGGGCTTTTATAATGTCCTCTAAGTAGTCTATGCCCAGCTCTACATGGCAAGCATATGTGGAGGAATTTTTCGGTAGTCCGAGTAGGAATCTTAAAAAGGAATTTTCAATTTTTTGTAGTTCAGTCACATTTGCAAAGCCCCATATCCCTGCCCCATAAATAGCGGTACTGACATATTTGGCATTATATCTTTTTAACATTTCTGGGGGTGGTTTATGTCCCAATTTTTGTGCAAATGACCTCAATGCCATTGTTCTCTTAGAAAGGATAATTTCCTGGCGTTGATTGCTGCCTTCCACTTACATTTTTCGTCGATTACGATTCCCAAGTATTGATATGTTGATGTTCTCTCCAACACTTCTCCTTTCAAAAATAGTCTTTTCGGTTTTGCCTATCCACTTACATCCATAATTTGCATAGCTAATTGAATGGTACAAAAAATTATCTTATCATCATCATTCTGAACACGGGTCTTTGCTCCCTGGCATACCTATAAACCCACTGAAGCAAGAAAATGTCAACAAGAGAAAAATTCACAAACTTAAAATGATATGGCATGGAACTAAGGAAGGTAGCGGAGAGCGCAGCAAGGGCTCACGCTCTATCAATTTAGCGAAAGATATACGAGGCGGGGGACAGGGCCACAAAACTGATCGCCTGGCTCCAGAAAAGAGACAGTGAGAGAAGCTGGGTTGACATAAACTCCTGAACATGTTCCTAGAGGCCAGGGAGAAAGTGCAGGTACCTGAAGACCAAAGAACCACCGCAATAGTGGTAATTCCTAAAAAGGTGAAGCCACAAGCGGAATGTACATCATTCCGGCCCATTTCCCTGCTCAACGCACAGCCCAAAATTCTAGCCAAAGTCTTGGCAAACAGATTTGAAGGTGTACTACCTTAAGTGATACACTCTGACCAGTCCGGCTTTGTGCCAAAGCGCAGTACACGTCTAAATTTAAGATAGCTATATAGGGTACTCCACCTAACAAAAGAGTATGGGGCAGAGGATGTGGCAGTCCTCTCTCTAGATGCCAGAATGTCCTTTGACAGCGTGGAGTGGACCTAACTGTTTGCCTTGTTACCTCGACTGGGCTTCGGTCCTTATTTGTGCACCTGGGTCCGTCTATTATACGAAGCCCTTAGGGCTAGGGTTCGGGTAAACGGATGTGTCTCCAGGGCGATAGATTTACGAAGGGGCACACAACATGGATGCCCGCTATCTCCCATGATCTTTGCTCTAGCGCTGGAGCCGTTGGCAACCTTGCGTGCGTGGAAATCCACTCATTTGTGGAATTGCAATAGCCGAAATGTGGAATGAAAAGATATTGGTCTACCGCACAATATTCTATTTTACATAAGTAAACACCGTACCTCGATACCAAGAATTCTACATATCTTTGACCTGTTTGGGAGTTACGCTGTGTACCAAATGAATTGTGATAAGTCCCTGATTTTCCCGCTTGCTCCAGACCCCTTGATCCTACCATCAAGCCCCAATGGCTACAGATGGATTCACGTACCTGGGGATTAATGTTACTAGAGACAAGGAACAATTTTATCCTGTAATGTTATCCCTCAGATTGAATGCTGTCAAACAGATGTGGACCATTGGCGCAAACTTCCCTCTCGTTGATGGGATGGGCAGTCCTTTTCAAAATGATAACCCTCCAGCGATTGCTATACATTCTTCAGAATACTCCAGTAAAAATCCTTGAATCCTATTTCCATTAAATTCACAGCATTTTGAGATTCCTATTATGGGATGGAGGGCGGGGCCTGAATTGCGAGGATCAAATTACAGCAGGGAGTCTATGACGAGGTTCTGGTGGTCCCAGACATCCGAGTCTATTACTGGGCTGCCCAGCTGACAGTAGTGAATGACTGGTTGTTTGGAGACCGATCGGAACCTGCATACAGAATGGACCACTTAGCCATGGGGAGTAGAGACTACTCTGTGCTTTTATATGGCAAGAGGAGAGAGAATGGGCTCCCGTCTCACACGCTGATGGTATTACAAGCTTGGAAAGCAGCCACTAGATACTTCGGGTGGGAAGGGAAGCTTACGGCAGAAACCCCACTGTGGGGTAGTTACAGTCTAGGTGAGGTCAAGGAACTGAGAGCATACGCGAAATGGCACAAGATGGGGATTGATAAGTTGGGTGATGTATGGAGGTCGGGCCCCCTACTGGCCTTCTAAACATTACAGACTGAATATGATTTGACACACACAGAAATATTTTGCTACCCGCAGCTGCAGCAAGCCATGAAAAGTCATCTTCCGGAAGGGAAAACCATCCCAGACTACTCTCCCTTGGAGGGGAAACTGCTATTGGACCCAGTGTCCTCTAAGGCAGTCTTCCTGATGTATAAAAGGTTTATGAACAATATGCCTGACTGCCTTGCCCCACTTAGAGAGGCCGGATGGCAGACCGGGGACTGGTAGATGACGAAGAATGGGCCAAAGCATTGCAGAGCCCAAGTGAAATTGCGATTGGTGCAACTAAGGATAATGCACAGATCCTACCTATCCAGGACAAGAGTGTTTAAAATGGGCTGGACAGACTCAGGGGGATGCGGCGCACAGGGCATCTTTTACCACACACTTTGGACCTGCCCATACATACAGGCTTATTGGTGCAAAATTACTGACATAATGGGGGAGGTAACAAATGTGTCAGTGCCACTGGAAGGTAAGTGGGTACTGCTGGGACTGTCAGTTGAGGAGAAGCGGCCAAAGCACCTGACTTAGGACAGCGGCTGCAGTGGCGAAACGCAACCTAGCTAGGCTGTGGGGGGCAACCAGACCTCTGGTGATAAAGGACTGGAAAGAAGTCTTAGACTGAAGCCAACAGGCGGAGCCAACAATATACAGCTCCTGAGGTTGTCCGCATAAATTTGAAAAAATATGGGGGCCATGGATACAGTACCTGGGGGATATCCAATCACCACAGGGTACTCACACTGGAAAACAAAAAAACTACAACTTCCCTTAAATAAAGTACACCACAGGGGTACTCACCGTGGAAAACCACACAACCCCCCCTAAAGAAAAGGGTTCACTCCAAGTTTAGTCGCACAACACACTGTTCTTCAAAACAAAGTTGGAGCACTGGAGGACTGAACACCCACTCAATACACAGAGGTAAAACATGAATTGAGGTAATGAGTCCCCCACCCCTTACACATCAATACAGACAATGCTATATAAGTAAAGGCATTATAACCAAGGAGAAATTGCCAAGCCATGCCGGGCTGGACTGTTCCCATGAGGCACAGGGTCAGACTGATTTGCATATGGCCATGTCTGAACTGGGGTGGCAGAGTGGGCTAAAGAACGGTGATGGATTAAACCCAGATCTGTAGACTGGGTGTGAGTGTTTGATTGGTTCAGATTCTCCGTCCATCACCACCCCCTTTTGTAACGCTGTAAATAGAAGCGGCAGCCTCTCGCTGTGTCCCCAAAAATCAAATATGGGCAATCCTGTGGATTTACTGATCTCCCCACCAGTGCTTAATTTGTGAGAAAAAAAGTGCCAGGCCCAAAGATCTGATTAGAAACCAGCTGCCACTAATAAACGTGAGCATGCCAAATAGCAAGGATCGGGGCCTTGAATCCACCCTAGGCCTCTTCAATCGACTGCCAGACAGTCACTGTCCCTTTATCTAACTCTTGTTGGAATGTTCTTGTTTTCTCTTTTTGTGACAGTTCTCCGTCTTTTTCTTCCTCCTTCTTTTCTTTGTGTGTTTTCCCTCTCTTGATCTTGAGAAATGTCTGGAGAGGTAAAAAAGTGTCCGCCGCCAAAAGTAAGTGCTGGTGGCCCTCACCAGGAACCACCGGCTAAGAATAACTACTGCTTCCCACCTTTGATTTCAGCCTCACCTGTTTTTTCCTCTGTGCTGGTGTTGCTTGTAGATATAGACACACAGGTGCTTCTCTTTCTATGCCAACTAAACTCCAGGGAAACCTTTTGGAATTGTCAAATTTCTTAGGTCAAAATCACTTCATGGACCTGCCTCATGTGTATGCCCTGGAAAAGGTCAGGGTAGAATTCCTCACGCACTAAGAGGCTAAACCCTACTATGTGCAGCTCTTTAAGCTGAGAAACAATATCTTTTGTTGGATGACTAAGACCTGTTATTAGCAGAAGTATGTTCAACAATCCCTAGGCATGAAACAAGGAACACAGGAAATTCTCACATACATAACTCACTTTAAGAGGAGTACTCTATATGCTGAATGATTTGTTAAGGGGTTTACTAGTAAAAGGGTTTCCTGACATTTTAATTGAATTTTGATTCAAATTCTCAATCTGTGTTAAAACTGGCAGATGGTATTGTATAAATAAATGCACATTTTAGATATCCGTTGACACAATATCTGACAGGGTGAGGTTGTACTGAGCTGGCGGAGAAGTAATTATAAGAGTTACAGCAAGTACAACTTATCCTCTTGAAATATTCAACTCATGGGTAGAGTGTGAAGCATTAGATCCTGCCACTTGGTTTGTTACTACATAAAAGCCAATGCCAACACCTGCACATTGTGTAGTATATGATTGCCTGGAAAGGTCTTTAGAATGTGTCTTTCAAGTTTTCATGGATCTACCTGGCCAGAGATATACACCATACACAGGAGTACAGGCTATGACTGTAGACCAAGTATGACAGTTATTTACAGAGATATTGACTGTAGAGATGACTTTGACAGTATGTGTTACGGACGTAAGGGACTAGCATAGAAGCACCTGCTTCTGTACAATCACTCCGCAGTCTATAAATCTAGTTATAAGCAAAGTGCCCACCAAGAAAAATGAAATTTGTTAGAAATGGCGTTTCTAGTTGGCTAAGGTACATAATCCAACCAGGCAGAACCCACCACTCTAGTTAGGGTAAGCTAGATGCACAACAAAGATAACCTGTGCTCACCCTCTGGTAGTTTAGCACAGAGCAGGCAGGCTTATCAACAGAGGCAATGTGTAAAATAGTTGTGCAACACCCACCCACACACACAGTAATCCAATGAATACACCACAAAAAGACACCACATTGGTTTATAAAAATGGCTCTTTGTATTGTCAAGGAAACAAAGAGCAACATGATATAATGAGATCAATACTTTCAGGATATGTGCATTCAAAGTTTGCAGCTTTCAAATGAAAATACATTACGATAATAGATTCCTTTCCTGTGAGCTACGTTATGAAAACACTAACAAGAAAGTTACAGGAGCGTTCTCGTTGTAAGGAACACCAGCGTCATACTTCCTCCCAACTCTCAAGATAAAGCCTCTACCGGGTCCCTCAAGACCGGAATGTGGATAATTCACCCTCAGCCGCCCAAGATGTTTCGTACACCGGCTGTAAAGACCTCATGGATTTCAGGCAATCACAGTATTTCTGCTGTGAAGAAAAGTGGGCTTGCAGCAAGTCCCGCTGCGGCTCCCTTTGCCGCTGGAGACCGGGCACAAAGTTGTCAGGCACGCTCGGATCCAGGAAGCAGGCACGTCCTGCGGTTGTCAGGGCAACGTGGGTCGTGAGGTGTGCTAGAGTGCTCGGGGTCTGTTGAAGAAGCAGAGTGCACATGGGGGCATGGATTTTAGTGCTCGGTCTCAGTCTCTGATGCTAGCGGGAGCTCAAATGGCAAACTCCTTTCCAGCGTATGAGTTTTCAAAAGGGAAAAACACGAAGTGCTTGAGCTCTCCTGATCAGCGGCCGGGTGCAATGCTCGCTCAGTGTAGAACACGAGTGGGGAAACACAAAGAGTTTGATCAAGTTGTTGTTAAGAGCCCACTGCCGGATGCACATTTGGCGAAGTCCCTTGTTATGGGATAGCTGTAAAAGCCTTTGTTGACCATGAGACTTTAGAACAGGGGCAAGTCAACAAGCCCTTGAAGAACACAGTTAGTCACTGTTGGACTTGGCTCTTTTTGCAGGGTCATCCCTAAACCTTTTGCCTTTCTCCTAGCCTTTTTTTCTGACATGGTGTTGGTGGTTTTAGGACTCTGGGCTCTTTGGCACTGCTGTCCAATGTAAAGTGTGTGTGCTCTCTGTGTTAAATATGGTAAGATTAGTCTACACCTGTTTGGTCTATTTAATTTACCTGTCAGTCCCTTGTAAAGTGATATCTCATATACCCCGGGCTGATAAATTAAATGCTACTGGTGGGCTTGCAGCGGTGAGTGCACCACCCACCAAAGTAGCCTTGCAAACTTATCTCAGGCCTCTACCATTGCAGGGCCTGTGCGCGCAGTGCTACTGCCACTGTGACATGGCACCTAAAGTGGGTGCCATGTCTGTGACCCCTCCCTTTTAGTGCATGTCAGTCAAACCTAAGATAGGCCCTAGCTAGCCCAATGGCAGCCTGCATTGTAGGTAAAAGATAGGACATGTACCTTAAGTGTGTGACATATCCTGGTAGTGACAAACAGCCATTTTGGGTTCTCACTAGTGTGGGGCTGCCTGATAAGTGTTTAAGTGGTAATTCCTGATATGAGAGGAGCAGCGTGGTCAAGTTTAGCATATTTGGAAAGGTAATAATAAATGCTGTGCAATGGCGTGCACAGATTTATTATAACTATTTTATAAATGCCACTTTTAGAAGTTGGCATTTTTGTGTGCTATGTATCTGCCTGCCTGGTGTGAATTGCATGTCTGGCATTTGAGTGACAGGGGCTGGGTAGGTGTGTGTGGCTCCAGGAGGGGCAGGGTGAGTCAGCACTAGGCTGAATGGGACATCTGCATTTGGAGTAGCGGGAGGAGTAGTCCCCTGTCCCTGAGTAGGATTGTGCCTGCCCTGTACAACGCTGGATCCACCCCTTGTGGTGTGTCTGATCACCAAACCCCCACCTGACAAAGGGGAAGATGAGCCTGGTAAACAGAGTGCTCCTATTCCACCCTGAACCCGTTTTTGTTGGTTCCCCCAAGCCCTGCACTGCGGTCAAAGAAGAATATACCATATAAATATAGGGGCTGTGACCCCATGAATATGTGCTGTACCTGTGCTGAGGGGGGCCAGCTGTTGCTGCTGGGGCCAGGAGGAACTGCCAAGAGGGCTTGCCTCCCTGCCGGAGGGCTCTGTGTGCTGGCCTCCCTGGGCGCAGCTTTGCCCTCCCCCCTCTAAGGACTTTTGCTGCATCCAGCGCTTCGAGAGCGCACTATTTTAATTTGTCCCAAAACAGAGCGTGGGCATCGCAGCACGGAGCTGCAGCCCTGTTAGAGGGAATCCCGACGTGGAATTCCCATGCATTTGTCAAAAGGGTGCCCACCCCAATTTGTGCTTTTTATTGATAGCTGGTGTCCACCGTGCTTTGTGCTTTTTATTGATAGTGGGTGCCCACCCCGCGTTTGGAGTTGTTGGCGGGTGACCACCACGCTTATGGGTTGATTTGTGAGGCGTGTGCCCACCCCGCACTATGGCTCTAAAAAGAAATCACCGTCGTGGCCCGGTCGAGGCCAGAAGTCAGATTCGTCTGCCTGACTGGGGGCGGGGCCTGCCACTTGTGGCTGGAAGCCTGGAAATGCCAAGCGGGGCTCCTTTGAGCTAAGGGAAGCCCTGCGTGCGCCACAGAAGAGGAGAGTCCCTGAGGAGTAGGAGGTCTCCGGATGCCTACCGCCTGGACAGGAGGAGTCCTGCCCAGAAGCCCAGTGAGTGAGGCTGACTGGGATGAGCGCCGAAGGGAGGGGCTCGGCCAGAGCCTCACAAGCTCCATTCCCGACTTCCCCAGTCCTGAGAGGTCCCAGGAGAGGGGCCAGGCTCCAGGCACATTGTCGGTGCCTGAGTGAACCCACCAGAGAGCGGGCCGCTCCAACTAAAGGGGCATTTTCTTCTTCTTCTTCTTGGCACCCGGAGGAGCCCGGTGATCGGGGCTCCCCCAGGCCCCATTAGTGCCAGTGCTACATTCGTTTTTGGGGCCAGTTTTGTTCAGAGAGCCCCAGAGCAGGGCCTCTTTGTTTACTCACAGCTGCACCGCCATAGCGGGCAGCTGGAACGTTGGGCACTATTATTTTAGAGTCCTAGTGTGTACTCCAGGGGCACAGTAGTGTCAGCTGCTTTTTTTTCATCAGTTGCGCCGCCATAGCGGGCAACTGCAACGTGGGGCACATTTGTTTACAGAGTCCCAGTGGGACCCACCCACAGGGCACAGTGAGTGCCAATGCCAACATTTTGCTTCACACCTCCACAGCAGTTAGTGGCAGCTGCCACGTGTAGGCCAGCACCATTGCACACTTTTGGATTCTGCTGCATTGGCAGAATGCCCTGACATTTGGGACATAGGACATTTGAGCCCTCTGAGAAGGCCAGTTGGCCAGGGGGTCAGTGTGAGGTTGGTAGGGCGTGATCTAATGTGATTTATGTGGTGCCCAGGAAATGTGATATATGCACTATGATGTATGCCTCTGATGTTTATGTTTATGAGGTTATTCCCTAATCTGAAGTTTCTGCTTACGAGGTTACTGCATACTGTGTTTATGCTTTGGAGGTAATTGCATAATGTATTTATGCTTATGAGGTTGGTGCAGAATGTTTTTTACGCCTAATGTGATGCTGATTGCATATAATGATTCATATTGCAGGATATAGTACAGTGTTCTGCCAGTAATTACTGGTTGTGTTCTACATTTACTATTTGTGCTTGTGATGGTTCTGACAGTGGCCCAATTGGCCCTGTCATGTGTATATAACCCCTGTAAATATTGGCTCAGTGTATATTGTGTGATTACTATTCTAATGTGTTATAGAAAATTCTAAGGCTATTTTTACATATAACCTTGTGTGGAGTTCATTTTGAGGTGTGCCTAGTGTGTTGCTGCTGCCTGTGTGTTGCGCAAACGCTTTACACATTGCCTCTGGAATAAGCCTGACTGCTCGTGCCAAGCTACCAAGGGGGTGAGCAGGGGTTATTTTCAGTGTGTAACTCCCTTGCCCTGACTAGATTGGTGGTTTCTGCCTGGCTTAGGCACAATCCATAGCCAACCAGAAATCCCATTTCTAACAGTCACAAATGCAGAGGTAGCAGGCAGCAGGCAAATATATGAAGGCAGGAAGCAAAGCTGCAGTCCCTCCTGCAGATCCACAAGCAGCAGGCCAACACAGCAGAGCAGTTAGCCAAGTGGGCGTCCCTCCAGGGAGCAAAGCAGTCCCTCTGGCAATATGCATTTTGAGAGCCAGCAATGTCTGGTTACAGGTCCAAACGTGCCTGAATTGGTGGGGCAAGAACCCCCAGTTTTTATACCCTAAAGGGCCTTTGATCTAGGGGATGAAATCAAAGGAGTTCTCTGAAGTCAACAGGGGGTCATTTCAACCCAGCCCTGTCTGCCAGGCTATTGGTGGGGGGTTATTGATTACCTTGTGTGTGGGCAGGACACTACCTATTCAGGTGGAGTGTGAGCCCCATCAGAATTTGTTGCATGCTCCTGCGTGACAGAGCTTTTTGTTTATGAAAAAAAATATGTTCCTCAAAAACAAAAAACAAATGGCCCTGAGGCGCTGGGAGTTTTCTCCCTTGTTTGTAAATACAGGTCACTTAGTTTGATTCTTGTTCTGAACTGCCAGAGTGACCTGTGTTGTGGTATCTAGATGGAAAACACAAATTAAGCTATCACCTAGCCCACCCCAGGTGTGTATTGGAGACAGGCTGTCAGGCACATAGAGCAGTAAGTGCAGAGTAAAGCCCACTTTTTAAAGTTGGCATTTCTAAAATAGTAAAGTTAACTCCAACCTCACCAGTAAGTAGAATTTATCAATACAATTACAAACATATGAAATATCAAAAAGCTATTCCTCTCTGATCAGAAATTACTACTTAAAATGGTATAACGGAATTCCCAATGCTAACCTATGAGAGGGGTAGGCCTCTTAGTATGTGAAAAATGAAATCGGCTGTTTGTCACTACCAGGACATGCAAATCACAGCAGAACATGTCCTACCTTTTACTTACATAGTACCCTGCCCGTAGGGCTACCTAGGGCCTACCTTATAGGTGGCTTACATGTAATAAAAGAGGGAGGGGGGGTAAGGCTTGACAAGTAGTTTTAAATGCCCGGTCAAAGTGGTAGTAAATTACACACCCAGGCACTGCAGTGAGAGGCCTGAGACAGGTTTCAAAGGCTACTTCTGTGGGTGGCAGCCCACTAGTAGCATTTAACTTACAGGCCCTACGTATATTGTAGACCACTTTACAAGGGACTTACAAGTAAATGAAGTATGTCAATCAGGTATACACCAATTACACACAATTTGGGAAGAAGCACATGGACTTTAGCACTGATTAGCAGTGGTAAAGTACCCAGAGTCCTGAGGCCAACAAAAAGATACAGCAATACGTGGAGGTAAAAAACAAACAGTTTGGGGTAAGGCCACCTTAAAGATGTTAGGTCTAACAAAATTCCATATTTGATTGCTCGTAAAACAAATCAGTTGGAAGCAGTTTATATAAACAAAAATTGAGGGAGATGGAGGTAGACGTTAGGTTAATCATCCAGACTGTGTATAGTTATTAACGAATCTGCAAATGACAGATCAGAGAACCAAACCAAAGGAATGGGCTTCTGCGAAATGTGCGAAAACAACACCCCAAAAACTAAGAAGAGAAAATTCTCTTCTTGAGTCCCCTCACTCACCAAGGGTTGCCCCTAGGTGACATGCTTCATCATTGGGGCCATCCTAGACAGCTACTCTCTGGGGCGTGCTGCAACTTGCGGACCTACGTAGGAGCGCTTTTTGTGAAAAAAAATGTGTAGTGCAGTGTTTGGGGGAGTGGTGATGGTGATGCTAAAAATACCTAGCTAGTGAGCGATTAATTTATTCCTGCTCCTAGTTGGTATGGATAAAAAGGGGTTAGTAGTAGGGAGGAAGGGTAACTGTTATGTGTATACTTTCCCTAGTATTTGGTCGACATGTTTTGAGGTGTCTTTTCTTCAGGACCACATGGGGACCAGCCCCATGCATACCACTCCATGAGAAAAACTATCCTATACTAAAGAAATAATATAATAAAGAACAGATGCACACCTAATGTGTGAGCACCAAATGTAATACAAGCAGTTGAAATCAGACTTGTAGTATCTGTTCAAGAAGATAAAGTGACAAAGAGATTAGTACATATTGCCTGCCCACCTCTCACGTGGGCGGGTCCAAACCATATGCAGTGCTTAAATCAATGCGTTTCTCTAAAGTTTGTGTGTGTGCCCTTAGTAGTAAAAATATTTAATTAGTGCTTGTATCCAATGTGACACCTTGGAACACATCGGACTACTCTATTGTGAGAAAGCATGGTTATTCATTAAAAACACTGGTAAAAAGAAAAACACTTGTGAGCAAACATTACAAGACAAAACAAACATATAAACACACTGTTCACAATTTGTAATAACATACTTCTGTTTTGGCAACGCTGTGCCTCATGGACTGCCAGGGTGGAGGGGCTTGTAATAACCCTAGAAGAATGTATATAAAGTATTTGAGTCAAGAGAAGGGCCATGGGTAAATGCAAAATAATAGTTCGATATTCCCCATAGTGTGGCCTGGAGGAAAAAAGAGCGTGTATCAGGGATCCTGGGTTCCTGTTAGGAAAGACAAGATCTTACTTGCCTCAACACTCCTCCGTCCATGACACCTACTCGTACCCGGGTGACCGCATATTAGCATGTCTTCAGCCCGATGTTGTTTAAATACTGCCAGGAAAAAGGCCAGTCATGCTCATATGCGAGTAAAGTCTATTCCTTCGGTTGTAAGAAAATGGCCGCCTAGTTTCGGAAATTTGTCTGAAACATTTTCGGAGGATCATTTTCAGGGGTGGATTTTTAGAAAAAAATTACATTACTGGCATTGTAAAACTGGACGATGAATAAATCATTTTTGTCAGTATTTTTCGAGGTGATTACCGCAACTGAAAGAAGACCATTACAAAAAGGCAAGATGAAGAAAGACTAGGAACCAAGGTTAATGGCCATTTCATTATTGGCAAGGTTCATGCATAGTTTATAACCATGCAAAACCCAAAAATAAGCTTGGAATATTAACTGTGTGCATTCCTCATAATGTGTTACTGCCTGTCGAGGATTGTACTACAATAGGAATTATATGTGGTAGCACATATAACACAATGCGTGGTACACCCTTTTTAGCTGTAATGCTGGAAGTTCTAAAAAAATACAGACTGAACCTGGAGCTTTCCCAGAAGTTGATTTGGGTATGACACTGATAATATTTATGGTACTATTTCTTTGATAGTTCTTAGTAGTGCTTGGTGGGAGGCAGCTTTGTTGCCGATATATTGGCATTGCAAACTAAGGGAGGATACCCATGGTATCTTGTGACTTGAAATGACTTGTTCAAACAAAAACAACTTGCAACATCGGCGGTCAATGCTAGATGGAAGGAGTGTGCAGAGCAAGTATATCTACAGCCACACATGCTACAAACATATCGTTTAAGGTTGATATATTGTGTAATATAAAAACTGTATGGTTACATTTATCTCATGCTTATGACATCTTCCTAGCTGAGAATGATTGGCCTTCACCCTTCACAAAGGGCATACCTTCTGGAGGGAGGGTAATACTTTAAATGTTTTCCTTCTTGGTGCCTTAAGAGCTGAGGACAAAAATGCTCTCAAAATGAGCTCTGGCATTGTATAGAAAGCCTAAGGATTGGGATGGAAGTTCTGTGCCACGTGGTGAAGTTTCAGAATGAACCACCGATACACACTTAATATTCATTGAAGCCAGATGGGAAGTGTGATACAATTGCCATTATTGATCAATTACGGTGTCAGCGTGTGATAGTGCCTTGTCACTCAACCACGAACACTCCTTTTTTCCCAGACAATGCATATAGAACGGTACTGGATTATAGAAATGTGAACTCACACACATGCACACATGCAGAGCAAAACACTCACAGTACTGAAATTATGTGGAACTTAGGGGCCGATTAGGATGGCGGACGGATCGCCACCGCCATACAGGCGGTGGCGATCCGTCCGCCATCCGTGGCCGTCTGCCACCTATTTCCCCCCCGCTATATTTCAATGGCGGGGGGACCGCGGCGGACAGAAAGACCGTCCGCCGCTTTTCCGCTGCGGTCGCCTTGCAACCGTGGCGGAAAAGGTCTAATATGGTGGCAGAGTCTATCAGACACCGCCAGCCATATTAGGATGGGCTTTGGGGAATCCCTTTCCGTGGCGAAAGGCATATGGTCTTTGCTTTGGGGACCCCCAGGGTGAATGGGGTGGTGGGGGGTGCACATGGGGGGTACCTATGGTACCCCCCTGGGTTTTAAAGTACAAGATGGCAGGCGCCGCGCGGTGCCTGTCATGTTGTGCTTTGAAACACACAACATGCATTTTTAGCATTGCGGCGGGCGGGGCTGAAAGCTGTAATATTAAAAATGCGGAATGCACCCGCCACTGTGGGGGATGCATCCTAATTCGGCGCACGGGACCTCCGCCATTATGGAGGACGGTCCCTTGCTACGACAGGATTGCGGACAGACAATGTCCGTCCGCCATCCTAATCGGCCCCTTAGTTAGGAAAAAGTACAAAACATCTTCAGGCATTGCTAATGGTTTCTTTAGTCAAAACATAGTGCCCGAATTAAAATATTTAACCAACTTCACATTTAGGGGTATTCAAAATAATTATTCAAGACTCTTACAGGGATATAAAAATAGTCTGGGGTTATATACCGCAAGAAAATGGAGATCTCATAAGAGGATTCTGAAGTTTAATTGTTCTTCAATTACATATTTCCAATGAAGATTTAAATGAGCACCTAGATAAGTCAGACACAATAATTACTATTTTACTTTGACACAGATGTAAAGTACATTTCAGCAAGTCAAAGATTGTATTCTTTGGTGTGATTTCCTTAGGACAAGAATTACCTAATGACGGAAAAGGAATGACAGCAGTTTTCATGTAGAAATATGGCACATTACAGCCTCCAGATGTATTGAAAAAATGATGAGGTGCATACATTTTGAAACTGCTTACTTGCCACACTGTCCTGAGTGAGTGAAACCTTCATATAAACTAATGATGCCCACCTATTCTGGAAGGAATTGGACAGATAAGCAAACGTTAGAGATGAAATATCTCCAGACACGACACCAGATCGACCTAGTAATTAGTGTTGTTCCTAGCACTTCAGGCTACACAGATGTAGTTTATAAAAAGAGGAAAATCATGATAGTGTACAAATCACACCTGTACTCGACTCAAGAGGGACAATTCACCTCGACTGAGAAAGTTCTCACTGTTGTGCTGACAGCCATTTTGACAGAACGGCCGCTGACACAGCGTAAACAAATTATCAGTTTCCCAATTCCTACATTAGAGGCAGCTACTAATGTAAGCATCCCTAGTATGCATTACAACTACACAGGGTTGAATGAGCACAACTCAAAATATAAATTTTGTGTATGATCCCACATTCAGAACACGACTTCCTACAATATCAACAGACAATACCACAAATTCCATAATACAACCTGTACATGAAAATAAGAATATGCTCTATATGGATGGCATTGCATAGACAGCTATATTGCACTTAACCGAATATCCCTCTGTTTGCTCTGCAGTACCGGTACTTCTCTGAGATGGCGACTTCACACTCATTCTTGATTCAACTGCACAAATAGCCGATATTCATGTCCTCATCCTGGCACTTCAGGATGCTGATCTGTTAGTTCCTGCACTCATGGTGTCAGATTCAGCATTCTATGTACAAGATTACAATGCAGGCTTACCCCACTGGCACTTGAATGGATTCAGAGATTCAAAAGGCAGATCAATAAAAGTTAAAGATTTTGGGTAAAAGTGACTGTCTTACAGGACAAGCTATGCTTGGTCCATGTACTACATAGATGGCCCATAAACATAAAGGAATTCATGTTAAAAGGAGCTGTGCAGCTGACTTGGCTGCTAACACAGCAGAGCTAACCTTTACAGTTGCTCTTGTGACTCGAAGATGGGTCCAAGTATTATGGTGGAAATACAAGGAATTATGAATGTGGAAAAGCCCTCTGAATATTTCCCTTCTAAATATTTTTATTGCTTCACCACAGTTTTCCCATGGTTCCTGAGTTGACAAATGTGAGAGGGAACTCGTCCGTTTCTATTCGCTCCTTCCGTCTCAAATCACAAGGCTCCTTTTTCTCATAATAATTTTGAGAATTAGTATATAAGGTCTGCGCTAGAGCCTCTTGAGGTGAGTGGAATATCCAGAAGTATCATCTATCCTAAAACATTTTGCATCACTGCCTCACACTGGCACTTGCTAGACCTAGCCATCTGCTCCTAAAAAACAGCTACTTTACAGAGGCAAATACTGACGTGGCTTCTCTGAGCAAGTCTAGAAAAACTCTAAATTATGAGCAGGTGTGCATGTTGGGGGCCATTTAGGAAGCTCATATTTAACGCAAGAATGTGGTGTGTATGTAGACACTGGCTACAGCTAGCAGCATTAACAGAAAGGAGTCCATGAGATATTTCATTCAAAGATTGCTTTGCCATCTATTATGCAAACATCTTGCCAGTTTGTATAAACTTTGCAGGTATAGTCTTTATTTTGCTGACCATAATGTTTATATCTGCAAATACCCTTTTTCTTATACTCTGCAATAAAGCAGTGTTTTAACAACTTAAGAAAGATTTTTAAAGTAATAGTGTAGATTACTAGTGTATGTGCATCTTTCTGGAAAATGTGCTTGATCAGGGGCGGCCTTAGGCATGTGCAAGCTGTGCACCTGCACAGGGCCACCAAACCCCAGGGGCCACCACTCCAATATATATCCTTAATATAATAATCCTCTGAGGATGGATACATATTTGCGTGGCGGCCCCTGGCAGGGATTTGGTGGCCTCTGGCTCTGTTCCACTTCCAAGCACCCTGACCCCACCCTCTTCACTGGCTTCCGCGCTCCACCCCGCCCGGACCCCTCTTCCGGGGCCCCTTACCTACGCTCCCTGCCCAGGGCCGCCCCTGGCTTGATTCGCCTATATTAAAATAAAAGTATTCCTGACAGTCTATGGCAAAATGATTAGTTACCCAATATGCTTTATGTCCAGGTAAATATTAGTAGAGTGGGAGCAGGGCCAGACTGGCCATACTGGGCACCAGGCCTTTCCCCAGTGGGCCGAAGGGGTGTGCCGGTTTTGTCACTGGGGGACGGTTTTGCAGCAATAGCGGCCCCCCAATGATGAAAGTGGGCATGGCGCTTTTTACTAGCACCTCCCCACCCACTGCCAGGGCTGTTTTCTGTTCCCAGTCCAGCTCTGAGTGAGAGTCAGAGCCTATCTGTCTCTCTTGCTAAAGCTAGTTAGTTACTTCAAACCTATGCCTACCTGAAGGGTGAAGGAAAGTCTACTGTGCTGTATTGACAGGCGGACCTGTCAAAACGTGTCCACTGCTGTACTGTGCCATGAGAATATAGCTCTAGATACACAGGAAAATACGCCTGTCAGTCCTCTGAAGCTAATTGGGCAATTTTTGAGATTTACCATCCTTCACACCTTATATTTCATGGTCCCCGAATTAGGGCACTGTGTGCATGAGTGTATGCATTAGTCAAGTTCTGCCCTGAAGAAGCCCTTTGACACATAAAGACAACATATAGTTTGAAGCCTGTTGCCATTTGTTAGGATGCTTGAGTCATGGTACTCACTGGCATCCCTCTCTCTCTCTTTTAACCTTAAATTGGCTACCCCTGTTAAAACATTTGTATTTACCCATAAGGTCATTTTAACTACCGGATCCCTTTAATTTTTCAGTGCTACTTAATCAAGAACTCCCCATGGAAGGAGGTTGAGTCCGTCCTGGTAGTTCCGTAGAGTGAGGTTACTAATAATGAAGCATGGCACAAAAGAGTGGCTGAAGTTTCCTTATCAAGAAATACTGGTTCCACTAGGACCCTTCTAGTCCCCTGTAGAGCAGGTTGCTGCATTTTTTGGGGGAGAAACTGTGTTGAAATAGAAACTTTGAACTGTTTTCTGAACATTTGACCTCAGTAGTTAATGCCTTTATATCCTACAGGGGTTCTGTACTTACCAAAGAGGCATTATCTGCCAAATTTACCAACAGATACTTAAATTACAACAATGAAAACACATGATTACATGTTTTCCTGCCACAGGGTTTTTCATAAAATATATGTATTTCTTCTAAAAACATGTATGTTTTTATCACCAAGTGAGGAGTAATCTTTTCTGTAACAGTTAATTACGATACATTTAGTAATACTATTCATGACAAAGGTTTGGGGATTTTATTACATAGAAGTAGAAGTAGACATGGATGATCACTCCTGCAGTATGTATGAAAGAGCTGTCACACCTAATTTGTACACAATGCATTTGGTTGGTATACATTTCTTTTTTCCTTTCACTGTAATGTATCTTGCACTAACAATCAGAAGGATAACGAGCCTCAAGTGAAAGCAGAAAACAAAACCAAAACCTGTTTTACAAGTTCGGCAACCTAGAATGACATGACAGATCTCTGTTTAAAAACAGCAGTAATCTTGTGAAACTATTTCTTAAAGCCACCTTTTTTATTATTATTTTCCTTCTGGGCCAAAACAAATATTCTTTTTAAGAGTCCAGGTAACATTCTTATCTACCCTTAAATGTGATTTGCGCCTTACTAACTTCCGTAGTTGTCACAGTAATAGAGAACCTAAGATAAATTGGACAGTATTCTATTAATGGGTTCAACCAGTACAACATTTTGCTTTCCTGTAAATATCAGAAGTTAGTATGCTTACAACAATTATGTTCATCCTCATAGATGGGAAATGGACTATTTAAGGATCAATTCAATCTACTGAAATTGTTACGCTGCTCAACTTTATAATTATTGCTCACAAAGCAAAATTTTTATAAAATACCGTCAGTAAAAAATAAAAAATATTACTTAATTGGAACAACACTTCCTCAGCATTGGTAACTTGCATATAGTCACATGTTTTTTAGTTATTATTTGTTGTCATGGTATGAATTCCCAGTACATTTGACACAGCAGTGTCTTATTCCAAGGCACTTTGTTTGTGTTTAGTCAAGGGAAGGATTTCCTCTACTCGTCTGATGAAAGACAGCCCACCATACTTATAGAAACTGGCAAGGAGGGTAGGGATCTCTGTGTCTTTGGGTGTGTACTGGGATCCTCCATGTTTAATGCTCCTCATTGATTGAGGTTTTTGTTTATGAAAAACAAAATGTTCCTCAAAAACAAAAAAACAATGGTCTTGATGCGCTGGGGGTTTTTCTCCCGCGTGTATGATGGGGAGAGGGGGGTTGTCACCTAGTTTGTTTCTTGTTCTGAGCTGACAAGGTTTTCTAGTGGCCCTGAAAGAAAAAATTAACATAAGACTGCCCCCCCATAGAAGGATAGATGGTCTGATAACATTGGCCGATGACCCAGTGGCGAACATGCCAATGTTTAAAGGTTCCTGCCATTGGAGCAAGTAGAGGCTCTGACATTGGAAACCCGGTGCTTCCCACTACTCTAAATACAGTTGTGTAAATTAGACTTTGGCAATTTCCATATCTACCTTTTCCTGGTGGGTGTCCCATAGCCGTCAAACTCTAAATAGTCCACTAATCTTTGATCAGCATTAGCAAACAATACAAAATAACTGAAAGCATTCAGTAACGTGATTAATAATTAAAAACATTAAAGCACAAAAATATTAGCATTAATATCTGAGCAGTCCCTAACAGATAACACATTTTAAGCAGTAGTTATCAGAATTGTCGCCTGTGTCACTACCTTGGGTGGTTCCTGGTGGCTCCAGCGGTTCTACAGGCTCTAGACCTGGTATCTATGCCAGTCGTGGTTCTTATACCACTTTCAAAGTATATGGTTTGTGAGGCCCCTAGGGCAAAACGTTTACTGAGCTAATTTACTGTATGCTAAATACGTTTACTGAATGTACTTTTGCCTCTAGCCTCATAAAGAGACTAGAGGAGTGTGTTTAGAATAAATACATATATTTTATATATATACCTTGTGTGGTTCTCCTTTCATTTGGTCATTAACGAGATCATAGACTGGTAAAACAAGCTGCTTTACATTCCTTCAAGACTTAGCCTGAAGGCTGCTCTCCACAGCTACCACTAGGATAGCTTTCTATAAAGTTGTCTTTAACCTACCATCAATAAGGGGTCATTTGAACTGGTGCAAGGTGCCCACTAGAATAGTGGACAGCATATGCCAGGCCAACTTCTCACAATGGTGTGCAGCATGTGGGGATTCCAGCTTGACATTGTTTTACCAGATAATTTCAAGTGTTTGATCATTTGAAAACCATTAAAGATACAAGAGGTACATATAATACAAGCTTAAATACTGTAAGTTCTACTGAACTTAGAGTTGTGTGTCAAGGGCTTAAGCACACCCTTATTACAACTCAAGAGAGTCCAGTAGGTACCCAACTAGAGTAGGTAGTGCATACACCACACCTCACTTGTTATGACTTCAGGGGTAGGACCTAGTGTGTCTCTGCCAGATGTTTCTGTATGTTACAGACCTCTAAGTATGACACATTCCCTTTCTCCGAGTTAAGGGCTCTGTGTACACTAAGACAACTGAAGACTGGCAAAGGTGCCAACATCCAATGCCTCAGAGAGGTATTGCTGTTAGATGACCTGAAGAAGGCTTCAGAGCCTGAAAGGGTAGGTATTGGGTTGGGAGCAGCAGAGGAGGAAAACCCCAGTGGTCCAATCCCGCAAGAGTCAGACTCTGATGCTGACCTGGAGGTTGACAATGACCTAGACCTGGACAATCCAGCTTCAACTGGAGATGAAGAAGGCCAGCAAGGCCCTCTCTATGTCCCCCCAGGAAGAGTTGGTGGTGTGCCTAGAAGACTCAGATCAACTTCAGTGGAATCTGATCATTCTGACACATCAGTAGGGACCTCTGTCTCTTCTCATAGGAGGGACCCTCCCAGGAGAAGAGAGAGCATCAGGTGAGAATGGAAGAAGCTCAGCTGAGGATAAGGAGACAGAAAGTAGCCTTAGAGAGGGAGGTCAGGGCGCTTGAAAAAGCAAGAAAAAAGATGGGACTAGAGTCCCTTGGTGGCAGCAACTTCCCTAGTGTTAGGGAAAGGTCTTATGACCATAGAAACTTAAACAAGATTATCCCTCCCTATCAGAATGGGGATGACATCCACAAGTGGATAATTATTATTGTACAGTCTTATATAGCGCTCGACTTACCCTGGAGCATCTCGGCGCTTGCCTTGGGAACCCGTCCTGGCTTTTTCCCTGTGAGATAACCCGTAATGGGCATCCCCAAGGTGAAAGCCAGGAATCCCGCCGCGGGGGGGGGGGGGGGCCGTTGTGGAGATTGAGCAAGCTAATGCCCAGAGTTGCAGAGTGTGAACCCATGATTCGAGTGGGCACCGAAGCGAGAATAATCGAGTCCGTGGATATTTGGGCTCAAGACCCTGCCGCGTCGGGAATTGAACCCTGGTCCCGGGTCTGACCTCTGCTTCTGGGTCTGCCTCCTCTAACCAGTGAGCCACACTTCTCCACTGCACTGGAAAGGGCCTACAAAGTACAGAAGGTCCCCCAGGAGCAGTGGGCAGGAATCTTGTGGCTCTCCAAAGGTAGAGACAAGCTCCTCGCTGTTAGAGAAGAGGATGCTGATGATTACAAAGTCCTGAAGAGTGCTCTCATAGATGGGTTTGGCCTAACCACTGAGCAGTATAGAATACAGTTCAGAGATACCCAAAAGACACAGGACTGGGTTGACTTTGTTGATTGTGCTACTTAGGCTTTGGAATGCTGGTTATTGGGCGGTAAAGTGTGCGATTATACAGGATTGTATAATGTAATCATGAGGGAGCAAATCCTAAATAACTGTCAAAATCGGCTGTTGCATCAACATCTGGTAGACTATGATCTGACCTCTCCCCAAGAATCGGGAAAGAAGGCAGACAAATGGGTCAGAACCAGGGTGAAGCAGAAGGTACAGAACCAAGGTGGTGACCAAAAGAAGCAAGATCTTATTAAGGGTGGGGAGAAAGGTAAAGACCAGAAGTCTTCACAAGGCCCCCAAAAAGCTTCTAATGGTGGGGGATTCCTAATCTTCCAAGAAAGGAAAAGGCCAAAATAAACCATGGTTTAAAATCTGTAAACAGAATAGCCTTTGAACAAGTGATTGCACCAAGAAGGATGCAACACCAGCCCCCATTGCCCCTAAGGCAACTGTTTCCCCTAGTTCAGCTCCAAGTGGTGGTAGTCAGCAGAAGGGTATAGTAGGGTTAACCCTGGGTACTGAGATGGGCTCTGGCCTAGTCAGAGTTCCAACTCAGGCTCTGTTAGTCTGTGATGGAGGCATGGATATGACCTCCTCTGTGAGTCCCAGTAATCTGGGCAAGTACAGACAACAACCTTTAATAAATGGAAAAGAGGCTTTGACCTACAGGGACACAGGAGCAAGTGTCACTATTGTGACACAAGACCTTGTGGACCCTGGACAGATCATACTTGGTGTATGATCTGACAGTGGGAAGGCAGGTGGCACCACAAAGGCCCCCCTGATACCACTACCTGTGGTGGGGGTTCCCTTTGAGAGAGTGGGGATTGACATTGTTGGACCACTGGATCCTCAGACTGCATCTGGGCAAAGGTTTATCCTAGTGATGGTGGACCATGCCACTAGGTACCCAGTGGCAATTCCCCTCAGGACCACTACAGCACCAGTTGTGGCAAGAGCCCTCTTGGGTGTGTTCTCAAGAGTTGGGTACCCTAAGGAGGTAGTATCTGACAGGGGTGCAAAACTTTATGTCCAGCTACTTGACTGCAATGTGGAAGGAGTGTGGAGTGAACTACATAGTGGACTATGTACTTGGTCTCCGCTCCCGGATGGCTGAGTACATGAAAAAGGCAACTAAAAACCTTGAGGCTAGCCAGGAATTACAGAAAGCCTGACATGACCAAAAGGCTGTACTGGTTGTTTACCAGCCAGGACAGAACGTGTGGGTGTTGGAGCCTGTGGCCCCAGCAGCTCTCCAATACAAGTGGAGTGGACCCCACACTATTGTTGAACAGAAGGGAGAGGTTACCTATTTTGTGGACCTAGGAACTCCCAGGAGCCCCCATAGGGTGCTTCATGTCAACAGACTGAAACCATATGTTGACAGGGCAGACATGGGCTTGCTCGTGGCTACTGATGAGGGACAGGAGGAGGATAGTGACCCTCTCCCTGACCTGCTCTCACAGAACCCTGATGGGTCAGTGGATGGTGTAGCCTTGGTAGGTAGCCTCACTGCTCAGCAGCAAACTGATTGCAGACAAGTGCTCAGTCAGTTTAGACATATGTTCTCTCTGACTCCAAGTCAGACCACCTGGTGCACTCAAAAAGTTGACATTGGGGACAGTCTGCCTGTTAAAAATAAGATTTACAGACAACCTGATCCTGTCAAGGACTGTATCAGGACAGAAGTCCAGAAAATGTTGGATTTGGGAGTAATTGAACCCTCAGATAGCCCTTGGGCTAGTCCAGTGGTCTTGGTACCAAAACCTCACACCCAGGGTGGTAGGAGAGATGAAGTTTTGTGTTGACTACAGTCACTAGGACTGATGCCCATCCAATTCCCAGAACAGATGAGCTCATAGATACTTTGGCCTCAGCCAAGTTTCTGAGCACATTTGATCTAACAGCTGGCTACTGGCAAATCAGATTAGATGATGATGCATAGCCAAAGACAGCATTTTCAACCCCTAGAGGGCACTATCAATTTGTGGTAATGCCCTTTGGTCTGAATAATGCACCTGCCACTTTTCAAAGGTTGGTGAACAAAGTCCTAACAGGTCTGGGAGACTACTGTGCAGCATATCTAGATGATATTGCTGTCTTTAGCTCCACCTGGGAGGATCACCTGATCCACCTGAGAAAAGTCCTAACTAGTCCAGAGAATTAATTGTCCAAACAGATGCATCTGAGTTGGGGGTAGGGGCTGTGCTATCACAATTGAATGATGGACGCCAGGACCAGCCAGTAGCTTTTATTAGCAGAATGCTGACCCTAGAGAGAAACGTTGGTCAGCTATTGAGAGGGGGGGCCTCCGCTGTGGTGTGGGCTCTGAAGAAGCTCAGGCCATACTTGTTTGGCACTCACTTCACTGTTCAGACTGACCATAAGCCCCTCTTATGGCTAAAATAGATGAAGAGTGAAAACCCCAAACTTTTGAGGTGGTCTATTTCCCTAAAGGGGATGGACTATACAGTGGAGCACAGACCTGGGAGTAACCATGCCAATGCAGATGGACTCTCCAGTTATTTCCACTTAGAACATCAAGGCTCAACTGGTCAAGGTTAGTTTAATGTCCCTGCGTTTGAGGGGGAGATGTGTAGGAGAGTAGGATCTGCCTACTATGGTTACCCCCACTTTTTGCTGGTGTTTCACTGTTTTCCGACTTTAGTCTGGCTGGGGCCCTACTAACCAGGAACCCAGCCCAGCTGCTTCCTCTCTAAATTGATTGCATGTACATTAGGTACACTCCAGATTGGTTGCTGGGTTACCCTTGTGAGTCTCTAGTATGTGGTACCTTAGGTACCAAGGGCATAGGTACCCCAGAGGCTTACCAGGGGCTGAAGCATTTATTATGCCACCCCTGGGAAGCCTTCCAAAATGACACCACAGGTCTGCTACTGCAGCCTGGGTAAGGTGGTGCATACACCCCTTACTAAGATATAGGCTACCTATATCTACCTTTGATCACTGACACATATAAACCTATAAGTCACTCCTATGGCAGGCCTTATCAATCCTGAAGGCAGAGTGCATGGTTTTGTGTGAGAGGGTGCCCATGCATGAGCAGGACCCCTCTGCAGCTTTCAGAAGCTATTTTCTGTAGCTATTCTGTGATGCGGCCAGATCATATACTCTTAAGTGCTTTATAACCTCACAGTAGATGCTAACTTTGGAATGGCTGCATGGCAAACATGTCGTCTTTGGTGTAAAACAGTTTGGAGTCCTGTCGGTGGAGGTAGAATTCCACCCTTCTAGAGGGAGAAGGCATGTATACACCTACCTGACCGGTAATAGTTTAAAAGAACCCCAGCATCACACAATGGATGCTGCAGCCACAGAAACAAGTTTGACCTCCTGCTGCTAGATGAAACTCCTGCTGGGGAGGCCTGGACAATAGGTTTCCTGTCACAGGGAGATGTAACCACCTCCCCAGACAGGCTTTAGTGTATCGGGGCTGGGTGGGTGCATTCAGTGAATGCTTTTCTGACAGTTCTGGGGGCACACTTGGCGTCCCTGTGCATACGCCAGTTCAAACGGGTTGCAGGGACACGCTGCCACTGCTCTGGCTTGAAACTGGACAAAGGGAAAGGGGTGTAACCACCCCCTCCCTAGGTCCACCCATAGGTGGGGCCCTAGAGAAAGTCCAACCCCTAAACTTAGTATAAGTATAGGAACCCAGTCCTTAGGACTTTAGATTACACCTGGATGAAACTCTGCAACATATATCCTGGAACTTTGACATTCTATTTCGACTAGAAGACGGAAGAATCTCCCTTGGGGTCAAGGAGTGACTCCCCTGTTCAAACAGGCACCAAAGAAGCATCTTGCCGGTCTGCATTCCCAAGGCTACGTCGGATCGCGCCAGATTTGCTACTCAGGACACAGACTTCGAGACATCTCCGAGGCCGACACTAGATCCCAGTAAAGCTGAGACCCGCAGCCATCACGAGAGAGGTGGGACCGGAACTCCTGGACACCGTGCACATTTGCTAGTGCATCAACTTCCCAAGCTTTCCCGAAGTTGTGCATTGGGCTACCTGTAGTCCAACTCCGATCACCTTTTGCACGAAAGATTGTGGGTCTACACTCCACAAGTGTTCTGTGAGCTCACTTCTAGCATTTCTGCCCGAGGCTCCTTTGCGATCCCTGGTCCGTCGACTGGTGGGTCCCCACAAAGGTAACTCTTCTGTTTCTTGGGCTTCCCTGGTTGCTACAGATGTGCTCAGACTCCCCTCCAAAGGGTGAGTCCCTCAGACCTTGCTGGTCTGCATCGAAGCCAATCTCTGCTTTCTGCGTGGGTTGTTGTTGCAGACATCCTTCGTGGGACAGCTCGAATCCAGCACCTGGTCGTCTTCGACACTTCCTGGTCCTCATGGCTGAAGAGTCAAGCTTCACCTTCACCTGCAAGCACCCAACATCGGTTGGCATCTTCTCTTCGCCTTCCTGGTCACTGGCTAGTGACCCAGACTCTGTCTCCTCTGCTTTCAGGTTCTTCTCAACCCTGATTCAGGCTTGGATCCGTCCTGACACTTTCCACTTGGTCGCCTGCAGCACTTTTCAGCAGCTCGCCATAGAAAATGACGACGATACGCGACACGAAAAGACACCTATGCACCCGGCTTCCCTGGGTGAGGTAACACGAGTACTCCAGGGTGCTCCCGCAGGTGTTGACTCTAGAACTGCCTAGTTCTAAAGGGGTTTGCTCCAAGTACTCTTCTAAGTGTCCTCCCTTTGTAATTTTCCAACCACGATTTTTCTCGTACAAGTTATTAGTGATTCATATCTGTGTTTAGACAATGCACGCGTCCCCTGTGGGTCCCCTGTGTCATTACCTTGAGTGGTTCCTGGTGGCCCCAGCGGTTCTACAGGCTCTAGGCCTGGTATCTATGCCAGTCGTGGTTCTTATACCACTTTCTTAGTATATGGTTTGTGAGGCCCCTAGGGCAAAACGTATACTGTGCTAATTTACTGTGTGCTAAATAAGTTTACTGAATGTACTTTTGCCTCTAGCCTCATAAAGAGAGTAGAGGAGTGTGTTTAGAATAAATATATATATTTTATATATATACCTGGTGTGGTTCTCCTTTCATTTGGTCATTCACGAGATTACAGACTGGTAAAATAAGCTGCTTTACATTCTTTCAAGACTTAGCCTGAAGACTGCTCTCCACAGCTACTACTAGGATAGCTTTCTATAAGGTTGTATTTAACCTACCATCAATAAGGGGTTGTTTGGACTGGTGTAAGGTGCCCACTAGAATAGTGGACAGCATATGCCAGGCCAACTTCTAAAAGACTAAATGAGCCTAATTTTGATAGAGTCTGTAAGGTCAGTTACTGATTCTTTCAGAACTGAAAAACAAATTCTCTGGCTGAAACTCTCGGGCAAAATGAGGAATTAGAGGTGGAATCAGACCCAGAATTATTGCCTGCCCCAGTAATTCCATATTTCTCAGGGGATCCTCAGTGTCTCATTTATAATCCCTAGGGACCCTGCTTTTGTAATCGCCAAAAGGTAGAGTTTTACCCGGCCAGTTGTAATGACGGCCAGTGTATTTTGGGAGCTGAGTACCATAAACATTTATCATTACCCTTTAAAATGAGCTTCTTCAGTATTTCTTGTTGAACATCGACTACTTGTATATTTGAATGGCAAAAATGTAAAAAGGAAATAACAGGAAACGGATTTCCTTGTGCTGACAGAGGACACAAACGAAAACAACAGATTTACAAATTACAGATCGAAGAGGTAGGTTTCAGTTCTTTGCGCATGATAGTGTGGACGTTATTGAAGAGGAGATGAAGAGGAAGTAAATACTTTACTTTGGCTCAGTTACAGAAAAGGCACGACTCCTCATTCATGGTCTGTGACATTTGAGGACTAACAAAGGTTGGATGATGTGGAGCGAAGAGTCGTACCACGTGGAGATTGATTTTATGTAGGAAAGAGGTGATGATGAAAAAAAGAGCTTTGAGACACAAACAAAGCACATTGTAAGGACGGTACTTGTGGATGTGGAGCCACTGAAGAGACTTAAGATGACCAGATATTTTAAAGTGATAATTTAGACCCAATACAAACCTATCCACAGCATTTTGATTGTGTTGTATTCTGGTCAGTACATTGGAGGCAGGTTGAAGCAAAGAGAGTTACAACAGACTAGATGCAAGGTGATGATGACCTTGACAAAAGATTTGCGAGATTGCTTGAAACCGATGGGAATGATTTTATTGATGTCCCGAATAATGAAAAGGCAGATTGAAAATAGCATGTTCAATCAATCATATAGCTTTATTCGAACATTAAATATGATCATAAAAGTAAATACATAAAATCAGACTTGATTTTAAAACCATTAAAACAGTGCATTAAAATCCTGACTTTGTTACATCTAAAAATCAAAAGATCATATGACTCCTAACATGGAGAGTGCCGTGAAGAAATTAGCTGACGCTCAAACAAATCAGTGGTGAGCTCAGTGTCTGTAAGTGCAATCGGGAAGACCTACACCTGGTTAGCCCTGAGCCCCTCAATACTGGGATTAGAAAGCGTCATGTAAAATAAGAGTAAATCTACTGAAAAACATGAAATGCAACAAACTCTGTTGGGAACTTTCATTGCATGTACAAACAAGGATGGCTGAGGATTCATATTGCCCAAGAGGGAAACCTAACTGCCATCTAATATGCCCAAGTCTGAATCTAGTTAAGGGAACCCTGTCCCAAGTGCTACTCACAAACTCCAAATATGGCTCAAGCCCTAGGGTGGTTTGGTTTGAAATGTGCTCCTTATTCTGGGTTTTAGTTAAATCTTCCACTTCCCTTTTTTGCTGTCCCATTTCGAGAAACAATTGTTTCAGCTGGGAACTATCATCCTTATATAGCCCTGATGGCCTAAGGAAGCAATTCTGCCTACCCAATAAGTAACACATCCGATTGATACAAGTCAGCCAAGGAATTTGGAGACCCATGCTGCATGAAAAAAAGTCCTCAATGAAATTCCTGTTAAGCCGGGATTGAGGAGGGTTCAATATAGAGCACTTCAGTAGCAATGGGGCCAAGTTGAATTGATCTTCAACATACTCCAAGCCAAGCTGCTTGTACAGTCTGAAACTTGGGCTACATGGCGGGAGGCCAAAAAGCCTTCTACATGCTCTGTTTCCCTGCTCTTGAAGCATAGACACATTTTTGTAACCCCAAATGCTGGACTCGTACGTTGAAACCAGAAGACATTTCCTCCTATAAACTTCTAAAAAGGGGGCAATGGTTTTTTTACCAATAAAAGAAACCAGGTTAGAAATGAACCCAATACAATTAAGAAAACAGATTCTAGCCCTGGATGTACATGCCAGCCAGGAAAACTACGAATCAAAAGTAACCCCGAGATAAAAAAAATGAATTAACTCTTGTTATGTAATTTTTTTTTTTTTTTACTCTTGTTATGGCCCCAGTTTTCATGGAAGGGCCCCAGTTTTCACGCAAGCTGAGTGTCAGGGGGAACATGGCAGCCGTAAGCTAAGCGGTCATGGCTGAAGTTCCTCGGGCGTGTGTCTAGGTCTCCTCTATGAGGGTCTCCATAACGACTTTTAAGTAATCTAAATAATTTCCCTCTACCTCACTCCGCATCAACCATGTACCTTCATTTTCTACCCTTCTGCCACAATTTTCTCTCCTTTTTGTACGGTGCGGCGAATGGCTCCAGGGCTCCACGGGGGACTACCAGCCCTCCAAGCCTTGCGGTGGGAGGGCGCGGATTGTGAGTGGTGACGCAGGGGAACTGCATGCTTCCAGGTCCGGGCTTCAGGAGACTCAGTCAATACTGGGGATTACTCAACTGTGAAGCGGGGCTACGTGTGGACTGGAGAAGGAGCAGGAGAGTTCGCTTTCAGGTAGGGCTTGGGGAGCCTGGCTCAAGCAATGAGGCTGAGGTGTTTGCAGGGAAGGAATTTAAGGACATTCCTTGTATTATGAGGGACTTCCTTCCTTGCTGTGTGTACTGGACATGTCAGGGAAGCTTCTTGCAGTTTCCTGGGAGTCTGGTTGAGCAAGAGGGGATCCCCTACTGTATGGAGAAAGGCGAAGTCCTGCAAGGAGTAGGTCCCCCGACACCCAAAGTGTGTAGATACACTCTTTGTGCTAGGGCAGAACAGCCCCTCTCCAATATTGATGCCGCTTCATAAACCTGAGTCCTCCCCCCCCCCAATGCTGAGGTAAGAGTATCAGCCAAACAGAAGAAGGGTGGAGTGGAAAAAGGTGCTAACATTGAGACCTCAGTTGGAGTTAAAGGGAGAGGGAGTGGCAGAGGAAAGAAAGTACCGGCTCCTAAAGTGAAAATAACCCCCTCACTAAAATCATACTACAAGGTTCTGTCTACAACCACAACTCGGGGCCTAACAAGGAAGGTTCTCCCAATTCCAGCAGTATGCAATCGGATCCATCTCAGAATTCAACTCAGCTCAAGACCTCAGGTTTGTTAACTACGCCTCAGTGAGATATGCAGTCCCTCGCTATACCTGGTGTTTTGAATGGATTAGCGGAGGTAGCGGTAGAGAGTTCTGGGAACCACTTTTCTGCCATTCATCCTACGGTCAGTATCTCAAATCGTTTTAGGGTACTGGAGGCTCATGATGTTAAACTAGGCTCTCCTCCTGAATCAACAAATTTGGTGACATCCCCTCAATATCTTCCTACCTCATCTCCTGGGTCTCTGGCAGAAATCCTATTAGCACTCAAGGATGAGATGGGGAGTAGATTTACAGTTTCCGAGATGAACCAGGCAGCAATTCAAGCATCCTGTGTGGTATTAGCCCAAACGTTGGAAGAGGTTTCATTAAGAACGGATGCATTAGAGCAGGAGATACCGAAAATCAAAGAGGCACTGCACACCTCTACAACGGAAATGGCTAAATTGGCAAGTCAGAACAGGGAAATGAAGGAAGATCTAGAGCGCCTGGAGAACCACGCAAGGAGGAATAAGTGAGACTCATCAATGTTCCCGAATCACTTGAAGGTGCTGATATTAGGGGGTTTGTGATATCACTATTAAAAATTCCCACAATATAGATCTCGCTCAGGAAATACAACAGGTGCATTGGGACCCGTTGAAGAACCGGGCTTTTAGAACCCAGCGGCGCCAGGGGCACGCCCAAAGTCTTCGGATTCCCCTGTCTTGGTATACAGAGACATGGAACACTTCTGGGTGGCGTCAGAGACCAAATTTATTAGCTGCAGCCAGTAACAGTGATCCTTGAAACACAGCATGGAGTATTTCAGGAGACTGCTCGAATTTGTAGAGCAAGACATCTCCTTTTATACACAATATTTACATTTAGAACATACACCCACTGCGCAAAATTCCAACCAATGGCGTACATTCTCAAACAAAGTATCACATGACAAAAAGCTCAGTTTGCAATATCCCAACCCAAAGTTAATCATTGGGAATGTTCCAAATCCAATCTCCACAAGCCGGACAAACCCATAATTGAAAAGCACAATGCATGTAGTAAAGAGCATAGAAAATGAAACAATGTCTGATAGCGAGCAAGATAAGGCATGTGCAAGGAGACTAAAAGTTAACGTTGTCCTGAACAGTGATTGGCAATCTCAGACAGCAATCAAACCAGGGAAATTGACTCGGCAGGGTCAGTTTCAGGTGAAGGAATCAGATCCTTGCAATTCACCTCAGAGTCAAGAAAGACCCTGTTAATGTATACCAACACGTGAAGGCCAGGCCGCTTCGTTCATTCGACCACACTTGTCGGCCTGCGTGATGGGAACACAAAATGGAGACTCAAAAACAAAATGGAACCCATATTCCAGACGAAATCTCCAAATATTTAATGAACTCGCTAGTTAACGTGACAAATTTACTCCATATTAGCCGAACTCACTAAATACGGTTCAACATCACCAACATCACGACGAAACCAGGACCTTAGGAGACAAGGCCTGTTTTCACAGAACCACAGTCCCTCCTTTTGCCATTACGTAGGCAATAACCTAAACTCACGTTAATTTGAATCTAGGTCCATATCAATCTTCATCAGACCATCAAGGTGTTGTTGGAGCATCATCCTATTACTTTCTACTTCTCTCGAGACAGGTCTCCGCACACACGTAGTAGCACAAAGACTACAAACGGCGGGAGCACACTGGATACAAAGACAACAAGAGAAGAGAATAGCTAAAACCATACCAAGGAAAATCAGAACTTTCCATCCCCATTTGGACAGCAGTCCCCAAAACCATCCCATCAACTATCAGTTTCCTTCGTCTACATGAATAGACTCAGAGATCTTATGCAGTCTAGAGATGGCTTGGTACACTGTCGGGGCATTATCTAGTATGTAAATACAGCAACTAGATTGGATCAATTTGCATACCCCTCCTCTATCAGCAAGTATGACATCTAACGCAATTCGATTCTGCAATGTCATAACACGATCAGCTTGAACTTCCACTGTAATATTACTGAGAGCACCTGCAGTCTCATTTATGGTGGCCTCAACCACTCTCGTAAGCTGTCGTATATTCCTGCTATTGGCCATAGGACCCCAAAAGGGTAGGAAACCCTTGAAAAAATCTCCTACTTCCCGTGCTGCGGTATCTTCCTGATCGAAGACACCTCTAACATATCTTGTTCTGTGATAATCCATAGCAGCCGTGTATGTAGGGGGAAGCAAAAACGCCACATAACATGTGCCTGAAAAATCAGGTGGCAACCATGTATAGGCTCTATCATAACATACAAAATATGTACCTTTAGCTGGCACAAACGGAGAAGAAGTCTGGGATGCAAAAACTTAGGTTTGAGCACATACACTCTCACCTAGCTGAGCTCTTGGATTTCGACCATCACCATGTAAACAAAAGTGACCTCGATGGGGTACGATCCAAATCGGGGGAGACCTTTTCCGTCTCCCCTTCTCTGTCAAACTAGTGCTATATCCAGTGACATTCCAACCAATATAAGCCTGTGCCTCATCCTTAGGGATAGCATTGTATGCATCAATATCTCGGATCATATCTACTATTCCCTTTATCAAGGCACTATTGCTCGGATTATCTCTCATGGAATGCAAAGGATATACCTCATTCGCATAGATGAACATAGTCTGAAAAGCTCATACAGACCCATTGGAAGAAAAAGGCAAAACCAGATATGGCATACCTCTATCTGTCGTATGAGGCATAAGACCACATACCCAGCAATTCGTAGTATTGACTACCAACTGATGCTGATGCAACAGCTGTATAAATGAGTTGTTAACGAATTCCAATCTTCTTGTCTGTTCATTTTCAGGCAATGTATAGAATCAGTGCAAAGAAACAGTAGTAGAAGAAAGCATTGGTTGAGTGGCGGGTGGAGTAATCAGTGGTGCAGCATATACAATCCAACCCACACAAGCCAATGTGATACCTAAAAGCACAAAAGAACACAATATAATAAAACATTTGTTACAAACCAATGTACAAAATCTCATCTTAAAATCTCTTTTCTCAACAACTCTATCAGTTACAAAAGACTCCATCCTCTAACGTGCTGCTGACGGCAATTTTCCCTCTTCACTTAAGTGTGCGTCCAGGCGTCCTAGACACTCCCGGAACCGCAGACCTTTTGTCAATACGCGGGCCACCCCTTAAGAACTTATACTGTGACCCTGCAGCTGAACCCGGATGGTGGTTCGAAAAAGAAAAAGACAAAGACAAAAAAAGTAAGTCTCTTGTCTGACAGAGTATAATGCATCAAAAAATATGCGATCTTTATTTGTCCAATCTGGTTTGCAGATTATAACGTTCTTTACCAGACACAGTCTGATCCTGGAAAAGCATCTCTTGATTGGTAGTATCGAGTCTCAACCGTGGAGGCACAGCTTCTTGCAAAACTTAATCATCCTCACGTTCCGACTGAGTCCATTTCAAATGCGCATCACTAAAGGGGACAAACTCCAAAACTCTCTCGCTTTCTGAATCGGCAAGACCATCAGCAATCCATCGGTCATACGGCAAAGGAAGTGAGAGTTTCTTACAATGGGTGGCATGCACCCAGTTTTTCTTGCCGCAGACCTTAACAGTCGTACGAGTCGTCAGAAGAGTCTGGTAAGGACTATTCCATCTCGGCTCGAGATTCTTCGTCCTTTGGAAGTTCTTGATCAGGACCCAGTCCCCAGGTTGAATGGAGTGGGATCACTGAAATAATATCGAGGGACAGAATATCGACCATCAAAAATATCGTTGACGAAATATCGACAGACAGAATATCGAGTTTCTATCTACAAACAGGTAAGTACAAAAATATTGAGTTAAACATATTGTTTACTAAAATATAGTTTATAAAAATATCGACTTTACTAAAAACAATGTTAAATTAAATTAATATTAAAAATTAATTACTAAAATATACTTAAAAATACTTAAATTAACTTATAATAATTAAATAATTAATGAAAGTTATAAAAAAATATTTTTAATTCATATTTGTTAAAACATATATATATATAATAACAAAATATAATTAAATAATATCCAAAATAATTAACGTACAATAGCGGAAGTGTAAAAATTACTATTCCCACTCCAAATAGTGCAATCATAGGGAAAGTGTTGGATAGAGTAGGGGTTAAAATTACTATTCCCACTCCAGTGGGTGCAACAGTAGGGAAAGCGTTGGATAGCGTAGGGGTAAAAATTACTATTCCAACTCCAGTGGGTGCAACAGTAGGGAAAACGTTGGATAGCGTTAGGGTAAAAATTACAATTCCCACTCCAAAGAGTGCAACAGAAGGGAAAGCATTGGATAGCGTAGGGGTTAAAATTACTATTCCCACTCCAGTGGGTGCAACAGTAGGGAAAGCGTTGGATAGCGTAGGGGTAAAAATTACTATTCCCACTCCGGTGGGAGCAACAGTAGGGAAAGCGTGGGATAGCGTAAGGGTAAAAATTACTATTCCCACTCCAAAGAGTGCAACAGTAGGGAAAGCGTTGGGTAGCGTAGGGGTTAAAATTACTATTCCCACTCCAGTGGGTGCAACAGTAGGGAAAGCGTTGGATAGCGTAAGGGTAAAAATTACTATTCCCACTCCAGTGGGTGCAAAAGTAGGGAAAGCGTTGGATAGCGTAGAGGTAAAATTTACTATTCCCACTCCAGTGGGTGCAACAGTAGGGAAAGCGTTGGATAGCGTAGAGATTAAATTTACTATTCCCACTCCAAAGAGTGCAACAGTAGGGAAAGCTTTGGATAGCGTAAGGGTTAAAATTACTATTCCCACTCCAGAGAATACAACATTATGGAAAGTAAATACTTCATATATTATTTAAAAAAATATAAATTAATATCTATAAAAATTATTTTAAACTAATTACCAATTTAATATAATATAATAATTAATTAATTAAAATTACTAAGTAACAATAATTATTACAATTAGTTACCTATTAATAAATTAACAATTAATTATGTAATCATTAAAAAATAATTAACAATTATTTCGAATTAAATACAATTAAATAAATTTAATTATTTAATTAATTATGAATAAATTACTTCCCACCCTATTCCCCTATAAACCCACAACCCGCTACAGAAAATAAATTATTAAAATTAACATAATTAGCAATTAATCAATTAAATAAATTAATTTCGCAATTAAATTGTTTTTCATTACCCATAAAAACTTAATTAATAATTAATTCTAAATAAATACAAATAAATTATTTTACATATTTAATTAATTATAATTAAATTACTTCCCACCCAATTCCCCTATAAACCCACAACCCGCTACAGAAAATAAATTAGTAAAATTTACATATTTACCAATTAATCAATTAATGAAAATTAATTACCAATTACATTCTAATTAATTAACAAATATAAATTAATTAACAATTAATTAAAAATTAATACAAATAAATAAATTTACATATTTTATTAATTAAAATGAAATTACTTCCCACCCTATTCCCCTATAAACCCACAACCCGCTACAGAATTAAATTACGCAATAATTATAAAAACAAAATTCATTAATTAAAATTAATTATAACATAAATACACACTTTTCACACATATTATAACATGAAAAAACACTATAAAAAATTACATATTATTAAAAAATCGATATTTTTAACTATCTATATTATATACTTCGATATATTAACTGTCTATATTTTTAACAGTTGATATTACATCACTTACCTTAAAAACGATATTTTTGATATCTATATTCTGTCCTGTCGATATTTTGTCCAATCGATATTTAAAACTCGATATTATGTCCAATCGATATTTTGGACTCGATATTATGTCTGTGCACCAATGGAGTGGCCTGCATCCACAGAAGCTGAAGGTATGGTATTGTGCACCTGTTGGTGAAGAACACGCAATTTAGCAGTCAAATCATGTAAATAGTCAACCAACATAGGGTACTCGATGTCGCTGTACTTCTTTGGCCTCGGCACACCCCAAACATTCGCCGGGCGACCAAAGACAATCTCGTATGGGCTAAGTCCCACACGAGAATGAAATGTCGTCCTCGTTGACAAAAGTGCCAACAGCAAGGCATCAGCCCCGGAGGCCAGAGCTCGCTTGTATCTTAGCCAACTTAAGCTTAAGAGTACCATTGTAGCATTCAACCAAACCAGCTGACTGGGGGTGATTCGCAGCATGAAATTTCTGCCTTATTCCCGAACCCACACACACTTTCTTCATAATCTGATCCACAAATTCACTTCCGTTGTCACTCCATACCATTCTCGGCAATCCAAACCTAGGGAAAAACTCCTTCAACAGAACCTTGGCTGTGGATAAGGCAGTATTATCCTTAAGGGGTTAAGCCTCTATCCATCTTGAAAAGGCGCAAACAACCACAAGGACATAATTCAGGTTGTTGCATCTCTCCATATGAATAAAGTCCAACTGTAGAACCTCAAATGGATACATTGGAGGAGCAAAATGACCTGCTGGAGTTGGAGTTCCCTTACCAGGATTATGCATCAGGCAAATCATACAGTTTTTAACCAGATTCTCAGCACATTTAGGAATTCCAGCATTCTGCCATACTGGAGCCAACAACTTACATATCCCTTTCGAACTGATGTGAGCCAAACCATGTGCCATCGTAACCACTAGAAGCACATATGCATCAGGCAACAACCATCGCTGGTGTTCTGACAACTCAATCCAACAACCATTTGAATCCAACATTCCCGTAGTCTCTCTCCACACACTCAATTCTTTCTCAGCTTCAGCCTGAATCGATTTCACACTCTCTATTGTATCTTCACACATTGTCCCTTCCGGAACCCATCTAGCAGGGCCTGCAACATACATTTGACTCGTCATATCTTTCGCCGTTTCTCTCGCTACTTCATCCGCAAACGCATTACCACGACCAACATCATCCTTAACCTTCTTATGTGCACTGCATTTCACAATCGCAACTTGTGTCGGCAAAGTGAGTGACTCAAGAAGTTCATTCACCAATTGTCCATGCTGAATCTTCGTACCATGGGAAGTAAGAAATCCTCTCTCTCTCCACAAACATCCAAAACTATGAGCAACACCAAACGCATATTGGCTATCGATATACACATTCACTCTCTTTCCTTTCGACAACACACATGCTCTCGTCAGTGTAATCAACTCTGCTGCTTGAGCTGAATTCTGTGGAATACGTGTAGTTTCAACAATCGTGTGCAAAGTCGTAACTGCATACGCTGCAGTCGTATCGCCATTTGGAAGCTTAAAGCATGAACCATCTACCCATAAGGTACCATCAGAATTCGAAAGAGGAGTATCTTTCAGATCAATTCTACCCTTCGTTTCTTCCTCTGTCCGAAGAAAACAATCATGCTGTTCCTGAACATCTGTCTCTACAGAAATCGGCAACAACCTAGCTGGATCCAACGTGTTGCACCGCTTTATATGCACATGACTCGCCAAAATCGTCAACTCATAACCTGACAATCGCACACTAGTAAGGTGCTGAGTCTTTGTTTTATTCAATAAGGTATCCACTGCATGTGGGACCATCACAATCAATGTATTATCCAATACCAGACCAGCAGACTGTCGAATAGAAACAGCCGCCGCCGCTGTAGCTCTCAAACAACTCGGCAACACTTTAGCTACCGGATCTAACGTAGCCGAAAAATACGCACATGGGCGTTGCTTGTCTCCAAACTGTTGTGTCAACACTGACAATGCACGTCCTTCTCTCTCGCGCATGTAGAGTGTAAAAGGCTTACTGTAGTCGGGGGTACCCAACACCGGAGCAGAACACAACGCTTCACGCAATTCAGAAAAACGTCTCTGACATTCGTCAGACCAAGGAAAAGGATTCGGAGTTTCCTTAAGAGTAAGTGCCAACAATGGTTTTGCCAGTAAGGAAAAATTTGGAACCCACTGCCTACAAAACGAGGTAATACCCAAGAAAGCACGCACTTCTCTCTGTGTGGATGGTACAGTCATTTGTGTGTATTTAACAAGGACCCCCTGAGTAAGGAATTCCTAGGTCAGGGAAATAGTACAATTGAAAAATAACAACCTAGGTAATTTTTAAGAATAGCAAAACCGTAATGGTAAGGATTAATGAAGGTATGACTACAGCTGGCTAAAAAACATGATTTTATTTATCAATTGTCACAATCAAAAATAGATTTCATATAACACACAATTAAGATTAAAAATTCACAGTAAACATATGACATGGACATCAATGCATAAAAGTAAAACACAAGGAGAGAGGGTGAGTGGCATAAAAATAGGGTCTCTACGCGCGTTTCGGCGGCCAGCGCCTTCTTCCTGGAGTAGCCACGTAATATCTATAAAGTAAAAATGCATATAGGATATAAAATTATATCGTTTCACAACTGCATATTAATAAAAACAAGTTTTAACAATGAAAGAGCAGGTCTAATTTTTTTAAATTTTTTTAGCAGCTATAGTACAACCAAGACAATTGACTTTTCAATTATTTACTGTTTATCATTTCCTTGCGGTGTTCTGTCCAGAGAGAGGGGGGTTATACGTAATAAAGGGGAAATGTCATGAATGGGCATGTATTAGAAATTGTTATTGTCAGAATACTTATGAAAAAAATCTTTTGGCTTCGGAATGTCTATATAAGAGACGCTCTATTAGATTTTTTATAAAATATAAACAGACGTCTAGTGGCTGTGTGGATGATAAAACAGTACTGATCATTCGTATACTCTTTTGTTATAGACAATACAGGATATGTCTAGGAAATTTGTCCTCAGTTTTGTTTTCTGAGATATATTTTCAGGTATCTTTAGGGATGGTATAATGTCACTCATTATAATTTCTTTTCAACGTTGGATACTTACTGAAAAGATTATTTTCTTAAGGAGCAGTATATAGTAGATTCTCAGTTTACCACTGTTATCTTTTCGTGTCCAGTATGGATATACCTTAAGAAAAAGAAAATGATTATAGATAGGCTATTTAATTATTAGGGGTAGTCAAATTCGTCTCATTTATAGAGGTGAATATTTTACATCATTTTTACCTGGTTAGTCTGATACTTAAATAATTACTGCCCGCCAACCGGAACCCTTTATCTGAGTAAGTATTGAATGATTCTCATGGTGATTTTCCAACGATCTGGGAGATGTTGTTTTGATGGAGTGTTGGTCTCAATAGCACTTTATTTTCCTAGATAAAAATTGTTGACATCGATTTAAATGAGTGGTATAATATTATTTTTTCTAGATTTTTTGACATAATGAGATATTCTTGTGATATATCTTATTTAACTAATCTTACCTAAATGATTTGATATTCTTATTTTCTAGGTCCCAAGGGTAAGTGGATTACTCGATTCTTGTAAATCCAGGATTCGAAATTAAAAGTTCTCCCTGCCTGTGAATATGAATAAGTATGTCAGAGAGATGGAATTATTGCTATATTATCAAGGACATTCTAGTTCTAACCATTCTCATGTGGGCTCTTACCCGAAGATATACGGCAGGGCTCCCAATGTCCGGTGGCGGGTCGGTACGTCTCACGGCGTCGATGAACGCGGGAAAATGATGGCAATTTGTGTTCACGCCGAGTTTGTATTTATACCTAAGTGGATTGATATAAATCGTTCACACCTGTTTGTTATTTTCAGTTCGCTTCGTTTTATGCGTGTGATGTCACGGTTACTATAGAATACGAGCGGTTGGTAGGCGATTCGTCTGGAGTTTTTTCACAGGCTTCACTGATTGGCTGTTAATTTGTGTATAGTTTTATATCGGCTTCGATGATTGGGGCATTGTGGACTAGGTTGTAAAAGCAATAGGATAGGCGTCCCTAGCAGCTAGCAACTAACAACGGACTATAACCAAAACAATGGAGAGCTCGCGGGGTTTAGCGTGGCTCACCAGGATTGGCGTCCGTAGCAACTAGGAATTAGCAACGGACTACAGCGACGGCAATGTAGAGCTCGCAGGGTTTAGCGTGGCTCATGTGGTTTACGTGTTCAATGTGGTTATGGCAAAATTATAGTTGGGTTTTAGCGTCCGTGGCAACTGTAAAGGTCTTAGTGATCGGTTGATCTAAGATTTACGGAGTATAACGAAGGCTTATGTGGCTCATGTGGTTTACGTGTTCAATGTAGTTATGGCAAAATTATGGTTGGGTTTTAGCGTCCGTGGCAACTGTAAAGGTCTTAGTGATCTGTTGATCTAAGATTTACGAAGTATAGCGAAGGTGTTCACAAACTCGCAGATTTTAACGTGGCTCTATGGCTTATGTTTTCTTATTCTACTGAATTCTGTTTAAATGGTGAAGGAATTGGCTTTTCATCTATAGCGTTATTAGCCCAGGAATAGATGAGCAATTGCTGGTAAATAAGTAAAAATTAGTAACAATAAATGATTACACTATAGGAAAAAGGGGGCTTCTCTAAAAGATCAAAAAGCTTTAGGTTTATAACGCCAAAACCACAAAAAATCAAAAAATTGTTGATATTTGTTATATCAAGGTAAAGATTAGAGAGGAAATGTTTCTGCTTGAGAATTTCAGACCATTACTTATATTTTTTAATTTATCCCTTGATTCATATTTACAATTTGTTTAAATCTTGGCAAGAGGGTTCCTAAGCATCAGATATTTTTCTGGAAGTCTTTAGGCAGAGCTGCATACAACAAAAATGAGGGGTTTATTTGACTGTATTCCATTTCTAGAAGACTTTACTATTTTAGCAGATTGCATGTTCCCATGGAATTTCGTTGTTTAGGCCTTGACGGAAGGTATTAAAAACAAAAATCCAAAAGACTTCTCTCTTTTTCCGAATGGCCATGCCTCCTTTGGAGTCAGGAACATGGATTTTTTCTAAAATTCTCCATTTGAAGTCGTCAGCACCATGTCCTTTGTCTATAAAGTGTTTGACCATAGGGCATGCAGTCTTTTTTGTTTTTATGGCTGAACGATGTTCACTTAGTCTTGTTTGTATCATTCTTGAGGTTTCTCCCACGTAACCTTGAAGGCAAGGACATTGTATAAAATAGATTACGTTAGTCGATTTGCAGTTCCACATTTCCCTAGCTTTAGTTTTGTGACCATTATGTTCAAATTCATCGCCTGGTAGAATGTTACCACAGGACTTACATGATGAACAGGGAAAAGTACCTTTTAGTGGGTTATTTGTTACAATTGATCGCTGATTTAAGATATCCTCACTGGTATTTTTCTTGAAACGGGAATGCACAATGAATTCTTTTATATTTTTATTTCTTTTATGTGCAAAAATTGGCTTCATTAGTTTCTGGTCATTAGTGCAGTTGCTATTTAGTATGTGCCAGTTTGAGTTAATGACATGTTTTACCTTTTCATTTATAGTTGAGTGCCTTGTTATACAGACTATTTGGTCTTTGGACTCTTGAGTTTTTGTTTTTAGAAGGCAATCTCGGTCATAATACCGGGCACGTTTATAGGAATCTCTTATTAAACGGTGGGGGTAGCCCCTATCTATGAACTTGGTTCTCATTATCGTCGCTTGTTTATCGAAGTCACTGAGGTTTGTACAGTTACGTCTGACACGTAGAAATTGTGAAAAGGGAATGCTATTTTTCTGGGTCCGTGGGTGGAAACTACGATAGTGGAGTAGTGTGTTCCTTGCAGTAGGTTTTACGTGAAGATCTATTTTTAAATTTCCTGCATTGTTTATGATCTCAATATCTAGAAATTCCACTTTTTCGTCACTTATATGAGAGGTAAAATGTACGTTGGAATTTGCTCCATTTATCCATTGAAGGAATTCACTCAGAGTTTCTCTCCCATCGGTCCAGACAAAAAAGATGTCGTCAATGTATCTGGACCAATGGGAGATCGACTCATAAAAAGGGGCTACCTCATTGTGGATAAATTCCCTCTCAAATGCTGCCATGAAGATGTTAGCTATGGACGGGGCTACTGAGGCTCCCATACTAACACCTTTGATTTGGCGATATATGTTGGTGCCAAATTCGAACACGTTGTCAGTCAATACAATTTCTAGACAGGCCAATAAGAATTCTTTAGGGCAGGGAATCTGGTGCAGATCTATAAACCAGCTAGTGGTTCGCATTGCGTCGGTCAGAGGAATGTTACTATATAAAGACTCGACGTCCATTGTCACAAGTAATTCATTCTGGGAATTAAATGGAATTCCTTCAATCTTCTGTATCATGTGGCCTGTGTCGCGTATGTAGGATTTTATTTCGGGAATAAATGGACGTAGATAATTATCCACGTATTTTGAAAGTGGCTCAGTTGCTGTCCCTATTGTAGAGACAATTGGTCTGTAGGGCGGGTTTCTGGTATCTTTATGAATCTTAGGTAGACCATGAATGCATGCAATTTTTCCTTGATGATGGTTTAAAAAGTCAAATTCTTTAGCATTAATTAGGCCATCATCTAGGGCAGATTTGGTTAGAGACAGGATTTTTTTGGATAATTTGTTAGTAGAGTGAGATCTTAACGGGACGTAAAATGTCGGGTCATTTAACATTTTGAGCATATTGGTCTCATATTCTGATGTATCAACGATCACTATCCCTCCTCCCTTGTCACATCCTTTGAAGGTAAGATCTTTATTTCTGGAGAGTGATATTAAGGCCTGATGTTCTTCCTTTTCTAGGTTATAAACAGGTTTGGGGATGTATCTTAGAGCCTGGTCTAGTTTTTTAAGAACTACTAGTTCGAATGTTGCTACTTCGGGTCCTAGCTGTTCCAGACCCGGACAGAAGGTTGATGGGAGACAAAGGGGTTTTATGGTGGGGAGTTCTTCCTCTATAACGGTGTTTGTTTTGAAAAACTTTTTTAGGCGGATTTTGCGGAAGAACGAGATAATATCGCAGTATAGCTCAAATAGGTTGACATTAGAGTGGGGGACATATGATAGTCCTTTGGATAGAAGGTTGGTACTGTATTTGTCTAACTCTAGATTAGTTAGGTTGAAAATTGGGATTATATGCCTTGCTTCCAATACTGTCTGCTTCTGGTTTCGCGCACAAATTGCGGGTCTTCCTGCTGATGATGATGTTGCGGTTGGTAGTTCCCTCGCGGTTGGCCCTGGAAATGGACTCGGGGGCGTCCCCGTCCCCCTCCGCGATTCCCTAAAAAAGGCTGTCTACGGTTTCCCCTATTGGGTGTAGGGTTATAAATTAAGTCAGACTCATAGTAACCTTCATTGATTTCATTGTCGGAATCAGAGGTTTCTGAAAATGTATTAACACGTTGTTTTTGTTGTTGTTGTTCCCTAATTTCGGTCGTATATAACAAACAGGTGTGAACGATTTATATCAATCCACTTAGGTATAAATACAAACTCGGCGTGAACACAAATTGCCATCATTTTCCCACGTTCATCGACGCCGTGAGACGTACCGACCCGCCACCGGACATTGGGAGCCCTGCCGTATATCTTCGGGTAAGAGCCCACATGAGAATGGTTAGAACTAGAATGTCCTTGATAATATAGCAATAATTCCATCTCTCTGACATACTTATTCATATTTGTATCAAAAGGAGGGAGATTAGAGGATTACTCGAGCTCGGCGGAGAAGGGTAGGTCTATCAGCGCGGACACAGGAGGAACGAGCCTCAACCTTGGACTCGCCCTGATGTCTATTCCCGCCGACCCCTCATGTGGCATGTAGCCCTCAACCTTTAGGCATAGGAGCACCCACAGAGGTAAACATAAGACATACATGACACTAGCATGTTTGACACTGCACATATACACGGTCCTGATGAATCGCTGGTGAATAGACCCATAGCGTGAAACATGTCGACCTTCATCACCTTTAGCCTCATCTAGAGTCACCTGACCTAACTTGTTGACTCATAGTGAGCCTAACCCCTCTTTTTAACTGCAGCCAGGGGACCGCCAGAATAAATTGAATTCAGGTACCCCTTGCTACATTTTAATACCCCACACATCATCACACCTAGCCCGGTCCACACACCCCCACCTCACCAAAAGGCAGTTGGAAAAAGATCTCCGCCAAAGAGCCCCTCTTTGAGGTGAGCCCGTCGGGGATTGCACCGCCTCCCCGATGAGGAGCAACTGCCGATGATGAAGCATGACATCCTTCGGGGTGTGTGAGGCCTTTATATCCAACAAAATGGATGCCCCAGGATGTTACTCTAACATCTGTGGTCATGCCAGCTAAACACTCCCCCCATTTCCCATAGGAACAGTACAGCGACCTCTTTTGTTTCATACTTATTCATATTCACAGGCAGGGAGAACTTTTAATTTCGAATCCTGGATTTACAAGAATCGAGTAATCCACTTACCCTTGGGACCTAGAAAATAAGAATATCAAATCATTTAGGTAAGATTAGTTAAATAAGATATATCACAAGAATATCTCATTATGTCAAAAAATCTAGAAATAAATAATATACCACTCATTTAAATCGATGTCAACAATTTTTATCTAGGAAAATAAAGTGCTATTGAGACCAACACTCCATCAAAACAACATCTCCCAGATCGTTGGAAAATCACCATGAGAATCATTCAATACTTACTCAGATAAAGGGTTCCGGTTGGCGGGCAGTAATTATTTAAGTATCAGACTAACCAGGTAAAAATGATGTAAAATATTCACCTCTATAAATGAGACGAATTTGACTACCCCTAATAATTAAATAGCCTATCTATAATCATTTTCTTTTTCTTAAGTTATATCCATACTGGACACGAAAAGATAACAGTGGTAAACTGAGAATCTACTATATACTGCTCCTTAAGAAAATAATCTTTTCAGTAAGTATCCAACGTTGAAAAGAAATTATAATGAGTGACATTATACCATCCCTAAAGATACCTGAAAATATATCTCAGAAAACAAAACTGAGGACAAATTTCCTAGACATATCCTGTATTGTGTATAACAAAAGAGTATACGAATGATCAGTACTGTTTTATCATCCACACAGCCACTAGACGTCTGTTTATATTTTATAAAAAATCTAATAGAGCGTCTCTTATATAGACATTCCGAAGCCAAAAGATTTTTTTCATAAGTATTCTGACAATAACAATTTCTAATACATGCCCATTCATGACATTTCCCCTTTATTACGTATAACCCCCCTCTCTCTGGACAGAACACCGCAAGGAAATGATAAACAGTAAATAATTGAAAAGTCAATTGTCTTGGTTGTACTATAGCTGCTAAAAAAATTTACAAAAATTAGACCTGCTCTTTCATTGTTAAAACTTGTTTTTATTAATATGCAGTTGTGAAACGATATAATTTTATATCCTATATGCATTTTTACTTTATAGATATTACGTGGCTACTCCAGGAAGAAGGCGCTGGCCGCCGAAACGCGCGTAGAGACCCTATTTTTATGCCACTCACCCTCTCTCCTTGTGTTTTACTTTTATGCATTGATGTCCATGTCATATGTTTACTGTGAATTTTTAATCTTAATTGTGTGTTATATGAAATCTATTTTTGATTGTGACAATTGATAAATAAAATCATGTTTTTTAGCCAGCTGTAGTCATACCTTCATTAATCCTTACCATTACGGTTTTGCTATTCTTAAAAATTACCTAGGTTGTTATTTTTCAATGGTACAGTAATTTGCGCAATCGTTTGTATACGTTCTGGGGTCAATCGTCTTCCCTCCTTCGACAAGAGATGACCTGAGTAGGTCACTTCTTGGCGGCAATACTGCAACTTTGAAAGTGACACTTTATGATGGAGGTCAGACAAATGTCGCAACAAAGAAAGAGTAACTTCTTTACAAATCTCTTCATCATCAGCAGCGACCAACAAATCATCCACATACTGGATAAGAGTCGCACCAGAAGGCAAAACAAAAGAATCAAGCTGAGTTTTCAACGCCTGACTATAGATGGAAGGGCTCTCACAATAACCTTGAGGAGCACGCTTAAACAGGAAACTTCGGCCTCCTAAAGAGAAGCCAAAAATATCTCTTCTCTCTGCAGCAATCGGGATACTAAAGAAAGCATTCTTCAGATCGATAACAGAAAACCAAGCAGCTGAAGCAGGAATCATAGTCAATAAAGCAGTAATGTCCTGGACAACAGGAAACTGTGGCACCACGATCTTGTTAACCTCACGAAGGTCGATCACAAACCGATAAACAGGTGGCTGAGAAGAGTCAGTACGTTTAAGAACAGGCAAAACAGGACTGTTACACACATTACCTCTCATTTCTTCAATCACATCTTACTCAACCAAATCATAGATAATCGCTAAAAGAGCTCTCTCACCATCACTAGATACTCGGTATTGAGGAATGCGAGGTAACTTAGCATTCGCCTTGAGGGTAACAACGTATGGCGGAATCGGCAAAAGACCAACATCGTTTGGACCCGTAGCCCAAAGAGTATCAGGAAGCGAACGCAATTCCAGTGGAATTGGAAGCCGATCTTTAGACAAGTACATCGTAGAAATCACTTTCTCACCCAACGTAAGATGTACTCCCGAAGGAGAATAATACAATGTCTCATGCAATCTCTTCAACAAGTCCAAACCCAACAGATTCTCACCACAACCTGTCATTAGAATAAGAGGTGCTTCCAATTCACAAGGACCAATAGAAAGAGACAAAGGACAAGAAACCGGGTTACGAACTGGGGCACCAGAAAATCCTACCGAAACATTCGTCAAGCCAGACAAAGGTGCGCCAGGGAGTTTAGAGTGCATGATAGAACTCTTTGCCGCACCCGTATCCAAAAGAAAAGGTTCTGACACACCTGATGTAACCATTTCAACATAAGGTCCACTCTGGTCTACTGGAACTGACACTACTCCCTCTCTTTGTCTATGGCTGTCCTAGCTATCATGAAAATCAACATTCTCGCTTTCAACATAATAATCATCAGCATAATATTGAGCAGACTGACCAGACAAAACATTATGTTGATCAAAACAATTCATTGAATTCTGAGGGAGAAAGGAACGTCCATTCTGGGGGAACACACCACGTCCTCTACTGCTAGGCACTTGCTGGACACCGTGACCTCTCACACCAGACATACCATTCGCACGTTGTAGCAAAATCGGACAACTATGCTTGAAATTACCTTCTTCTCTACAATAAGCGCACTGATTAGGGCCTACAGAAAGTCGCTGAGGAAAAGATTTGGGCTTCTGCAACAATCTCTGAAACTGTGGAGGTTGCTGAAACTGGGAAGGTTGCTGGAACTGACGCTGATTAGGGCGAGGCGGATACGCCTGCTGTAAAAGAACCTTTGTCTTTAATTCTTTAGTCTTCTTCTCTGCTTTTTCTTTCTCATCTTTATCTCTATTCTCATAATATTGTGCAGTAGCCAATATCTGAGCCGCTGAAGAAACAGCCCATGAACTCTCGGAGTCCTTCAACTTATTACAAAGCTCAGTAAGCAAATTATAGACAAACTTATCCACAAACAACCGCTGACCACCTTCCGTACTCATATCCTGACCACTATGATCGATGAATGTTTCCTCAAACCTAGTGAAGAAATCAGACACACTCTCGTCTTTCTTCTGCTTACATGCTGCTAACTTATCCCAATTCACTCGCATAGGAGGCATCAGAGTCTTCATTAAATTAATAATCCTACCTGGTAAATCCGCAACTAAAGGCTCAGGTTTAGCCCCTCCTACCTGTCGACCATCTGCAGCAATAATATTAACCCACGTATCTCCTAACTCTACTGCATGATCCTCGTGACGGATCTTCGCCCACAAAGGTTGAGGGACTACATTCCCCAACAACATATCTATATCAGCTAAATTCATCACACACGCATCAACTGTCTGGGATAACTCTTTGTAGTAACCAGCAGGATTTTTGCGGGGGTCAGGCAAAGTCTGCTTAAGAGCCAGAACTTCAGCTCTCTTCCAAGGAACATGTACCCACACTCGCTGAAAATGAGCCGGTACTCCCTGAATACCCTGATTAAGATTAGCCACAACTTCCTCTCTCCATACAGAGGGAACTTCTCTCATCGGGTACTGCTTCACTTTTCTCCTGACCGAAGGATCAGGTTCAAACAACGGCTGAGAAAGAAGTCTACACCTAAACGCAAGAAGCGTCTCTTTGGCAAATTCAGACTGAACATTAAGTAATTCCGATGGAATCGGACCTAATTCAGTATCATCCCATTCCTCACGGAGGAAAGTACACATAACATCAAAAACATACCTTTGTTTTGGTGCCTCCCACTGTAGGAAAACATCCATAACCGCTTGCAGGTCATACCTAGAGGCATTCAAAACCCATCTACGAGCAAGGATATCTAACACTGTCCGCTCCTCGGAACTCGGGAGCTGCCTACGTGTATGTTTCCTTACAGAAACTGGGGTCATATTTAGTGACCCAAAGAGTGGAGACAAAAGGCTAGTAACTGTCAAAGTTATTCGTTGTCGAACAAAAAAAGGAGAAGTCGATATGAGGACAGGAGACAAAGTGTTTTGAGGCGACAAAGACGTAGGGTCAGTAGCAAAGGAAGTCAAAGGCAAAGGAGAAGAAGGCAAAGGAGTTTGAGGCAGAACAGTTAGCAAAGTTGGCGGCCCTAGAGAAGGCTGCACCAATGGAGGAAGAACCAACTGTGAAAGAACGGGTGGCTGAACAACAGCAGGAGGTTGAACAACTGGAGGTTGTGGAGGTGCCGTAGCACTCTGCAAATAAGGGCATGGTAATCTCAACAAATGCGACATCAAAGGATCCTTTTCAGGGTCCTTAGTCACATTCGGGACAAGAGGTGGCAAAGCCGGATAACATTTATCAATGGCCATGCAATGTTGTCTATCTGACACCTCAATCGCACGATCTTCTTCACCTTCTTTAAACTGCCTTGCAGCTTGCATTATCGACATATTCTTATCTTTCCTATCTCTTTTAGCTTGCATAATTTCTCGCTGTTTGGCTTCCTTACGCCAGAGGCGGAAAGAGTCAAACATCGCCGGCCGGACTTTCTTACTAAATAGCGCAACTTCCAAATTATCTAAAACATCTGTTTCAAAACTACCATGTTGTGGCCATCTTAAGACACCATCTTTTCGTGTATAGCGGACCCATACTTCATTATACGTAATGGGACCCACACCATGCTTTGAATAGAGCTCATAAGTCGGAGTTCCAACCGGAGGTATCGGACACGAGTCCTCCAATCGGGAATCCCTGTTGCAACTACAACAAAACCATTTTCTAAGTTTGCTAAGACCAGGCATCTTCGCTCACTAATCTAGCTTCAAACTTCAAGGGGGTATCAAACACGATATACTCGCAAATGTACGAGCCCCTCGGCTTTGGTATTTGCAAAAACCAAATCAAAGAACCCAAGAAACAAAACCAAGTCGTGGGAGCGACCCACTTATACTTAACCAAAATGTCTTGTCATGCCACCAGAAGACCATCTATCGTCTCGCTCTACAAATCATCACAAAGGGGTCCAAGACCGGGCGACAGTCAGGGCAGCAGTCCTTCGTAGCCGTCGGGAAGGGGAAGCCTCGCAGCAAAAACCTTCAGTCCACATTTGACATGGCGGGGTCGATGAAGTGGGGGCCCTCCTCCAGAATTTCCTCACGAAGCTCCTCACAATCTTTGGGCTTGGACCGGTACCGCTGAAGTCGCCCCACGTTGGGCGCCATTTGAAGAACCGGGCTTTTAGAACCCAGCGGCGCCAGGGGCACGCCCAATGTCTTGGGATTCACCTGTCTTGGTATACAGAGACACGGAATACCTCTGGGTGGCGTCAGAGACCAAATTTATCAGCTGCAGCCAGTAACAGTGATCCTAGAAACACAGCCTGGAGTATTTCAGGAGACTGCTCGAATTTGTAGAGCAAGACGTCTCCTTTTATACACAATATTCACATTTAGAACATACACCCACTGCGCAAAATTCCAACCAATGGGGTACATTCTCAAACAAAGTATCACATGACAAAAAGCTCAGTTTGCAATATCCCAACCCAAAGTTAATAATTGGAAATATCCCAAATCCAATCTCCACAAGCCGGACAAACCCATAATTGAAAAGCACAATGCATGTAGTAAAGAGCATAGAAAAGGAAACAATGTCTGATAGCAAGTAAGATAAGGCATGTGCAAGGAGACTAAAAGTTAACGATGTCCTGAACAGTGATTGGCAATCTCAGACAACGATCAAACCAGGGAAATTGACTCGGCAGGGTCAGTTTCAGGTGAAGGAATCAGATCCTTGCAATTCACCTCGGAGTCAAGAAAGACCCTGTTAATGTATACCAACACGTGAAGGCCAGGCCGCTTCGTTCATTCGACCACACTTGTCGGCTTGCGTGATGGCAACACAAAATGGAAACTCAAAAACAAAATGGAACCCATGTTCGAGACGAAATCTCCAAATACGTAATGAACTCGCTAGTTAACGTGACAAATTTACTCCATATTAGCCGAACTCACTAAATACGGTTCAACATCACCAAAATCATGACGAAACCAGTACCTTACGAGACAAGGCCCGTTTTCACAGAACCACACCGTTTAAAAGCAAACTAGAGAAACAGAAGCACAGAAATAAAATTGATAAACTTCCTTACGTACACTGTTAAAGAGGCAATTTTATCTTCAGCACTTTAGGAAGGAACAATAACATCTAACTCCTTCTCTAATTCTTTTTAATTTTCCATCAGGTCAGATGTGTCTCACATCACTGCATCTAAACAGTGGGAGCTCCATTGGCTGCTTGGATACGGCAGGATTTGTCTATCCGGGGTATGAGGTGGGCTCTGGACTGGGAAGATAAGGTGTCTCTGTATGCGGACGATGTATTGTTGTATCTTACGAACCCTAGGAGGTCGTTGGTCTGTCTCTTGGATATATCGGCAATTTATGGGAGATATTCAGTATTTACTGTGAACTGGCTTAAGTCAGTCGTGTTTGTGGTAAGTGGGGAGCCGCCGGCGATCCCCCGGGGCTGCCCGGTTGAGGTGGCCCTGGAGGGGTTCCGTTACCCTGGGATATATATAACACTTGATCCTGCTCTCCGGTATGTGAGGAATCTGGTCCCTCCTTTGCAAAGGCTCAGGAGCAATGTCGCGCATTGGCGGGCTCTCCCTCTGTTGATGTTAGGAAAGGGCCGCCCTGTTCAAGATGATGGCACTCCCGCATTTCTATCTATGTGGTCCAAAACACGATGGACCCGGTGACTGCCTCCTACTTCAAGGAGATCGAGGGTCTCCAGAGACAGTTGCTGTGGGACAGAAGGCCACGTATTGCGTTCACCAAACTCACGCTAAACTGGTATGATGGTGGAATTAGTTTACCAGATATACGGAAGTATTACTGGGCTTCTCAGCTGACAGCGAACAACCATGGGGTCTATGGGTGACCAGATGACCCCGGATACGCGATGGATAGATGGCTGCTTCCCGGGGGGGATTATTTTAGAGCGCTGTACGCGAAGCCGCGTAGATTCCCTCTGACTGGTCCCACGGCACATGCGGTGCAAGTGTGGCATGCAGTGAACAGACACCTGCTGTCGGAGGGCAGGTTGACGTAGGCCACGCCGCTGTGGAGCTCTGAGAGGCTGGGGAGCCTTTGGAAGATGAAGGGGTTCGATAAATGGGACATCATTGGGATTTCTAAGATTAAGGATTTATGGGGTGAGGGTAGGATACACTCATTTGCGGAACTGTAAAAACAGTACAAATTAGCCGACACCGAACTTTTTCGCTACCTGCAAATCTGACACACGCAAGCAACTCAGGTGCTGGAGGGCACGTCTCTCCCTGAAGCCTCCCCCATCGAGGATAGGGTGCTTGATGGACACTTCCCAGAGAAAACCATCCCTTTTATTTATAAGAAGCTGGTGAACAATATGGCAGACCCGTTGCAGGGATTGCGGGGGAAATGGACTGGCGAAGGGCTGGAGTTAGATGATGAGGATTGGCATTCCGGCCAGACTCCGGCTGGTGCAGCTTAAAATCCTGCATAGAGTTTACGTCACGGGTCCAGGCCTGGTGGGCATGGGTCGGGCGGAGAGCGCCCAGTGCAGACGGGATGTGGGGACATCGGGACATTCATGCATTCTGGAGCTGCAGGCGGATACAACAGTACTGAGGAGATATTCACGAAGAAGTACGGACTGTGTTGGGGGTAAATCTGAGACCAGAAGCTTGCAGGTGTACACTGAATATCTGGGAGCCCACGGATCTTAACACATACACCACGCAGTGGGCGATACTTGCTTTTATGATCGCGAAGCGGAATATTGCACAGTTGTGGGGTGCTCTAGTCAACCCCCCTGGGTGGGGAAGTGGAAAGAAGATTGAGACTGGTGTATGTTTAGGGAGAAGGCGGTCTTTATTGCACGGGGTTGCCCGGGGAAGTGGAGTAAGATCTGGGGAGCGTGGAATGAATATAGAGGTGACATCTGTCCCCCACCGAGAAGACAGGGTGACATGGAATCTTCCAAAAACCCCCGATCAGCTGAATGTAACATTGGTCATTTATTTGCTAAAGTGATTTTGCTTCTGTATTGGAAACACCAGCCTGTATATGTTCATGTTATTGTCAATGGTCGACTGTTCAATAAAAATTAAAAAAAAAACAGTGGGAGCTGGGCAAAAGAATGGAGGAATTGAATAAATTAGGGGCAAGGGCACAATTGAGGTTTCCAGCGTCACTGCTCATTATGTGGAATAACCACATGTATATGTATTGTTTGGTTAAGGAAGTTGATGCCCTCATCAATAAGGTTAAGAAAGGTGCTGGGGTGTAGGGAGGGGGAACGTGGAGGTAAAGGAGGTCCTTTATTAAGTGAGACCGGGAAAAATGGAATGTAAAGTTTAAACTTTTTCAGTAGGCCCGAGGGACTGAGGCCAAATAGGCTTACAGCCTAATAGAGGGGAAGGTTCCCCAGGGGTGGGAGGGGCACGAGGGGGTGTTGCAGGGGTGGGTAGTGAGGTGAAGCACGGGGTGGGGAGCAGTGGGATTCTTTTTAAAAAGTCCTCAATCACATCTTTATGTTAGGCCATCTGTCCTGGGTTTCCTGTATTTAACTGGTAGGAACTGCCCCAATGAGTAGTGAGGTAAAATGTATCTCATGGAATATTAATGGGTTAAGATGCCCTCGTAGATGACATAGCTAGAGCAAAGCTCTGCTCAAGTCTGTCTTATTCAGGAGACGCATTTGAGTCTCCTGGAGAGTCGTATTATATTTGCTAGGTACCCCTGGGTAAAATGTTTCTGCACTTCAGAGCAGACAGTTCATAGTACAGGGGTGGCCATTCTGATAAAACAACGACTTTACGTACATTTGTAAGTTACAATCCGAATTGATGAAAGCAGTCTCGCCCATAATAATCGGAGGAGACTTTAATGTCTTTCTCGACCTTTTAAGGGATAGATCCAATAGAGCCACTATGTAAAGGTGCCCGAGTACTTAGAGCCTTGAAAATATGATCCAAACAGGGTTTTACCTTTTACAGCGAGAAACACAGCCACTCTTCCACAATAGACTATCTCTTGACTGATAAGCCTAATATAGACAATATGACATCTATAACTGTCTTGCCCAGTCATATATCAGATCATGCTCCAGTGACTCCCCTCAGAAGAACTGGTCCCGATATTGGGTATATTATTTAACTGACTTTACAACTCGGCAGGTCAGGCTCCTAGATCTTGGAAAGAAGCAACTATTGTGCTTATTCTGAAGCCCGGGAAGGACCCCCTAAGGGTGGATTCCTATAGGCCAATCTCCCTGCTTAATGCTGACTATAAAATCTTTATTAAGTATTCTTGCAGGGAGATTGGTCAAGATAGCCCCACAGCTGATTAACGTTCAATCAATCAATCAATCAAAGACATTTATAGAGCGCACTACTTACCCGTAGGGTCTCAAGGCGCTGGGGGGAGGGGGGTGCGGTTACTGCTCGAACAGCCAGGTCTTCAGCTTCTTCCTGAAGGAGAGGTGGTCTTGGGTCAGGCGCAGGTCGGTCGGGAGGGAGTTCCAGGTCTTGGCGGCCAGGTAGGAGAAGGACCTTCCTCCTGTTGTCGCTCTTCGGATGCGGGGAACGGTGGCGAGGGCGTGGTTGGCTTATCGGAGGTGGCGTTTGGGAGCGTAGAAGTTGATCCGGTTGTTGAGGTAGCTCGGGCCTTGGTCGTTTAGGGCTTTGTGTGCGTGGGTGAGGAGGCGGAAGGTGATTCTTTTGTTGACGGGGAGCCAATGCAGGTCTCTCAGATGTCCGGAGATGTGGCTGGTTCGTGGGATGTCGAGGATGAGTCTGGCTGAGGCATTCTGGATCCGCTGGAGTCTCTTCTGGAGCTTGGCGGTGGTACCGGCGTAGAGGGCGTTGCCGTAGTCCAGTCGGCTGGTGACGAGGGCCTGGGTGACGATCTTCCTGGTCTCGGTGGGGATCCACCAGAAGATCTTCCGTAGCATGCGTAGGATGTTGAAGCACGCCGAGGAGACGGCGTTGACTTGTCTGGTCATGGAGAGGGAGGAGTCCAGGATGAAGCCCAGGTTGCGTGCGTGGTCTGTCGGTTTGGGTGCAGTGCCCAGGGCGGGGGGCCACCAGGAGTCGTCCCAGGCGGAGGGCGAAGAGCCCAGGATGAGGACCTCCGTCTTGTCTGAGTTCAGTTTCAAAAAGGATTTATAACCAAAAGATATATCCAGGAACAAACCCATCAACTAATTGGCAATATAGATCTGGCCACTATAAGATTGGAACCCTTGGCCGTTGTGGCACTTGATGCGCCCAAGGCGTTCGATAAAGTCTGTTGGGTATATCTCTGGGAGGTATTAAGGTCGAAGGGCTTTGGGCCCATTTTTATCCAGACCCTGATAAATTGCTACCAAGGTGGCTTCTGCAAAAATTCTATTAAACGGTATGTTATCTTCTAGTTTCAACATCTTAAGAGGAACAAGACAGGGCTGCCCCATCTCACCCCTGTTGTTTAATATCTATATAGAGCCCCTGGCACAAGCAATAAGAGCAGACAACCTGATTTCTCCTTTTAGATCCCACCAATATAGCAGCAAGGTTGCTCTATATGTGGACGACTTGCTGTTATATACCAACAATCCAGTGGTGGCAATACCAAGGGTTGAGGCCTTGTTAGAGGCATTCGGATCCCTGCCAGGGTTTTAAGCTAACACCTCTAAAACAGAGGTGATGAGTTGGAATATTGATCACTAGGGGGGGGGGGGGGCAGAACAAGCCATGCGTTTAAATACTTGGGCATCACTACAGTCAAAGATTTAGATAAAATCCCTCAGATTAAGCTGAATAAGACTATAAAAGAGGTGGACCGATTATTTGCCAGATACAAATTCAGGGCACCTAGGTACTTTAAAAAGGTGCATCTGAAAGTACTTAGGGCTGCCCTTAGTCTATGGTAAATGTAGATGGGAGATCAGGTATTACTCTCGATTCGCTCCAATCTGGGACTCCCCGGGGACCCTGTTATGCCTGAAGGATAGCCTTGCGATATCAATAAGAAGGGCAGCCATCACTATATGGTCAGAACTTTTATCCTCAGAATGAGTCCACCCCGGGAGGTTTTAAGAGCTAGGGTTGGAAGCAGTCTTTCAAGATTTAAATACTTGCAATTAGTCTACTGTTTGCAGCGGAAAAGGGGGACATACATGGAGATTGGGAGATGGAGCAAATGCTGCAAGAAGTGCACCTTAAGAGAAAGGAAATCTCAATATGGTATAAGAAATCCTTGGAGACTGAGGATGTGGAATACCCCCCGCAGCATCTAGTCTGGAATCTGTCCCCCCTAGATTCTGATATTGAAGAACTGTATGAACCCTCTTTGAAGCTTCTCTACAAATTTGTTAAGCCGGCTAGCCTAAAAAAGAACCTTTTTTTGTTGTCAATATACTTTATTATACACCTGCAAAGATTGCTAAGTTTGCCCCACTTTCCTCCCCTAAATGTCCAAGATGTGATCTTTTTAGAGCCAACGATATTCATATTTTCTATGAGTGCCCCAAACGTAGGGTTTTTTGGAGGGGACTGGAGGAAGTCTTTTGCAGTATTTTTAAAGTTAAAATCAAGGTAAATGTCACTCTGGTTTTATTTGGGGATGATAGCGCATTAAGTAAGAAGCTGCAGCAACTACACAGAGGTCTGGTGTTATATATGGTTTTAATTGCTCTGAGGGAAATTTGCAAGAACTGGAAAGATCCATTGCCCCCAAAACTTGAAGATTGGATTAAAGCTGTGTTTGATATGGCCCGTTTGGACAAGGGTGGAGAAAATAAGAATGGTGTGAACATCTGGCAGGCCTTACTATCATGGGGTTGAGGTCTGAGACTTGTACAGCTCTTCTTGGGCCTATGATTACACCAAGCTACCAACAAAGGGGCAGGTCTGGTATAGACCTAAGCAAATGCAGCAGTCGAAGGGTGCACATTTCGGAAGGGCAACTTCTTTTTAAGAATTGCAGACACTTATTGGTGAGATGAGGACACACAAAGAAAATTAACTCTTGTTATTAGTTTACAATCTATGATCAAGGGCCCCATTTTAACATTCTTCGGTCTGCAGGCCATTATAAATACCTTGGTAGTAAACACTTCCAACTTCAAAGAGACCATGCAATCAATTAAACCCTCTTTTAACAATTTCAGGGCCTTTGGAGGTCTGGCAAGTAACACTGCACCCTCTGCATTAGTTAGGGCAGGGATGGGGATATTTTTATTCACTTGAATGTCAGCTTCCTTGGCCCCCAGTGCCTCCTTTAAGCCACTAACATGCAAAAAGAAAAGTATCAGGGAAAGGTTGCACCCTTGATGCACCCATTGGCCTGTCGCAAACAAATTTACCATCAGGTCCTGTGGTGTCTGTGCATCATTTCTCAGTGCACTTACTTTATATAAAAATGTTGGAATGCTTCTTTGTACTTGCCAATGTATTCAGTGTATTACTTGTTTAGAATGTTTGGGCCAGGCACTGGAATTGCCTCACAGGCAGTTGAAGCTACCACTTTGAGGCCTCTATACTTGTATAACTGTGTATCTTGTTGACTGCAATAAATCTACTCAAAGAGTGAAGAATCCTGGTCTATGTGGTTTGCTGTACAACTTTATTGAATAGAGCACACTTCAATTTTGGCGACGAGGATGGGATGAGAATTCTTTTTTTTTAAAGAAAAGTCTTCCTGTACTTTTTCAGAAAGTTATGAGCAATATGTTTAAGGATATTTCTAACGTGGTTGTATTTCAAGATCATATTTTGGTGCACATAGTTTCAAAAGAAGAACACAATGTCGTACTTGAAAATGTACGTACCGTATCACAAGACAATCATGCTACAGTCAGAGAAGACAAATGCATCTTTTCAGTAAATGAGATTGAGTATTTAGGACACGTTCTTTCCAAAGACGGTGTCAAACCTAAACCTAGTATTGTGGATGGCATTGTCAATGCACCTCACTCAATTGACAAAGATCAGCTTTGTTCGTTCATTGGGCTTTGTGAATTCTATTCCAAGTTCATAAAGAATTTTGCACGTCTCACTGAATGTTTCAGAACTCTGATTTTATATGGACAACCACTTGTCAAGACCTATTTCAACGCATCAAAAAGAGTATTCTTTCTGCTCCTACTCTTCAAGCATACATGGAAGGGGGAGATACATTTGTTACTGTTGATGCCAGTTCTTATGGCATGGGTGCTGTGTTGTCACAAATGGCAGATAACAATGAGCGTACAATTGGTTTTGCTTCAAGGCGAATGAAAGACGTTGAACTGAGATACTCAGTTATTGAGAAAGAGTTGCTTGCTTGTGTATGGGGAATTGAGAAATTCAGACCATACTTGTGGGGGAGAAAATTTTGTTTGAGGACCGATCAGAAGCCATTAGTTGATATACTCTCTGGCAAAAAAATCAAAAATCTAGGTTATCCACTAAGCTTTTAGAATTCAATTTTACTGTACAATACATAGCTGGAGGAAAGAATATCAAAGCTGATTTTTTGTCCAGACATCCTGTGCATGAGGATACATCTAGTGAATCAGATGAAGATACTGAATAATGTATCATTGCTAGCATTGATGACACTGTAATTTGCCCTGACATGGTAGAGTGGCGTAAATCATTAAAAAGTGATTTACTACTTAAACAAGTTGTGGAGTTTGTGGTGAAAGGTTGGCCTAAGGAAAGATCTATTGAACCAGAGTTGCAAACCATTTTGTAAAGTTGCAAATGAATTATCTCTTGAAGACAAACTTTTAGTCAGAGAAGGCAAATGAATCCCTCCATTTTGTTTTCGACAAAGAATTCTAGAAACTGCGCATTCAGGCCATTTGGGTATGACTGCCACCAAGCGCAGAATACGTAATGATTTTTGGTGGCTGTCTGTAGATAGAGATATGGAAGCACTTGTTAATAATTGTACACAATGTTTATACAGTGATAAACATTTAGTTACAAATTATCCATCTCTCAAACCCTCAGTTTCTCCCAACAGAGTATGGCAAAAGGTCGCAGTACATTTTCTTGGACCATTTCATGTTCTACCCAATTGTATGAAATGTTTCATAGTTCTAATTGATCACTTATCCAGGTGGGTGGCGGTCAGAGGTGTTTCTGAGCCAAATACCAAATCTGTCATTCAATTTTGCAAGATGTTTTCAGCAGAGAGGGCACACCCGAGGAATTACTTACAGAAAATGGAGTTCAGTTTACTTCACAACTCATGCAAAGATGAGTATCAAATATTTACGTACTCCTTTGTATTTTCCTCAAGGAAATGGCAAAGTTGAAAGATTCAACAGGGTTCTAGTCGAATGTATTCAGAGTGCCATCAAAGCAAAATTAGATTTTGAGTCTGCAATCAGAGATGTGGTATGGGCATATGGGACCACTCCTCACTCTGTATCGGGTTGTGTTCCTTTCGAATTTATGAGAGGGTGAAAAGTGGTATCGACACTCAATCTGTTTTAGAAATTGAATTGTTTGGATAATAAATGTGATGTTGCAAAAAATTCTTTCATTGCTAAAAATCGTAGTGATGAAGCCAGTGTTAGTAGATGTAACTAACTCGCCATGTCTGTTTCTAAAAAAGAAGTCAAATTTGTTGTTGGTGATCTGGTTCGTGTCAAGGATCCTTTGATGCTACAAAAAGGTATATCAAAATTCAGGGATCATGCACGTATAGTCACAATTAAAGGCAAAAGTGCAAAATTAGGGAATGGTCAGTGGTGGAATTTTGGTCGCTTGGCCAAAATCAATAATGCTCATAATCCAGTTGTGAATATTGGTCAGAGTTTTCCTGATTTCAGAATGAGTTCAAGAGTTAGGAGGATTCCTAGTAGGTATGTTCAGTAAGCATTTTCTATTTTTGTTAAAAGGAGGGAGATATGTGGTGTCTATGCATCATTTGTCAGTGCACTTACTTTATATAAAAATGTTGGAATGTTACTTTGTACTTGCCAATGTATTCCATGTATTACCTGTTTAGAATGTTTGGGCCAGGCACTGGAATTGCTTCACAGGCAGTTGGAGCTATCACCTTGAGCGCTCTATACTTGTATACCTGTGTATCCTGTTGACAGCATTTAATCTACTCAAAGAGTGAAGACTCCTGGTCTATGTGGTTTGCTGTACAACTTTATTGAAGAGAGCACACTTCAGGTCCATACCTGACGGTGGTGGAGAGATAGTGGTGTAGGGGCCTTAAAAACTCTACAAGGCATTTATTGATTTCTAAGCTCTCCAGCTTATCCCACAATTTGGACCTCACCATGCTAGGTCCAGGAAGGCTAAACAGATAGACCTTTGTTTAGCTACAGTATGTTGGTTAATTATATGATACAAATTGAGATGTTGTTCCATTGTCCCAGCCCAGCTCTAAACCCATACTGGAGTCTCAAAAGAATACCATTATCTTCCACCCAAGCTAACAGCATTGCAATAATTGCCCTTCCCACTATCTTAACTGTGAAACATATAAGAAATATTGGTAATAACAACTAGGATTACTTTGATAACCCTTTTTAAATAGTGGAACAATTATGGCCGTTCTCCACAATTGGGACATGACGATTTTGCATGCCAGGTTAATATAATTTGTAACAAGAGGAGCCCATGATTCCAAATGTAACTTAAATAGATCCATCGGATGTCCATCAGGGCCAGAAGTTTTAATCGAAAGACTAATGTTTATTGGCTCAATACCTTTTTTTAAGGAGAACTCAATTTCGAGTGTGAATTTCGCTCCTCCTTGCTTGCATCTACTGGACTGTATAGATGGGAAAAGTGATCTACCCATTTAGAAAGACTTATACTAGTATCCAGAGACGAGTTGCTACCATTGGATGGTTTACTTTTATTCATCGTATGCCAGAACAAACTGGCGTTTTTAACCTTACATGCAGTAACTAAATTGTTACATGCTTGTTACCGATAATCCACTTTCTTTTTCCTCAAGATTAGTTTGTAGTCTTTCCTGCAATTGACTATTTTAGCACAATCTCTAGGGACAGCTTGAAAGCACTGATGTAGATGGGTGCAAACTAGCCTACACTCTCTGTCAAACCAAGGCTGGGATTCTGAATGCTTTTCTCAAATATTCTTTGATAAATAGCCCTAAAGTTTCAAAGTCCCCAACTGTCGGAGAAAAGGCATTTGTTTACCAGGAGCAGTTGATCAGTACATAACCTATGCACAGTCCTTGGGAAGTCAGCCCCTCTCCACACAAGACGTCAATTAGTGTCTTTAGGAATGAGCTTCCTAGTGTCCATTACCATGCTAGTCTTTTTCACATCAGGAATACCCATGGTAATTACTAGAGGGTTGTGATCTCTGTAAATGCTAGGTTCAATACCACCTGCCACCAATCGATTAAAAAGATGTCTGAAGACAAAGATTTAATCTGTTTCTGACTGGCTCCTTAAAGAGTCATAGGTGTGAATTCACATAGGAGATGATCAAGAACTCAATAGCGCTGCAGAGATTATATTCAAGTATAAAAGGAAGCAGCAAACTTCCACGTTGATCCATCCCCTGAGATGGTGGGTCTCTTCCACCCCCCCTGGAAGAGATCCAAATTGGGGATGTTACAATGACTACCTAACTCAGCTTTAAAGTCCCTGTTAAGACATTGTTAAAGTTCCCACTTTCTGATGAGGATGCTTTAATGTAGTTATCTATAAAATCAAGGAGATAAAAATTAGAATTGCCACTTACAGAACAATTGTCATTATAAAAATGCAGATTTAACATCCATTCCAACAGGAAGTCTTGAAATAAAACAAAGTTAGTAATAATAGGTTTCTCAGAGCATCCCAATGTTTGAACCAAGCATTAAGCCCTGAGTGCCCTCCACACTGGTGAAGGGGTTGCATTTGTGGTAAGACTTACAAAACAGACTAAAAACACCTCATCAACTGCCCTTGTTTCCTGGAAAGGAACTATGTCATGTGATCTAACATATTCTAGCCAAAGGCAAAATCAAATTCGCCAGCTAACCATGCGATATACTGTCTTAAAATCGTGTTCTCTCTGAGTCTCCCATTGGAATTACAGACTCCAGAGACGTGGGACTCGGCATGCAGATCTCAGAAATGGTGTTTATCTTAGGAATTATGGAGGCTGGGCCACGATAACATGTTAATTAGAGTGTCAAAGGAAAGTTGAGTTGAAAACGATGCCTGGATTGCGGACTGGAACAACAGGAGTGGGAGTTGGGTCCAGATCTTCTGGCCACCAGGCAGACAACCAGGCGGACAAGTGACCAAATAAAAGATAGCTTTCTGATGCATACATGCCAACTGTAGAAAAGATTTATCTCCAATTAATCGATGCATGAATTGGGTGTTATCATCGTACGCAGAGGAAACAAACCTCACAGGATCCCATGAATCCTGGGGAGAGAATGTGGTCTCACGGTTCGATTGGCAACTTTGGAGCTGGGAAACCAAGGTTCGAGCCTCCAGGTCGACTCCACATCCTGTGATTCTGGGCAAATCACGTAATCTGCCAACCAAAAAAATAAATGTGTCCTTGTGAAATGTAACTGGTGCTCATGTAAAGCGCTCCAATACCTTCGGGTCGAGTTTGCACTATATACATCTGCAAAAAACAAATCCTGCCAGTGTGGATACATATAGATTACAAAGAGTGGGGCAGAATGCAGAACCTTGAGGCACACCACAACTAATGTCCTTTGAGGATTATTTAAATTGAATAAGGGAGACCGCTTGTGAGCAGCTTTGCAAAAGACAGATCAGCCAGTGCTGGGCTTGGTCAAGTACTCAAATAACAGTTAGTTGATCTATGTGAAAGGAGTGAGAGACCGAATTATAGGCCTTTGATAGAGCCAGAAGGACAATAGAAGCTTCCCCTCCCAAATTTAACATCTGCATGCATGATTAGTGATAAAGAATAGAACAATTTCGATGAGCAGGAGATGGCGTTAGTGTCAGGACCATTCTTTCCAATCGCCACACTGCACGCCGCACGCTGGGAAGCATCGGTAGTCGGCTAACTGACCCACAACGCTGATGTCCGAGAGCAAGGCACACATAGCATCAGAACAGGTACCGCACAGCAGGACGCCAAATATCCAAGTCAAGGTTCGGCTGACCTGCTGAATTGCCGAGGGTGTATCAACAGCGGCTGGCGTTCACGGGGTCTGTACAGCGCTGGCCGATTTTGTAATAGCGGAATTTGCGGAGCTGATAGAACTGGTGAAAGCGCAGGATTGGCGCAGCGGAAACAGAAACCAATACTACAAAGTGAGTGGAGCATGGCCACCCGGGGGCAGAAGAACCTCAAAACGAAGACAGCCCTGATACAAGGAGACATGGAAAAGACAGATCTCCTCTGCAAAGGTAAACGGGATCCGGGGGCTACAAAAAAGACGGCGTGGAAGCCTGAGGAAAGCAGCACACTGAAAGAGGGTGCCGGGGGAGGAGTGGGCTTATCGCCCTCCATTTTCAAACATTTCCCTGTAGTTAAGGCACCCTCCATAACCACGGAACTGAATTCACCACCGGGGACTGCCCTTAATAATCCACTAACACCGAGTCAAGAGGAGGGGGCTTCAGGGCAGATAGGCTCTTCCCAGACTAACACTCTTATTGTATCACAGACAGCTCCGAGTGATCTTAGGCCCGATAACACAATGGCTCCCGCTTTGGTCCCAGAGACTCTTACTTGTGCCTCGGTCGCCGCTGTCGTCATGGATGAAACAGGATTAGACCCACAGGATGGCAGGGACAAGGAAGCCAATATTGATCTAGAAGAGAGCCCTGGGCCCACTGCCCCCCAGACACCAGACCACACAGGCAAATATTTATTTTCTGTTTCCGACGGTTCCATGTCTGCTACGGAAAACGAAATCATCAGCTCAAGTGAAGGCAGCATTTCAGACGACAATGAATCTGACCCCAAGGCTTCCACGGGAACCATCCAGCAGAAAAAAAATCACGCAGTAAAAGGCATAGTCAGCTCAAATGGGACTACTCAGATTCCCTAAACTCGTTCCCCTTGGGGGAGAATCCTCCAATCTACATCACGGGTAGAGCCCCAAGACTACTGCTGAACATTTGTCAGAACCCTCCTTAACTTCCATACTGAACACAATAAAGCAGTTCCAAGAGGAAGCTCGATCCGATAACCGTGTGGCTAAAGGGGCTGCCAAAAAGCTCCAAGGTGGCATCACTAAGTTGAACAAGATCTGCACAGATATCGGTGATCGGGTCTCAATGGTTGAAGGACGGACAGAGACTCTGGAGTCAGAAGTTGCCAATATAAAAGACCAACGTGCCTCTCATGCGGTACGCCTAACAGATCTAATGGCGAAAATGGAGAAACAAGAAAATAGGCAATGGAGGAACAATCTACACCTTCAGGGGATCCCCGAAGGTGTTGAAGGTGACGACCTAAGACTGTTCATTGTTAGACTTCTTCGAGATGCTTTCCCCTCGCAGGCCAACTGGAGCTGGTACCAAGAGGTTCAAAGGGCACATCTCTTTCCCTTCAACCTAAATTAGAGGCGAGATGGTAGCAGCTGTGGCAGCGAGAAACCCAGGGGTTTCTTAGTTTTTTTGGGAGCTTTCTTATGAGGCAAATGGTTTCTGACCAGGCTAGGCCAAATTCCCAAAAAGAAGACGATGGAGTAAAATGCTTCGCCATCGAACCGTAGAGAACAGATGGAAACTCCGCCAATTGATATTTCCTTTTCAACAGCAAGGCGCTCAGGTGTACCAAATCAACCCAGCCAGACTGAAAGTCTTATTTGACGGGCCCACCCGGGTCTTCTTTTCGGAAATCAAGGCTGAAGAGTATCTGAAGGATATTAGGGGGAGAAAAGGATCGAACTAAGCTGAGACTTTTCAATTAGGCCAATATGTCAATCCTTGCAGTGGTTGTAGTAGTTTTTGTTTTTGTGTTTCTTTTTCTCACATTTATACTCACTTATTAATTTATGTTTATGTTGCAAGGTCGAGAAGGCAAGATATTTTATATATTGTATGCAGGTCGGTCAGCCTTTTAGAAACATGCCGACTTGTATTTAGGATCTAGGTGGCCTGGTGGTTGGAACTCACACATGCTCACCATCATTCAGGGTTTCCCTGACTACTCGAATTTTGGGGGGGTGGTAACGGAGGGAAGGGGGAGCAAAAGGTGCGCAGTGCGAGAAAATGTGGTGTTTTTTCCTAAATCTACGGGTGTGTTGCATTCAGGAGTGGGGCAAGGGAAACCTAGCACAGCCGACATAGTGGAAACAGGGAGTAAGGAGGAAACCGAGATAGAAAGGGGGTGCAAGAAAACAATGAAGGAGAAATAGAACAGAAAAGACAAATTAAGAGTGCACAAAAAGGAATAGAAAAAGAAAAAGGGGGAGATAAAAAATGTATTGCTTTGATTATTTTAGAAGTATGATCTTTTTAATGTGTAAGTTTGCTGCTAAAAAGCTTTGGCTAACATCTGTGGCCTAAACGATGCCACAAAAAAACCAAAAAGTAGCACAGGGATTAATTTCACTGGGGGCCGAGATTGTCTGCCTCCAGGAAACGCACATTGAAGGAGCACAGAAACATTTGTTGAATTCACTGGGGTACAAATTTATTGTGGCAACCTCTCAGGGTGCTCAGGGTAAAGGAGTTGGGATCATAGCACAGAAAAAACTTCCTATAAAAATTATTAGAGTCAAATCTGACTGCCTTGGGAGGTGGGTGATCGCAGGATGTTCTCTACCCCCCAATTTTGTCTTTACAATATGCTCCATCTACGGGAGCAACCTAGACGACCCAGGGATAATCATGTGGGTAAATGGGAAATTAGTACATTGGCCGCTCCCTATAATGTTTTGCAGTGATTTAAACCTTAACCTGCCTAGTACCTGGAAAATGGGTGATCATTGGAATTACAGAGGCAGGAAACCAAACGTTTTTCAGGCTATACATAACCTAATGAACACCCATGGTTTAAAGGATGTATGTGCCGACTTAAAACCCAAACAAGACGGTTTTACTTTTTTCTCAGCTCCTCATCTCTGTCTGGCCAGACTTAACTACTTTTTGGTCTCTTCTTCTCTGGTACAAGATTGCTCTATTGACATCGCACCCCGATTCATGTCAGATCACAACCCACTCATTTTAAATTTAGGGGGACGGGTTACAGAGGACTAGGCTCGAGCTGGAGTTTTGAAAAGGCGCTCCTATTTGACAACAGTTTTCAGGAACACATACAGGGCTGGATTCAAGAGTTTTTAAATATAAATATTGGGTGAGCCCTGACTTTGGTTGTTTGGGATACCTTAAAGGCAGGCATTAGGGTTGAGGCGCTGCAATTCTCCATTAGGAGGAACAAAAGAGAGAAAGTGCATGTTTCTTGTCTTCAAGGCAAAATGAAAAAAAGCAGAAGAGAATTTAACACAGGCCGTCCAGCTTGGAGTAGAAATTGAAGATCGGAACCATATTTGTGGAGAGAGTGGCCGCAAAGTGGTCCTCGGCCCAAGAGAAGTTATATGAGTGCAGTGAACTTATTGGCCATCAACTAGCCATCTCTACTAGACAACAGGCTACTGCTAATGTAATATCCTCAATTCAAGCTATCTCAGAAAGGATTACCAACAACACGGATAAGTTACATGAGGCTTTCCGCGAATTTTATAAAAAACTCTATACAGAGGAGAATACTATGCCCTCAGAGATTAGAGAAATAGAAATTGCTGAATACTTTGAGGCAATATCATTGGACGAACTTAGTACGGAGAGTCATGATCAAATAGAAAATCCTCCAACCTGGGAAGAGATTGCAATCGCACTCGCAAACCTGCCGGTTGGCAAAGCCGCTGGACTGGATTGCATCCCAGTTGAGTTCTACAAAATCTTTTCCCAGCAAATTAAAGATCTGTTCACAAAGTGGTAATTTCCATTTTTAACGGGCTCCTCCACCTCCTTCTTGGTCCACAGCAAAAATATAAAAATGTCCTTAAAAGACAAATCACCACTAGACATGTCTTCTTACAGGCCAATAACTCTTATAAACACAGACTCCAAAATATTTTCCAAGATCATCGCATCCAGACTATCTACTAGCATGGATTCTCTTGTTCCTAAATGGCAGCATGGGTTCATCCCGAAAAAGGGCACTACAGAACACATCCGCCGGACCATCACTCTATTTGATGCGCCAAGGTGTTGGGAGACCCGATCTGTTTAATTCTACTCGATGCTGAAAAAGCCTTTGATTGGGTCTCCTGGCAATTTCTATGGGATGTCATGAGGCGGATGTTTTTTGGTCCTAGGATAATTCAAGCCCTTCATGCCTTATATCAAAATCCCACAGCGAGAATTTCAATCAATGGGCAATTGACGGAGCAAATATAGATCTCACGAGGGACGAGGCAGGGGTGTCCTTGCTCCCCGCTGCTCTTCGCCATTTATATTGACCCCCCTAATAAAAAAATCTATCTAAACCCTGAAATCTCAGCCGTGAGCAGGTTTGGTATAGACACTAAGATCATGCCTTATGCCAAAGACCGTGCAGTAATGACCCCGGAACCCGAAGCAGCCATCAAGGCTTTGGAACAAGAGGCCCAAGAGTTTGGGACGCTATCTGGATATGCGCCTGATAAAAAAAACCACAGCGTTATCTTGAATTAAAAAATAAATTGGGTGGAGAACAGAGTAGACCAAAAAGCTAAATATTTAGGGGTCAACTTGGTCGACGATATAGACTCAATAGTAAAGGAAAATTTGATTCCGTTAGCGGCTGATACCAAGAAAACACTTAATAGAATTAACAACTTACACTTGACTTTAGTAGAGAGATGTAATGTTTTAAAAATGATTTTTTTCCCCCAAATTACTTCATTTTTTTTGGGCAATCCCTTTGGAGTTTAACAACAGTATGCTCCAGAAGGTCAACCACATTTTCCCCCAATTCATTTGGGCCTATTCACAGCAGAGGAGGACTTTTAAACTGCTCTCTCTCCCTAGAGATAAAGGAGGGTGGGCGCACCATAATTTAAGATTGTACTATTGGGCAGCGTTCTTGCAATACTGCTCTGAACTATTACATGAGCATCCTGACATGAGCCCCAAGGGACTTCCATCTCCCTATATATCACTACTAGGGAAAGCAGCTCGGGGTTGTCTTTGGAGGCACTTGGAATTTGGTTATTACAAGCGGGTCAGATTTAAGACTCTGACGAATGCGTACAGGGTCTTTGCCAACATAGTCAGACTCTTTGGACTGGGCAGACTAAACCACTATACACCCATTAACAATAATACTAATCTACCAATTATCTTTGGAAAGACGTATCTTCAAAAGTGATATAAAGCAGGAATATTCAATTTGGATGACTTGGTGACTACCGAAGGCGTTCGGCCTTTTAATGATCTCAAAGCCCGCTACAATCTGAATAATAATCAGACATTTCTATATCATGCCATCAAAGACTTCTTGACCTGCAAATCGGGAGGGCTTGCAGGTTTTGCAAAACTTGATCTCATAGATAAATTGCAGGGGTTAGCTCCACCACAGAACGGGTACATCTATGTAATATTGACCAAACAATCAAATGCTCGACGGCCTGGGAAAAATAGATGAAAAGTGGCGGCAGAAATTGAATATCCCACGTAAAACCTGTCTCGCACAAAGCTTTGCACAGAGCAATCTGCTGTCAGCCAAATTACAGGCGCAATTTTTTAAGACAGGATTCTTCCCATATATAACTCCCCAGAAAAGGGGGTGGTGATGAACAGAGTGTCTGAATTAAGCAGGGCCAGGGTCAGACTAATTTGCATATAGCCAAGTTCTGAGCTGGGATGGTGCAGTGAGCTAAAAAACGGTGATGGATCAAGCCCTGATCTTTGGACTGGGTAAGAGTGGTCTGCTTAATTCAGACACTCTGTTCATCACCACCCCCTTTTCTGAATCATTTTTGTCCACCATAAGCGTGGAAGGGTATACTCAGATGTGAGTCCCTAGCTCATTGCACCATCAGGATTCAAGCAAGCCGGGCCGAAGACGGCTGAAATGCCAGAAACCGGTCCCAGGTAGCTTGTTTCCTTCCCAGTATAAGAATTGGCTTGGTAGTTTGGTCTGCCCTGTTCCCATGATGCACTGGGCCAGGGTCAGACTAATTTGCATATAGCCAAGTTCTGAGCTGGGATGGTGCAGTGAGCTAAAAAACGGTGATGGATCAAGCCCTGATCTTTGGACTGGGTAAGAGTGGTCTGCTTAATTCAGACACTCTGTTCATCACCACCCCCTTTACTGAATCATTTTTGTCCACCATAAGCGTGGAAGGGTATACTCAGATGTGAGTCCCTAGCTCATTGCACCATCAGGATTCAAGCAAGCCGGGCCGAAGACGGCTGAAATGCCAGAAACCGGTCCCAGGTAGCTTGTTTCCTTCCCAGTATAAGAATTGGCTTGGTAGTTTGGTCTGCCCTGTTCCCATGATGCACTGGGCCAGGGTCAGACTAATTTGCATATAGCCAAGTTCTGAGCTGGGATGGTGCAGTGAGCTAAAAAACGGTGATGGATCAAGCCCTGATCTTTGGACTGGGTAAGAGTGGTCTGCTTAATTCAGACACTCTGTTCATCACCACCCCCTTTTCTGAATCATTTTTGTCCACCATAAGCGTGGAAGGGTATACTCAGATGTGAGTCCCTAGCTCATTGCACCATCAGGATTCAAGCAAGCCGGGCCGAAGACGGCTGAAATGCCAGAAACCGGTCCCAGGTAGCTTGTTTCCTTCCCAGTATAAGAATTGGCTTGGTAGTTTGGTCTGCCCTGTTCCCATGATGCACTGGGCCAGGGTCAGACTAATTTGCATATAGCCAAGTTCTGAGCTGGGATGGTGCAGTGAGCTAAAAAACGGTGATGGATCAAGCCATGATCTTTGGACTGGGTAAGATGGTCTGCTTAATTCAGACACTCTGTTCATCACCACCCCCTTTTCTGAATCATATATAACTCCCAGCAGGATTGCTAAGTGGGGAACCGGCAGAGGAACAATGTGTCCTAGATGTTCCGAGTTTAGTGCAGACTCAGTGCACATGTTTGCTATCTGCCCGAAGTTAGAACCTCTAACGGATAAAGTACAGCAGTTCCTGGGCAGAGTTTTATCACTAGACATTCAACTCACCCCTCCAACCATCCTGCTGGGCTTACATGATACGCTTAATAGGCGGAATGGGGAAGCTTTAATTTTGGTTGCCATGACCATTCCCAGGATATGGATTGCTTCCCTCTGGATAGATCTAAATTGGGAAGTGCCATCTATGCCAAAAAAGGCAGGCGGGCTAAAAGAAAAGGATTAGAGATATGGGAGCCCTTAACCAAGTGGCTTTGCCAAATGAACTCATAGGGCACGCTCAAGGTTTTACTATTGCTTCTCCTTTTCTTTTTCCTTTTATTCTCCCTCCTTTTTTCGTGTTCATGGATCCGAATCATTCTCAGCAAAGCTAAGGCTTGTTTAACTAGATAATTTCTCAAAGGGTTAAACACTAATGTACCATTAAATTGTGTTCCCATTTTAAATTCTCACTGCTTGTAATACACACTGGTTATGTCAAGGGGTTTGGGGAGGGGGTGGGGGGCGTTGTAATGGATTACTCTGATTTTGTGACCTTATGTATTGAATATACATTCATAAAATAAACGGGGAAAAAAGAATGTCAGTGCTAAATGAAGACCAAAACCCTGACTGTCCATCTGCAGAGAAAGATCCAAAAGAAGGGCAAGTGTGGGGCTTATAGCAGGGTCAACAACAGATGACATAGAACTAGTTTAGATTGAATCTGTGCTTAGGTGACTACGTATCTTGCCAACGATCATCTTCCACTATTAATCTGAAATTGGCTAACCAAAACATTTTTGTTCAGGATTTATTGTTTTTCTTTCAGCACCATCAAGTAATCAATAATTAAAGGCTTCTACAATTCAGGAATTATGTTCCCATGCAAGCAACTAATTCTTCCTACACGCTTTATTTCTAATAAACTCTCAAATGTATTGTGAGCATTAGGAAAGATCACGATGAAGCTTTGCTTTAGATTCACATTTCTGAACTGGGAACTGTCTGCTTTACCTCCACTCAACATAAACACTGCAGGTTTCAGGATCCTCACTGGTGTAAATCTGCACTATGTGACACACTGGTCAATCGCTTTGGATTATATACAAATATTGCACACCGGATCATTAAAGTATGTGGTCTTTAACTCTTTACATCTGTTCTCTCCGGCTGGGCTTGGATGTCCCTGAATTTCCTCCCAACGGAGGCACAGAGTCCAGCAGCGATCATGTCATACACATTTCCATAGAGTCTGGCATTCCAGCAGATATATGTCCCATACTAGTTCAGATAGCCACCTTGATTGGGAGATGGATTCCTGAAAAAGCATATATGGGGGCCACTTTGAAAAGGGAAAAAAACATTTTTTAACACATGCATAAGGCCATTTTATTGGGGCATCCCTGAAAAAGTTAATAACTTGTTTCTCAACTGCCAATAATTTAGAGGCACTGCCTTCTGCATTAGTGTTACATTTTCATTATTTTGCCTCTTGGTACTGAATCTTATCTAAACCTTTTGATCTGACCTGGGCTGTCTAACATTGTTGGCTAACCCCATCCTCCTCGCGTGTCTTCTTTCCCGTACTGCCCGGCTTTGCCTTTGTGGGTTATCCAGAGAGAACCAAACATATGCCTTTTCTCTCGTCTTGCACCACTACATCCAATGGAAGTCTACTGGAACGGATTTTGAGATGATTGCCTATATTTTGGGACCTTGTTTCCCAGTCTTACATAGGTACTTTGCTATTTCTACTCTTCCTTCTCCAGTTTGGGGACTTCCCAAATGCATGTTATTTTTTACTATGAACTTCTCAGACATAATTTGACGTATTCATTTTCTTTACTCTGATTTTTGTCTGATCACTGTTATTGTGTGCAGTCTTATATGTAAAGTTCTGAGATGCTCCAGGGCCTATTGCATGCTGTACAAAACCGAAACCAATAATTACACGACCTTCTCTGTCTTCCTGCTAAACATCTGCTAGTAGGCTAACGGCTCCTAAGGCTCTTTGTTCTCTGATAGAGGCCATTGCCAACCTTGACAGTAATGAATTTACTGTAACTGCAGGGAAGGGAGTGTAGAAGAAGCACTTCGGGGGTCTTCCGAGGCTTTCGGTGGGTGTGTACAACTTTCAACAAAAACCTCTTTAGATCATAAATCTATCATGCTTGTTTCTGGTTCAGGGAAGACATGACTTGGCAGTTCGGGCTGGACTGTTCCCATGAGGCACAGGGTCAGACTGGTTTGCATATGGCCATGTCTGAACTGGGGTTGTGGAGTGAGCTAAAGAATGATGATGGATTAAACCCAGATCAGTTGACTCGAAGTGAGTGTTTGATTTGCTGAAACGCTCGGTACATCATCCCCTTTGGTTTCGCTTTCACCATGTACTTTCACCATGTACGGCACTCCACTGCTTTTTGGCTAGGCTGGTGCTATAGAAATACCATATACATACATACAAATAGAGTGTGAGTAACATGTACATTACGGGAACGTAGAACGAACAGGAGCAGGGCATAAGTATACTTGTTGTTGTGGTAGAAGATATAACCTAGTTTGGGGTCAGTGGCATTTACTGGTTTTGCAGACAAGATACACACACTTGTGATGGGTTAAGGGTGGGATTGCACTTAGCATTCATGTACGTGAGCCACCTTGTTCAATGGTTGAGACGAAGGTCTGTATGTTCGAGGCATTTGGGCTGCTGAATTCATATCTGTGCATAGATCGCCGCCTAGTGTTGGGTCCGGATGATTGCACATTGTTGTCCTGGAAGAGTCTTCAAAGTATCACGAGATAGGTTGCTCCTCCCCTGGACTACAGTGCGCATGGGCATCCCCTCCATCCTCAGATTGTTTTTTTCCGCCATTGGGTTCGGATGTTACTATCTTAGCTCAAGTTAGGAAAACTTTGTACAAAGCCAAAAGGCTTTCAACAGCGTCGGTATTGTTTCGTTCGGTACCGATACCTTTGCTTCGAGAATACATCGAGGAATCAGACGGTTTTTCTTCCAATATCGACCCGAAGCCCATTTAAAAGGTGTCCACTTTGTAATGCAAAGTACCCGCACATCGATGTCCACCCGGTGTGCAACGAGTGCCTGTCCCCGGATCACAACGAAGCCAACTGTATGGCATGTGCCCGGTTCAGGTCGAAGAAAACTCTTCGGATTCTACGCGCGGCTCGATTGGAGTCGCATAGATCAGCGTCTGTTTCAGAAAACATCTTCGGGACCGAAGACGAAGAGGTCGTTGATCTGGAGGATCAAGAAGAACACTCTGATCCGGCTTCGGGCCATGACTCCGAGTATGACGCCGAAGACGAAGAGGTGTTAGAAGAAGACGAAAACGTCGTCGAGGAGGTAGGAGATGACGCAGAGGACCTTGGGGCCGTAGAAGATAGCTCAGGTGAGGAGCTAGGCCCAACCGGTTATACGGGGGCCGACGATGAAGCGCTCACTAAGGCTCAGGTCGAGGGATAGCCACAAGGCCTTACCCGAGATCTACAGACTCGTTCAACAGCCCCGCATAAAGGCCCGGCTTCGAACATATATAAAGAGCCATCGGTTTCGAAACCGCCATCGGTCGATACAAAGACATCGAAACCAAAAGCATCACTGCCAAAACCGAAACCGAAAGTGAAGCTAACTCTGGTCGGCTCCAAGGCCTCAAACCCCTCAGAGCCGAAGAAACAGAAAACGGCCGTCGATACCGAGAAGCTCAAGAAGGTCATCGAGCCGAAGGTTGGGGCACCGAAGGCCAAAGTCAAGGCTGTCAAACCGACGAAGCCGACACCGAAGGGAGTCGACACACACAAAAGACCCGAACCAAAAGAAGGGTTCGATCCTCGGTCGAGGCCTGCGGACAAGACTGGCTCCAAGGACCCTGTCGAGTCGACGCAACCGAGCCATTCATAGCCAAAGAGGTGTCGGAGTCAATCCAACGCATCAAAGATAAGGCTACAGCAGTCGGGCCGAAGAAGGCCCCAACACCAAAGCTGCTCGGAAACATTCAGCCCGCATCGACATCGATCAAATTTGGGTTGCCACCAACGGTGCGTCCGAAGATGTTCGAACCAAAGAAAGGTATCGGAGCCATCAAAAAAGTGCCGATGGAAGTGGAGGCTACAGAGGAGCCTGAAGAACAGGAGTCGAGGCAGTTCATCGATTTGGAAACTGGTAGACTGTCCATATATAAAAGGAAGATCATACCAGAAACACCCATGGAGTCATATAGGATTCCCTTAAAAAAGAAGAGGGATTCAACAACATCACCAGTTCTTGTGGAACCTCTTCAATCCTATAGTCAAGAACCTCAGACTTTTTCACCCACATACTCAGATGTGGATGCAGGGGATGATGAAAATGAGGATGACACTTATCATGTGGACACTGATCCCGATGATCAAAACCAACCATGGGCAGACCCAGCTGACCCAAAAGATCCGCACACTGCCCCTGACACACAGGTATACAGTGTAAAAACATCTCCCACTGAGGACACTACTGCCTTTAATGCCCTTATTGAAAGAGCGGCAAGTAACCATGACGTGCAACTACATGCTAACCCTGTGGAGGAAGACTTTCTGGTCGACACCTTTTCCACTTCGGAAAGAACAGTCAAGACCCTGCCCATGCTAAAAGGGGTCCTTAAGCATGCTGGTGACATTTTTGAGGAAACCACTAGGGCCAGGGTATTAAACCCAAGAATTGAAAGGAAATATAGACCAGCACCTGTGGACCCTACTTATATAAGAGGACAGTTGCCATTGGACTCATTAGTTGTTTCTAATGCACGTAAGAGGGCAAACTCCCAGACAACAGGTGATGCTCCTCCTCCTGATAAGGAGTCAAAAGTACTGGAAACTTCAGGAAAAAGGGTGGCAGCGCAGGCAGCCAACATCTGGCGCATTGCCAACACTCAGGCACTCTTAGCCAGATATGACAGGTCCCATTATGATACCCTTGAGACACTGTTGCAACACCTACCAGATCAGTGCAAGGAGGGTGCAGAACTACTAATCCAAGAAGGAAAGCTTCTAACCAATGCTTCCATCAAGTGCGCGCTAGACGCAGCTGACACTGCAGCCAGAGCCATTAATACTAGCGTCATGTTTCGGAGACATACCTGGTTCAAAATCTCGGGATTCAAGCCAGAAATACAAACTTCTATCCTCAATCAGCCAGTTAACCCGGACTACTTATTTGGACCTGAGGTTGACACCACCCTTGAAAAAAATTAAAAAAGACACTGAGACTGCAAAGTCTATGTGGGTCTGCAGTCCCAGCAGTTTCGGGGTGGCTCCTTTCGTCGCTCCAATACTAGAGGACCTTCAAGAGGCCAATCCACACAGTAGACACAGTACGGTAAAGGAGGTACACAATCCACCTGCAATAAAAACAACAGGGGTGGATATCGTGGAAACAACATCAAGGGCAGAGGAAGAGGAAACAACAATTCCAGATCCTCTGCCAGTAACAAACAGTGACGCCCTGTCACTGCCCCCAGACCACTTAACACCTGTCGGGGGAGACTACAACAGTTCCTGCCGGTCTGGAAATCCATCACCACAGACAGGTGGGTGAGAGACATTGTCCAGTACGGGTATTGCCTGGAATTAACTTCCACTCCACCCAACATACCACCAAGACACTGTCCTATGTCCGCAGAGCACTTACACTTATTGCAGCAGGAGGTCGTCAGCATGCTGCAAAAAGGGGCCATAGAGCTCGTGCCTGTAGAAGACCAAGGCTCAGGGGTGTACTCTCTGTACTTCTTAATACCCAAAAAGGACGGGTCTCTAAGACCCATACTGGACCTCAGGCCTCTAAACAGCTACATTCTGTCAGAGCATTTTCATATGCTCACTTTACAGCAGGTTCTACCGTTACTCAGTCAGGGAGACTTCCTCGCGACTCTAGATCTAAAAGATGCGTATTTCCATATACCCATATACCCATATACCCATCACACAGACAGTATCACAGGTTCACTATTCAAAATCAACATTATCAGTTCAAAGTCCTCCCTTTCGGAGTAACGATGGCACCCAGGGTGTTCACAAAGTGCCTGGCGACAATAGCAGCACACCTAAGGAGACAGCATATACATGTCTACCCTTATCTGGACGACTGGCTTATTCAAGCAAAGTCGGCCCAGCATTGTGCCAGCCACATGTCCCACACCATTCATCTTCTTCACAGTCTGGGATTCTCGCTGAATTATCCAAAGTCACATCTTCAGCCCGCCCACGTGCGACAGTACCTGGGCGCGACAATAAACACTCTGGCAGCCAAAGCTCAGCCACATTCAGCGAGGATAAACAGCATGCAATTGCTAATACAGAAGTTCAGACCCCAACACTCACTTCCAGCAAGAGTGTTCATGCAGTTGTTAGTCATGATGCCTCCTGCATCTTCATAGTCCCGCACGAGACTACATATGCGCCGCTTCAGGAGTGCTTAGCACGTCAGTGGAATCAGGAAAGACCTAGTGTTGGTGAGCGGTCGGGCATACAACTCTCTGCATTGGTGGAACCCCCAAAACCTTTGCAAGGGCCGACCGTTCCAAGAGCTGTACCACAAATAATACTGACAACGGACGCATCTCTCCAAGGATGGGGAGCTCATGTACTCCATTACACGGTGCAGGGACTATGGACAGCACAGCAAAAGAGGATGCACATCAACCTTCTGGAATTGATGGCAATCTTCATGGCAATGAAGGCTTTCAAAGTACACTTGTGCAACAAAGTCGTGTTGATCCGGACGGACAACATGACTGCCATGTACTACATACAAAAGCAGGGAGGAACACACTCTCCACAGTTGTCTCATCTGGCTCAGAGCATGTGGAAGTGAGCCACTCAGAGGAACATCTTCCTCCTGGCCGAACACCTCCCGGGCAAAGACAACCAGATGGCGGATCTGCTCAGCAGACACAGCCACCAAATGCACGAGTGGGAGATACATCCATCAGTACTCCAACCGTACTTCCAGCAGTGGGGTCATTCACAGATAGACCTGTTCGCCACAAGGAAAAACGCAAAATGCCAAAGCTTCGCCAGCAGGTTCCCACATCCACAGTCGCAGGGCAATGCGATATGGATGAACTGGCCAGGCAAATTTGCGTACGCTTTTCCCCCAGCACCTCTAATACCGCTAGTGGCACGCAAACTGAGGCAACACTCGATAACACTCATCCTGGTTGCTCCAATGTGGGTACGCCAACCATGGTACACCACGTTTCTAGAACTATCCGTGGTACTGCATCAAAGGCTGCACCTCACACCCAGGCTTTTGACGCAGAGCCATGGCGACATTCAGCATCCAGATCCGCAACAGCTCAACCTGGCGATCTGGCTCCTAAAGTCTTAGAATTTGGCTACCCCAACTTGCCGCCGGAATGTATGAATATCATCAAGGAGGCAAAACGGCCCACAACCAGAGCATGCTATGCGGCTAAATGGAAAAGGTTTGTCATATATTGTAACAACAATGACATTAACCCACTGGATGCATCTATTCAAAACATTATCTGTTATTTGTTGCACTTATACAGATGTAATCTGGCGTACAGTTCCATTCGTATACATTTATCCGCAATAGCAGCTTATCTTCAAAACAGGCAGCACCTCTCACTATTCAAAGTGCCTGCCATTAAGGCTTCTCTGGAAGGACTCAAAAGAGTGATCCCTCCCAGACACCCGACTTCACCAGTCTGGAACCTCAATGTGGTCCTCACCAGACTAATGGGACCACCTTTTGAACCTCTACACTCTTGTGAGATTCAGTTTCTAACCTGGAAAGTGGCTTTCCTAGTAGCCATTACCTCACTACGGAGAGTTAGTGAATTCCAGGCCCTAACCATTCAAGAGCCGTTCATACAGGTCCACGCAAATAGAGTTGTATTACGCACCAACCCTACATTCATGCCTAAGGTGATTTCGCAGTTCCACATGAACCAGACCATAGAACTGCCAGTTTTCTTTCCTAATCCAGAAAATGTCGCAGAGAGATCTCTACACACATTAGATGTCAAAAGGGCTCTTATGTACTATATAGACAGAACAAAGGATTTCAGAAAAACAAAACCGCTTTTTGTTGCATTTTCTCCACAACACAAAGGCAACCCTATTTCCAAAGCAGGGATAGACAGGTGGATCGTTAAGTGTATACAAATTTGCTATGCTAAGGCTAAACGCACACTAACGATTCCACCAAGAGCACACTCCACACGTAAATTAGGAGCGTCCATGGCTTTCCTAGAGAATATTCCTTTAGAAGAGATATGTAAGGCAGCCACATGGTCCACCACACATACATTTACGAAACACTACTGCGTAGATGTGCATTCTAAACAGCAGGCAGCGGTAGGACAGGCTGTTCTCAAAACTCTTTTTCAGACTGCTGCAGCTGGCACGGGCAGCCGCCGCTAACAGGAGGGACTGCTATATAATCTATGCACAGATATGAATTCAGCAGCCCACATGCCTCGAACCGAATATGCTACTTACCAGTATGCATCTGTTCTTGACATGTAGGGCTGCTGACATTCATATCGCCCATCCTCCTCCCCGGCGCCTGTAGCAGCTGTAGCATTCAGAATTACTATGTAGCATGGACATCACTCACTGTATTACACTCCATCTCTGCCACAATGGCGAAAAACAATCTGAGGATGGAAAGGATACCCATGCGCACTGTAGTCCAGGGGAGGAGCCACCTATCTCGTGATACTTCGAAGACTCTTCCAGGACAACAATGTGCAATCATCCGGACCCAACACTAGGCGGCGATCTATGCACAGATATGAATGTCATCAGCCCTACATGCCAAGAACAGATGCATACTGGTAAGTAGCATATTCGAAATGACACCTACGTCATGCATTGAGGGCGTGGTCAAAATATAGCCTTGAGAGAGCGGGAGAGAGAAAGAGGGGTTGTGCAATTCCACCGTTGTAATTTATGGTGGCCCTTGTGTTCAACGTTCAAATTATTTTATGATATCTTAGTCGGATGTGCGCCTTCAGTTATCTCGAATTTCAAGAAATGTTGGGCCAACGTGTTCCTTTCTGCCATCTCTGCATTTGCTCCTAGTTGTTAATATATGTTATATTAATCATTCTTGTATAGCAAATGTTCACCAATGGTTTCTTGGCGCTTCTGCTTAGACATCCACTCTAAGGCAAAGTTTGAGTCAGATAAACCACTGACTTTAGCCGGCTCTTCAGAATTTCCGTTGGGAATTTAATTCAGATACAGGCGGGATTTTGTCCTGCAAGGCGTTCCACATTGCCGGAGTCAAGGCTGCAAAACTGCGCCCTCCAGATCTGCTTTCACTCAACTTTGGGACCGTGAGTCGGTTAGCATTTGTAGAGCGTGTTGGAAAATACATTTCTGCTTTTTTAGTCGTAAACACAGGTTCCATCTTTTAAACACAATGCAACAGGTTTTGAACTGCATTTATAACTTCTTTGACAGCCAGTGGAGCTTTCTGAGCAATGGGGTGACGTGTATTTCTGAGAAATTGAAATACTAGAATTGCAACCTTATTTTGATTTATTTTTCACCAGTGTCAGTTCAGTTAGTGCTAACAGGCCCACAAACACAAAGTTGGCATAGTGGAGTCTGGAAACTATGCACACCTTTAATATCATGTCCTGTGGCCTCGAAGTAGAGGATTGATTGTTTGTTGCTTGTGATTACAGGTGTCAGTTGTTATGTATTTTCTCTTGGGTATATGTTTCATTTTTGTCCTCCCTGGTCTGAAGATTAGATTTGATTTGATACTGAAGGCGGAAAGTGTCACTGGAGTGAGAAGTGCAATGAAAGGAGGCAGAAAAGGAAGCTGCCCTTGTTACTGGTGTATAGAGAAAATTGTATGTATGTCAGTGTGAGGATGGTTTTCTTTGAGTAAAATATTACTAGTGTCATCTTGTTTTCACAGAAAAGTTGTGCTATATTACAGTGCCAAATACATAGAAGTTCACCACCAGAGAGTTGTGGATTCTAAATTATTCGTTAATAAAAAAGCTCTTGAAACTTCCACATTGAGAAATCAGGAACCAAAACAAACCACAATGCTTTGAACTCTCCAATTGGGAGGGGTTGACTCTACAATAAGAGATGGCCTCTGCATGACTTTGAGATTAGGAAGGAAACCATCTGTAATACTGTAAAGTGCAATTTACTAAACCTGCTAGTACAAAATCTGATGTTACTATGTGTCCCAGCTGTAGCTTCAAGCTAAATATTCTCCTAATGTCTTTAATTAAATCAGGATTTTCCTTTATTAGTCAAGCTAAGAAAATCTGCATTTTATTACAAAACCACAGGTTCAGACTATGCTTCTTTAATGTACGTCCACTACTAAAATAGGTAGGGTCAGGGTTTCAGTAGTTGCAGATGCCCGGAAGCAAATAAGTTACGCCATGAATATTAAAAGAGAAATATTGTGAAAAGAATACAAATTATGTTGTATTCTATTTTTTCTCTCCAAACTTAGAATTATAACTACTGTTATCATCATGATCTTAATTTTATGTAAAAAACTTAACAGTATTCACACAAATACATATATTGAAATCTAAGGTTTAGAAACCGGAAGAGCCATACTTGTGTACCCTGTATTTTTCATTTTTACTGAATTTTATGTCTCTCTCTTAGGTATTCCTCACCTGACTCATCCATGGCCGCTTTCAGCATGTGGGGCAGTCCTATCACTTTGAAGATTCTGCTGTCGGGACAATGACTCTGAGGCAATGAAACTGTCATTGGGCACCACGGTTGATACTGTGGCACAGACACTGCACACAGACTGTGTCACACAGACACTGGGGTGCATGCAGATTAAGACCTTGACACAGTGACATTGACACATGGGCACTGACACTGACCACAGAAGAATAACAGACATTGGGATTAGCACACTGACACTCTCACTGGACACTAGGAAATTAAGGGCACAATGTACTATTCTCTTTCACAAACCAGTGATGTGCAATTTGCTCCCCGACTGGTTGGTGAATCGGAATGCAATTTGCGATGCAACCTATGTACTAAAAGGTTACATTGGAATTCTATCCCAGTCTGTCCTTGAAGGGAAGACGACTCATGGGGACAGCTTACCTTTTTGCGATTCACATACCACTTCTTTGAGGTGTTCTTATCTGAACACTGGTTTACGTCTCGGGCTTTTGTGAATAGTAAAACGATAGTTTGCACGTGCAAACCCTGTGATTTTGTGAGTCAAAGGTTTTGCGACTGCAAAATATATTTTTATTTCAGACCCTAGGAAACTAACATTGGAACACTGGTACTGACACAAGGACAGTAACACTTGAGCACCAACACTCCCATAGGAACTTTGAAACAGGGAGAAAAACGTGTGGATGCAGGACCTGATGTAGGACATTGGGATCGGGCCACATGGTCACTGACATTTAAATAATACCCCTGGGCACTGCCAAGAAGACTAATATTATCACACGGGTACACTGATACTACAGCAGGACACTGGGACTGACACTGGGACATTGACCTTGAACACTGACACTAAGTCAATGACACTAACATGGGAAACAATGGTTTGGGGAAATTTATAGTAAAATTGATACACAGGGACAGAGGGACACCATGACACAAAATCACAGGCACAGGGGCACAGAAACTGACACATGAACATTGACATGGGAACATTTCTTGCATGTTGCTATTTAGAAACGCCACCTTAGATGTGTTCTTGTGGCAATCGATACCAAAGTGACTCATTGGGCAAAGGATTGTGAATATGAAAATACAAATATCCATGTATCCGGACCAGCCTGCACAGTCTGGTTCTCCGTCTCTTGTTCATGATTACAGACAATGTAGGAAGTATTTCAGCTCTCATGAGCAAGAGTGAAGAGACAGCGCAGAATGCAGCTTGGCAGCCATCTTTCAGGCTGCAGACCAGGTCTGAGCTCGGATACGGCACATCCTGCTCTGCAGGAGAACAGCGTGGGCTGATCCTACAAAGTGGATCCGTCTGCATCAAGGGAACAGTCCATTCTCTCCTTTCATGTTTGTCCTCTCAGAGCTGCCAGCTGGCTCCATCCCATGAGGGCCAACGTCTGACCTTCTAGGTTTATAGCCAACAACGCTTTAATGCTGGGATTAACTAACCTGTTAATTATAATGGGAAAGGTGAATGTAAATGTTTTTGGTTAAAGAGCTATGATTGGCTGATGCTGGGGCAGATGTCCACACCCTCAAATAGTCTGAGACTTGGGATCATTTCCGAGTCCCAGTGCCAGTGTTCCTGTGTAAGTGTCTGTTGTCCCTAAGTCGCTGTTGGTGTGCCTGTGTCAGTGTCCCAACATAAAGTCGTGGTATGATTTTACTGGTCCTAGGATGCTTGTTTCCGGGCCAGGGAGGACCTCGCTTAGCAGTTTGGGCTGGACTGTTCCCATGGGGCACGGGGTCAAGACTGATTTACAGATAGTTGTGTCTGAACTGAGGTGGTGAAGTGAAAGATGATGGATTCAACCCAGATCTGTGACTGGGGGGGGTGAGTGTCTGAAAAGTTTCTCCGTCCATCATCTCCTTGTGTGTGATTTTATACCTCATACAGCACCCTCAACGCCGAAGGCCCTCATTCCTGAAGGATGGCGAGTTGTGTCCCTGGGCAGTGTGGAAATACAGCAGAAATTGCTGTTTGCAGACGGATTCTGGCAGGTTTTTCATTCCTGCTCCTTTTGCCAAAGCTTATTGCGGGTTTTTTTACTTTCTGGAATGTGCACGGGGCTGCGAGGTGACGGGGGCCATGAACAGTGCAGTTCCAACGCATGACTTGTAATTCCCCGGCATCAAAGTTACAATCAGTTCGGGCTCTAAGTAGGGACAGGGTAAACTGTGATCAAGAGAGGGCTGAAGGGGCTGGAGGGCTGAGCCTAAGAATGGATGAGAGACGTGGGAGTCCCAGATAAAATTGTACTAGAGTTGAGGACAAGTTAAGGAAGCACAGAGAAAAAAGACATTCTGAAATAACATCTATCCTAATGGGAGCGTTGGCAGTCTTCCATCACTGGATGCAAGAGCAGTTTTACAGATCACTTTCTCGTAATAAAATCCAGGAAAAGCTTGATTTATTGGAATTGTATGTTCGTAGAGCAGAGGAAGTATTGTAATTTCGTGTGAATTCTAAATTTAGTCTCATGAATGAAGCTTTAGAATAAGATGTGCATTTGATTAAATTTCACAGTAAAGGCCATGTAAAAGGCAAAATATAAATGGATTGCTGGTATGACAGAGGCACGCATGGCCAAACCACCTGTGCCTCTACTACGCTGCCTAAACCAAGAATGCATCTGAACAACTCATTCCTTTACCACGCAATTTCATGGTAAAGGCATGACTTGTATAGGGATCTGTGGAAAAGCTCAAACCATATGACATCTGCCCTTAGCCCTAACAACTACCCCATTATCCTGCCCTACAGAGTACCCCAATCCCACCCTGAGCCCTTAAAACTAGCCTGAACCCTAAAAACTTCTCTGACCCGCAACCCTAAAAGCTACCCAACCCCCCTAAGCCCTACCAACTACCCCGACCCCCTGAGCTCTAAAAATGACCCTGACCCCCAGGCCCTAAAAACTACCCTGAGCCTCCTGACAGCCCTAAAAACGACCCCAACCCCACTCTGAACCCTAAAAACTACCCCGACACCTCCTGAACCCTAAAAACCACCCCAACCCCACCCTAAGTCCTAAATACTACCCTGACCCCCATGCGCTCTAAAAGCAACCCTGACCCCAGGCCTAAAAACAACCCTGCCCCATCCCTAATCCTGAGCCCTGAAGACTACCCTAACCCTTAAAAACTACACCGCACATCGTCAAAACACACCCCCGCCCCACCCACTTACTGGTCCTCTCCCAATCTTGCCTGCTCCTGGTCCCTCCCATGTTAGCATCTAGACGGCACATTGCCTTAACCACGCATATGCGTGTTTAAGGCATATGCGTTGTCAAGGAATACGTGGTTGCACTTGCGTTGGAACGCCACACAAGGATCTGCCCAAGTTCTTTAGGCCGTTTCCCAAATGATGCGGTCAGCCTCAGAGGTGCTCAACCTCATACACTGAGGACTCAGGCAGGAGAAGAGCACTGGCAAATACTGTGGACATTATCCATTATTTGTAACCAAAGGTGTGCGGCGTTGGACTAATGAAAGCACATCTTGCAATCTTATTAGTAAAGCTGCTATGATGCTGTTGAAATCCTATCCCCAGCAACCAAACCATATGTGGGTCATAGATTTCAACAGAAAATGAATAAATCTGCCTCAGTCAGCTCCCTAGAAGTATAGAACGCAAGGCCCAAAATATAGCAACAAGTGGGAGACAGGGAGGGAGACACAGAGGGAGGGAGGGAGACACGGAGGGAGGGAGGGAGACACAGAGGGGGGAGGGAAACAGAGTGGGAGACAGGGAGGGAGACACAGAGGGAGGGAGGGAGACACGGAGGGAGGGAGACACAGAGGGAGGGAGGGAAACAGAGTGGGAGACAGGGAGGGAGACACAGAGGGAGAGTGGGAGACAGGAAGGGAGACACAGAGGGAGAGTGGGAGACAGGGAGGGAGACACAGAGGGAGAGTGGGAGACTGGGAGGGAGACACAGAGGGAGAGTGGGAGACTGGAAGGGAGACACAGATGGAGAGGGAGACTAGAAGGGAGACACAGAGGGAGAGTGGGAGAGAGGGAGGGAGACACAAAGGGAGAGTGGGAGACAGGGAGGGAGACATAGAGGGAGAGTGGGAGACAGAGAGGGAGACACACCGGGAGGGAGGGAGACACACCGGGAAGGAGGGAGACACAGAGGGAGGGAGAGAGAGGGAGGGAGACACAGAGGGAGAGGGAGGGAGGGAGAGAGAAAGAAGGAGGGAGAGAAGGAGGGAGAGAGATAAAGATGTGTGTATGCTAGGTCTGGTGGCTCAGTGGACGAAGGTGTCTGCTGCAGGGACCTGTGTTTAACCTCATGGTCACAATTTTTGTTTGCTTTAGCCCTGCCCCCACCGGTGCGGCCCTCAGCCACAAACCACTCTGTAAAGTTGGCCCCCGAGAGAAAGTTTGTGAGTACCCATGCCATAGTGTGTGCACGTGCACTTATATGTAATACAATTTCAGCCCACGCAGGTTCACAGCGCTGTGGTTTGTTTTGGTTCCTGTTTTTTAAAAAGGGGAAGTCATCTTTCTCTTTTTAGTTTCAAGTGATAGTAATTGACTAATAGCCAGCCAGGAAGTTACACCATGTGTCAGTTATCGCATGCCTGAAACAGGTGGAGCAGGGCAGGGTAACCGACTGCTCTTCCGCCCTGTTAGACCAAACATTCTAGCGACTCTTGTTCGCTTTTAAGTGAGAGAAACAAATGCTTGCAATGGCCTACTGACCTTCAGAGACAATCATTTCACAAAAAATCCCTAGGTGAAGGGCCGTCTATTTTAGGCATGTTGTTTTGCTAACTTTTTTCGGCTGTGAAACTTCATGCAAGACTTTCGTGTAACCCATGGTGGTCTAGCCCATGACCTCATAGAAGTGCCCTTGATATGCTGGAAGAAAGTACCCTGCAAGTCAAGGGCACTTGTAACATGGACACTTGAATGGTACATTCTCTTTGGTGATACAGCTGCAGTACCCTCCTTGGGATGGCTTGGTACTGTGAAGGGGCTTTTCCTTCAAGACTGCTTTCAATGTGCTATAAAGTGGCTACCATGTTGAGGAAAAGATGAAGCCTGAATGTTTCAGACTATCCTTCGTGGGTGTGGTGGAGATATTTTCTCCCCTTTCCTGCAGTTTAGCAGCAGGGTCGGACTGGCTACCGGGCATTTTGGCATTCTGCAGAGCTGGAGGCTGATGTCACTGCGGTGGGGGCTAATTTCGTAGATGGAGACCTGCGTGTGCTTCGAAATCAACAATGCAAAACGCAGGACCCCATCAACATAATCAGCCCCCAGCTCTGCAGAATGTCAAAATGCCCGGTAGCCAGCCACTCTGTTTAGCAGTCAAGCCCCCAAATGAAAACCCTTTCTCCGGAATGAAAGCTAAAAGTAGCCTGGGAAATGGTTTGATACGATGGGCACTGCTAGCATGTCAGACGTTTTACAAAGAGATTTGAGAAGGTCTTTCCGCAAAAGGATTTTTTTATAGGAAAAAATGGGGACAAGCAATTAATGTTATAGCACAATTTTCTACATATATTTCACTCCCCAGAATCCTCATTCAAAATTTGATAAGGTCTAAATGTTAACACGACTGTATGTAAGCTAACTTCCTAGCCTGGTTGTACATTCAGAAACTCATAAATAATGGCCATGCTACACCATGCATTTATAGAAACCTCTTCTTCATCTCCATGTTGGCCATCTCCACTGTGTTCTAAAATGTTTTAAATGACCCAGAAATTCGAGTCTAATACGACATGTTTATTATTTGATAATCCTCTGTACATCAGCCATTAATCCTCCCTAGAATTGCATAAACATATTATCACTGCTGGGGAGTTAAAAAAGTTATATTTTTCAAGTTCAAGTAATTTATATATAAATATGTCAGGCTCATTCTTTCCTTTGAGTAGGCATTGGTTTTGTATGTATATATATCTGCAGTCCATACCTGATGGAGAAATGCCCTTACTTCACGGACATCTCCGACTCCGTGGCGGGCAAAACTGTGAGGCTTGAAGTACGGGACTCGGAAATGGGAGAACACCATCAAGCACAGCCCAGAACAGATGCTGGAGTCCTCACCAAAAAAACGTGGCAAGTTAGCTACTCACTAGAGAAAAAGACACGCTCACAAACGGAACGATCGCCAGCAAGCAAGCAACACTGCATGCTGGTTAATGCAGGCCAACTGTGGAAGCAGAGACAATTCCGTGCCAGGTTTTGAAGGAAGCTTACACTACTTCAGTGATCAAGCAATAAATAAAGGACTAATATGCAAGGACTACGAGCAACAGTGGCACTTTTGAAACAGAGGGGCATTTGAGAAAGGAACCCTCCGAAACGCGTCATGCCTTATGTTTTTTAATAAAGATTGGTGTACCCCGAGCCCCGTGGTGCCGCCTCTTTCTTCATCTGTGTGGAGGAGAAAAGCCCTGGAATAATTAGCGTGTCTGCTGGCACGCGTGGACAGCCCTTCTACAAGCGTTACGGGAGTCGTTAGTGATGAAGGAGACTCACCGACCGCCTCACACAAAGCCCGACATGGAGAGTTAGCTGCTAATCTGCAGTCCATACCCGATGGAGAAATGCCCTTACTTCACGGACATCTCCGACTCCGTGGCGGGAAAAACTGTGAGGCTTGAAGTACGGGACTCGGAAATGGGAGAACACCATCAAGCACAGCCCAGACCAGATGCTGGAGTCCTCACCAACAAAACGTGGCAAGTTAGCTACTCACTAGAGAAAAAGACACGCTCACAAACGGAACGATCGCCTGCAAGCAAGCAACACTGCATGCTGGTTAATGCAGGCCAACTGTGGAAGCAGAGACAATTCCGTGCCAGGTTTTGAAGGAAGCTTACACTACTTCAGTGATCAAGCAATAAATAAAGGACTAATATGCAAGGACTACGAGCAACAGTGGCACTTTTGAAACAGAGGGGCATTTGAGAAAGGAACCCTCCGAAACGCGTCATGCCTTATGTTTTTTAATAAAGATGGGTGTACCCCGAGCCCTTCTTCATCTGTGTGGAGGAGAAAAGCCCTGGAATATATATATATATATATATATATATATATATATATATATATATATATTACCTACTGGCGGTCGCCAGTAGGTATATATAGTTAGGATTTTTTCTCTATGGAACTTTTGAAAATTCTATGTCTAATAACTTTGGCGTTTGTGGACGGAATCGGCTGAAATTTTCAGGAAAATGGCACACTTTGTTTTTGATCAGCCCCTGAAAATTTGGGGGGGTTTCGTCAAGGGGGGCCGAGAAAAAAGGGGGGTCCCAAAACGCGTTTTTCCCATTCATTTTTCCATAGGGCCTTTGGCCTCACTTTTAGCTCGAACGGCTGAATGGATTTACACGAAACTTGGCAAAATTATAGGGACTGTTAGCCCGATGTGCCTTTGCTGGGTCTCAATATATGTGCTCCAGTGGATTTTGAGAAATGAACGTTTAAAAAAACAGATATATCTGTGACAGCGTCCTAGATAGCGCACCAGATCGCGTACTTTTCGCATAACGGAGCTTTGCGTAGCAAAGCTGATTGGCTCTCCAGTGTCTGTCAACATTCTAAACAGTACGTTGCGGCCGCCATCTTGTCTCTCGGTAGGATCGAGAGACAAGAGGAGGAGAAAAATGAAGGGGGAATTTAATGAAAGGGGGCAAGGTAGATCCTTCTTGACCCCCTAGCAATGATGTTGGGGTTATTAAAGGGTCCCGTGGGGCAAATAATAAAAATTTGATTTTTCGCGGTAGAAGCGCTTCTCGGTTCGCGAACCGGGTCGCAAACTGGTAGCGAAACGTGAATTCGCCATTTTGTGTTTCGATTTAATTAAATTACTAGGTATAAGGGGGTACGGGAGACGTATCCTGACCCCTTATGTTTTCTGAGGGTGGCTGAGGAGGCTCATATATGTTGATACATGTCTTCCAGCGGCTGTGCGTGAGCGTTTTTTTTTTTGCCGCTTGACTTTTGTTAACGTTTGATTCGATGGAAATCAGGAGCTGTTGACCGCCATTTTGTCACTGCGAGTAAATATTTTGTTAAAAATAATTGTTATAAATTAATCCTTATTGATAAACATTGTCTGCGCCATCTTGCCTATTTTGCAATTCCACACTTTTGTTGAGCACGGCAGCCATTTTAGATGCCTTGACCAGACCCACTCTCTGAACGCCGCTGATCCTTAGCATGGCTCCCCACCCTCGCAAGCATCTCCCCCACGCACTGGTCATCCCCGCTCTCTCTTTCATGCATGGGCCATAAACCTCCCCCCATTTGCGCTGCTCTTCCCTGAGAATCACACCCTGTGCCCGCCCGACACCTCCCTTTCACCCTATTCACTACCGCACCCTCTGACACTCTTCTTCCTCTGTGTCCGATTGTCCAGGCCGGTCCCAGGCTATCACCTAGCCCTGCAGATGTAGTTTATGGCCCCAGCTGTAGAGAATCACCCCTCTTCAAAGGAGTTACAGTAGATCAAGGCCCCCACCCGATGAGATCCGTCACACCACACGCGTTCCTACTATCTGATAACCATCCTGTATTGTGCTTGGGGAGGGGATTCTCACTGTGAGGGTGTGTGGGTCCGAGCCTGAAGCGGAAGATTCCAGGGATGCCTTTTTGTACATCAAAGTCTTCACAATTATGTGTCACATTAAAAATATATAGCACTCCAACAAAGTTGTAGGATTATAACACTTTAATAACTTATAAATATATACAACGCTCCAACAAAGTAAACACGCTAAAAAAAACTTTTTAAACAACTATTTACATGACATTGCTTTAACCAGGATAGACAAAGAAATGACACAGTGATGTAAAAGTTTCTGAAAGAAATGCCAAGAACGTCCCATGTGAAAGTGAATTTTATCTGGCAATTTTTTTCTTTTCCTTCTCATGAAAAGAAAGTTAATGCCAGGTTCGTTACCTGCCTCATCTGCAAAAAAAAACTCTTGAGAGGGACCGAAAAAAAATATAGCTATGGTAATCATACCATGCATCGGCACATGGAGAGGTGGCACTCTCTTAATTATTCTAAAGCACAACTTCGAGATTTGGTGGATAATCCCCGACCGGCAAAAACATCCACCAATGACTTAGCAATAAGTGAGTCAGAGGCAAGGGAAACGGTCCCAAATCTGTAAAAGAACTTTAGGCAGATGAGATTGACTTGTGTAGCATGTGGAAAATTAATTTCATGCGGAGAGATGAGTATTACTTTAATAAATAGATCATATGAAAATCATCAATGTCCAAAACGTTCTAGAAAGTAATTTTTGTCATTTTTGAGGAAGAGAGATAACCTACAGTGGTACGGGGTCGTTTTCGTTCGTACTAGGGGGGCCAGGTTACATTCGTTCGGGGTGGCTTAGGGGCATTTAAAACAACTTCCCTGATACAGGTAGCATATAAAGTAGAGGCTAAATACCAGGATCTTTATCGATTGCTTTATGCTGTAGAAAAATGAAAAACACACAACAAACCTGCACCATTCATATTTTCAATGTTTCTGCGTACTATACTTTTTAACCCTTAACTAATTGAGCTGCTTCATTTCACCTGCTTTTTAAAAAAAAAAAAAAAAAATCGGAAACAGTGGCCATTTCTTTGAAACTTACCAATCTACGCGTTACAACTACGTTTGCTTTTTCAAAAACCTTTAATAATAATGTTGGTGCCCAAATACAGGCTTACAACCCAGTGGGCCGGCCACGGAGCAGGCTGGAACTGAAAATGGGGGGGGGGGCGTATTTATTTGTGGAAAACATAACAGAGTAAGTGGTCGTTGATTTCATAGTAAAAAGTGCGACAAGTGCAACAAAATCATATCGATAATTCATTGTGAGCAAGTACCAAAAGTGTCGACAATTCGAACCTTCAATAATAAATACAGTAATCAATGATGCATTAGAAGTTAATATCAATTCATTGTTCGAATGTGTAATCAGTACCCGTCCCATGTCAATTCATTGTTCGAACGTATAATCAATACCCATCCTGGATCAATTCATTGTCCGAACATATAATCAGTCTTATCCCATATCAATTCATGTGCTAAAAACTGCATACATATCTCATGATATCAAGGCTGAGCAATCGGGGCACAACAAGGAGTTGAGAGTTTCATTTGTACCGGCGCCATTTTGGGTGAGGTCAGGAAGGTCTAAGTATAGTCAAAATGTCTCCACCAACTCGTGGTTGGACCGGGACCTCTTTCGGCAGTCCAAAAGTTTTCGTTGAAGGGTAGCAGAGGGGACTGGTGAAATGAACCATCAGTGAAAGTGGGGTGGGAGGAAACAATCTCTCCTACCGGGTCATACTGGTGTCCCACCGGAACTGATCAAGTTGGTAGTCTTGCAGGATTTTGGTGATTTCAAGACTGAGGCCGGCGCCGGCATGAGCGCGCCGATGTTCCGCGGCTACGTCGTGGTCGTTCCGTGGTGATCATGGCAGTCATTCTCCATCGGGGGTCGGGGGCCCCCGTGGCTCTTATAGAATCTTCAAAGTTGAGGAGAATGTTTCTGGTCGCAGGAAACTAGAAGCGCCGTTGCACCGCAACAGTGGACGAGACCCCCGCTGGGTGAGCGGAGCATTATTGCCTCGCAATAGTGGACGAGACCTTTTGTCGGGTGAGTGCAGCGCCGCTGCATCGCAAGAGTGGAGGAACCCTTTTGTTGGGTGAGTGGAGCGTTGGGGGTGCAGCTGAGGGGCCCTCACCTGTGGGTGTGGGAGAGGCTCGTTCGCGCCGCCTCTCCCTCCCAGCGCACCCCACGCCGACACCTGGCGTTGATATCCGTGATGTCCGGACCAGGCGATAAGGGGGGGGGGGGGGGGTCGGAGGCAGAGGCAAGACATCCTCCCCCTGTGGCCTGCAGGGCGCCGCTTCAGGACCAAACGGGGAGCTCATATCAAGCCGGGCCAGACCAGGAGATACGAGGGGAGAGGGGGGGGGGGTCGTTGGCATGTGCAAGACATGCCCCCCCAGTGTGGTCCCAGCCATTATTGAAAAAAGAAGAAGATACCGTCGGCCTCGGCTCCTCTCCTGGTCCACCTTATGCGACGACCCTTTTGTTGGGTGAGTGGAGCGTTGGGGGTGCAGCTGAGGGGCCCCCACCTGGGGGGGTGGGAGAGGCTCGTTCGCGCCGCCTCTCCCTCCCAGCGCACCCCACGCTGACACCTGGCGTTGATATTTGTGATGTCCGGACCAGGCGATAAGAGGGGGGGGGGGGTCGGAGGCAGAGGCAAGACATCCCCCCCCCCCCGTGGCCTGCAAGGCGGCAGAAGAAGGGAATCGGGAGACCAGTACATTTCGGGCCATCCACCCCACGGCTGCCCTGCACGTGTCGAGGCCTCATCTTCCGGATGGGCGTAACCGTGGCCCTGTTGCACTTCGGGAGTTTCCGGAATGGGGGTAGGTATCTGCTGATTTGTATCTATTTCATGTTACCGTTAATGGGCGTGGCGGGCGGTGGGACAGACATGCTTGGAGCAGTGGGGGGGTGGCGGAGCCTAGCTACCTCGTGGCTGCCGTAGCGTCAAGCTTGGCTTTTTTCACCACTTCCATGTTTCTTAAGGTATTGGTGATTTATACTTCTCCGGAAATTTAAAAGTCACAAATGTTTTATTTGTGTAATCGTTTCAGGTCAAACGGATTGTGGGACAATGTTCAGAATGGAAGAGTCACCAAAAGGTGAAATTGTTTTTGATGGTAAAATGATGTGACTCCTGCAATGTGTCCTTAGGGCATGTCTGTGTGCCACATTGCACACATGCCCGTTTTGGGGGTGCTAGATGGTGTCAAAGTGATACCCCCTGCACCCTTGACAAATTCTGTATTTACCGATTCGGTAAATACTGAATCGGTATTTAAATTGAATCCTATGGGCTTCAAGGCCCATAGGATTCAATAGCAAATACCGATTCGGTATTTACCGAATCGGTAAATACCGAATTTTTAAGGAATCGGTAATAAATCAGATGTTGGTACTTACATCCCATTTAGCGATTTTGAAATACCGAATCGGAAAAATTCGGTAATATTCGGTATTTCAAAATCGGTAAATGTGATTTACCTACATCTGGCACTAGGTGTATTATTGTTTTACATAAAATGTTTTAAAACTTTGTTTGAAATCAAATGCATGCACACTTAGGGCCAGATGTAGGTGGTCATTTCAGGCCATTTACCGACCGGTTACGGCAGTTTTCGGCCGTTTCCGATCGTTAAATGGCAAATCGGTATGTAGGGGCTTAAATCCAAGGCCACGTGTAGGTAAATCTACATTTATAGAATCGGAAAAATTATTTGTTCGGTAAAATACCGAATCGGTAATTTTACCGATTCTGTTAATTTGTTATGTAGCGGGGAGTCTTCTGAGTCCCAAAGACCTTATCGAATCGGTATTTTAGCATGAAATCAAACTTCATGGTAAAATACCGATTCCGGTGTGCATGCACATGTGTGCTCGCACACCTATGTCATGTGAAAGGCAGACCTGCCCTTAGGGCTGGTTTGCTTGCCACATGGCACCTGTGCCTGTTTTGAGGGTGTCAGAGGGTGTCAAAGTGATACCCCCTGCACCCTTGTGCATACTTTTTTTTTTTTTTTTATAGCATTGTCGAATCTAGTTCTTACTGTTATTGATTTACTGTTTGGTAATAGTGGTTAATAACATTTTTTATTATATTTCACCACAGATTCAACTGCAGATTATTTGGGAATTAGACAATGCCGTCTAAGGATAGAATTCGAAGGGCTACAAAACGTCAAAGACAGCTTGACCCCGGGAGCCGGCCGCCTATGTCGGGTGCGATCTCAGGCTACACCAGGGCTATAAGACTTGGGGAGGGGGTCGGAGCCAAGCGTCTTCTCCGAGTCCGTGCCATGACACCGCCCCTCGGGGGCCTCCGTCAAGCGGTTTAGGGAGGTACCGTATCACATTGTTTTCAAATGCAGTCAGGTCCACAAACGGCCCCCACTTACTTTGAGAATAGTGAAGCTGCAGCAGGTGCAAATAAGGTTTAGACAGTGTTACAAGCGCTGCTCAGAACTCTGAAGTATGGCACCCAACATCCAGGACTTATGCCATTTGTGCAAGGCAGTGAAATCGAAGCAACTCAGGGACCAAAACCATGAACGAACACTCATGTATTAAAATTTTACTATTGATGCTTGACTGAGGCAAAGGAGATCAGAGTGCATGAGTCTCATGCTCGATCGATTGAGCTAGCCGGATCGGGCAACTAAAAGTATAAAATAGTTATGTAAATAGTTATTTAATAAAATGTTTTACCTTGTTACTTTGCTGGTGTGTTGTATATATTTATAATATTTGCATAGGGTTTGTCGTTATTTTGGGTGGGGTGGGTGGCGGAGCCGAGCTGTCTTGCAGCCATCATCGTTTGGAGCTCAGTTCATCTCACTAGTTTCGTATTTCTCATGAGGGGTTGTTTTTAATGTTTCTATTTTAGCTAGGTCAAAAAGAGATCCCATTAGTGGCCTACTGATTTTGCTCGATTCCTTTTGTTTTTTAAAACGATTTTTCACTATCTGCAAAGACTAAACAGAGTATTGCGACTCTGTGCTTGTTTGTAAATAGAGAATGAACCAAAGAGAACCAATTCTAAAACAGTAAATGCTTGGATAACAATCAATCAAATGGAGAGAGAAGCAGACACGACGGATTAGAACGGGGGCAAAGGCCTGCATTAACTACCCTTCACTATCTGCAAAGAGAGAGTACTGCTAAGAGAAAAGCGAGGGGGGGTTAGGGGGGGCAGCGTTCAAAGTACATCAGCGTGCATAAATACGAAAATGTTTTTACCTATCACGTACTTCACATTTGACAGCTTTTGATATTTGCTATTAAAAAACCATTGAAATTCACTGAAAAAACCATAGGTTTTAGGCCATATATAGTTAGGGGTTAGCATTTACAAAACCTTAATTTACTCGCACAAAACCATAGAAATTTGCATATATAGTTAGATGCAATAACTATATATCGCGCACCCGCAACCCACTGCTGATGATGTCACATATTACATCATTCATGACATGGTCAGTGACATCACTGATGACATCACTGATGACAACACCCAGTGACTGTATGTTTCTGTAAAGTTAAAATATGTCTTACATATTGAAGAATGAGTGGATGTATAAGTGTTTGGATGAAGGATTTAGTAGGCGCATGACTGACTGTATGAGAGAATGATTAAATGTGTCTCACTGAGTGCATGGGTTAGTGACTAAACTGTCTTAATTTGTGCATCATTATTACTGTAGTTCTGTAAACTGCTGCATGTGTTGATCAGTAGCTATATGAGTAACTATATGGGTTATTGATTGGTTGCCCAAATATTTGTATGGGAGACTGAGTGTGTGTGTGGGAGTGGCTGAGAGGTGTGTGACTCTGTGCATAGATGTGTGAGCAGTTGATTCAGTAGATGTATGGGTTCAAAAGTGCATGTGAAAACAGCTGTATGGGCGGTTGACTGTGTGCATGAGTGTATTGGTGAGTGAATGGATATCTCAGTGCTACATGTCAAAGTAACTACATATGTAAAAACACAGTACATGTAAGAGTTGACATATATAAATAACTGTGCATAAGAGCCAGTGAATGTGTGAGTGGCTGTATGGATCATTGTGAACTTGTATCAGGGATTGTATAAGAGAGTAAATATGTGTTAGTATATGTTTGATTAAGTAAGGTGTGTATAACTGTATAGTTGAGGAAATGGAGGTGTGATTGATTCTTTGCATGACTGACTAGGTGTGTGAGTAACTCCATGGATGAGTGACAGTCTGTGAGAGTCTGTTTACACTGATTGTATCTAAGGTTATATTAGAGTCTGAAGAGGTTGATCGTATTATCACATGAATGATATCATCAGTGATGTGATCAGTAATGACAAATGAGATGTTATCAGTGATTTTACAAGTGATGTCATTTGAAATATCATCAGTGATGTCATCAGTGATGTCACTGACCATGTCATGAATGATGTCATTTGAGATGTCATCAGTGATGTCATCAGTGATGTCACTGACCATGTCATGAATGATGTAATATGTGACATCATCAGCAGTGGGTTGCGGGTGCGCGATATATAGTTATTGCATCTAACTATATATGCGAATTTCTATGGTTTTGTGCGAGTAAATTAAGGTTTTGTAAATGCTAACCCCTAACTATATATGGCCTAAAACCTATGGTTTTTTCAGTGAATATATATATATATACACATATTTACAACTGGTGGTCGCCAGTAGGTAGTTATAGTTAGGACCTAGTTTCCACAGGAAAAGGTGATTTTCAGTTGCTTATATCTGTGGTGCTGGTTGATTAATCTTCATGAAAATTTCTTTCCCGGTACTTCAGATGGAGTCTAGAAAGTTTTGAGGTGTTTCGTGTAGTGGGGCCGAGAAAAATGTAGGGTCGAATAAGGTATGTTTCTTATGTTAATTTCCATAGGACTTTTAACAAGCCTACAGCCCCAACTGCTGGACCGAATTACACCAAATATGGCAGAAAGCTAGCACTTGGTACGCAGATCATGCTTTTTGTGATTTGGTGTAAACCTGTTCAGTAGTTTCAGAGCTATTAACAGGAACACAAATTTGTGCATCTGGGGACGTGTATTACTTGCGGATCCATCCGCGGGTAATCCACGGATTCATGCCCACTTCTGAACTCCTGATTGGCTGGCTGCACATGTTATAAAAGAGGGCTGAACACGTGTCCTGTGGGTAGAAATGTGAAAAAATGTTTTTTTGGGCCACTTGTGAAATTCATGGATTCCTCGCGAGTCTCAGAGCAACCCCCTGTGTAAATTCTCAGATCCCCAAAAAAGTTTGAAGGATCGAGAAAAAATGAACAAAAATAAAAGGCCCACTGCAGCATGTGTTTGGGTGTACAAAAAGGGTGTGGTGATGGACAGAGCATCTGAACCAATCAAACACTCACACCCAGTTAATAGATCTGGGTTTAATCCATCACCGTTCTTTAGCCCACTCTGTGTCAAGGCGCTCCAATCTTCACGGAGGCAGAAGTGACGATAGCTCCCAATGCCCCTCTACCAGTATCCCCACTCTAATGTACAGAGCAAGTACACCAACAGAGGGGAAAGGGGAAGTGGAAGAAAAAGAAGAGACTACTCCTTCTGACACTGTTCCTCACTCTCGGCTCCCTGATAGTCTTCGTGTAGTTCCTAGGAAGGAGAAGATACCTAATGCACAAAGGGGCAAAAGATAAACAACTTCTCTCCTAACGCTCTAAATATTATATAACATAACAGAGAGTTTCCTACCAGTCTAAGAAAGAGTTATGGCCCCTCTTCTAAGGTTGTCTTTGTGTTGCGACTGACTCCCTGCAGCTGTATGCCTGACGGGGAGTTCCGCTCAACTTAACTGTATTATACATACTTGACCTTAATAATGAATAGTTCTGTATCTTGCACAGTTGCGAAGTTTCCCACGTTGGTTCCAAACGCTGATGAAGCAACGCGCAAAAAGGAACAAGGAAGGGAAGATGGGAAGAAAAAGGAAAAGGTAAAACGCAAGGGAAAGTCTCAGTCCAAGACCTACGGGGGGGGCTTAATGCTACAGCAACTGGGCGGAGGTAGTATGAACGGCAAATACGTCTTACTTGAAAGTTGCTCCGCTCTCCTCTGCACTCTTACTGTCAACCTCTTTCAAAGAGGATAAGAGCTTCTCTGCCAGTTCTGTGTCGTGAAGCTGCTTCGATACGGACTTCACGAAAATGTCAGATACCTCTCTGAACGCTTCCGTGGATATCCGTCTGGACTCTGGAATCGTCAGAATTACTCTCTAGATAATTTTATGAAAACTGCGAACTCAAACCTACGCACTTGAAATAAGTGCGGAGGAAACTCTATCTCAACTACTCTCTCCAGAATTCAGTTGAAGTGCGCCGCGGGAAGCACGCGCACCTGTCTTAACCATTAGTGACTACACAGGTGTGTTAGAAATGAAAACTAGACTGCAAACAACACGGTGGCCATCTTACTATGTGCAATTCCTCTCGTAAAGGTTTTCCCAAATGTTTACCAAGCTAGGTTTGACAATGGTTCTAAACCTCTTCGTGACCTGATGTTTTCCTTGACCCAATATAGAGGCAACAACAGGATTCCTGACAGTACCCCCTCTCAAAGACCGATTTATCAGTCCTGGCTTGTATGGATGCTGTGAGTGAAATCTCTTCTGCAACTGAGGTGCATGAACATTTCTTGCCGGTTCCCAAGACCTATCCTCAGGACCATACCCTTCCAGTCAATCAGGTAGTAAAGCTCTCCTCTAGTGTATTTGGAATCCAAAATGCCCTTAGCTATGTATTCTGGGTGACCATCAATGACCAGGGGAGCTGGAGGATTCAATAACCTAATAGCGTGGATACGAGCAGTCTAAGGCTAAAGACTCGAGAGGGCGTGTTAAGCCAGCTGTTATACCACACATATACCCCTTGAACACCCAGTGAAAGGACACCACACAAGTGTTATGAACATAAACAATGTATTTATTAGAATCACAACAGCCCTGTACTCTTTATGAGGACAGGGTACTAAGCACAAAACAAAACTCTTACGAAAATACTTAAGTTAGCACAGTATATACAAATGCCCGAGGGGCACGGAAACCATATACTCTGAAAGTCGAATGCGAAATTACTAGCAGGTAAGTACAGTACTAATAGGCTTTGGAATCGCTAGGACTTGGCTATAGAATCATTAGATTACTTCTAGGAGGCCCAGGGGACTCGGGTGCAGAGTGTGCACTCTCACGCGTGATGCAGGACAAAGTCTATGGTAGCTAGTAAAAGCAAAGTTAGTGTTCTCGGGCGAACCCGACCTGGTAGGAGGAAAACGAAAGTGGATTCTGACCCTTGGATAGTGAGGCTATGCTGGGGCACCGAAATGCCGAAGTTACCTAGCCCAGGGGCTGCAGCTGCATAGGTCTCAAAAGACGTCGGGAATCCTTGTAGACGGACCAGGAGCCTGGAAGAAAGATGGTGGCAGGCGACCAGTGAAGAGAGTTCGAAGTGATCCAAGCCTGGATCTTGAAGATGGATGACACCTGAAAGCAGAGGGGACCAAGTTTGTGACTACTAGCCAGTAGTCAGGTGGCACCAGGAGGGCACCGGATGGTAGTCACCTCGACTAGGTGAGTGGGCGACGCTGGGCTCTGCAGATCTCACGGACCAGGAGGCGTTGTCGGCGACCAGGATGGAGGAGCGAGCTGTCCCACGATGGATGAAGCTGTCGGCGTCGCTGGACCCAGGATTGGGCAACAAAGCCTTGGCTAATTCAAGCCCACGCGGTGGACCTAAAATGGCGTCTTGAGTGGACCAGGAGGGTCCGGGGTGCTCCTCTCTTGGAAGGGAGCAAGGGCCAGTCTGGAGCAACCAGACCAGCAGCAGTGATGACGTCGGGCGTCGTTAAGAAGGCCACAAGCCAGCGGGCTAGTAGCCAAACAACGCGGTGAGCAGCAAAAAGCAGAAGGGCCCCACGCAGATCGTGGAGATGCTGGGAGGCTGTACTTCGGTGCTGGAGCTGCTCAGGGTCGGGGCTTCTCGGACCCCAAAGCACTCACCAGAGGGTCACTCGGCGGGCGTGCTGTAAAGAAGTCGTGCAGTCTTGGCGATAGCCGGTCCCTCGAGGTCTCGTCGCACTCACCGTTCTCAGCTTGGCTGTAGAGGTGAGTAGAGGTCAGAGGTGCCAGGGAAGCCGGGTCTCGTCGAGCTGGGCAGTCGGATTCCGGAGGAAGGACTTGCAGCAGACCGCAGTGTTCTTAAGATGGTGCCTGCGGATGCAGGGTGACTACTCCTTAGTCACAAGGGAGAATCTTGAAGAAGAAATCTTGAAGTCCTTTCGCAGAAAGTCGTGTCTTGATTCCAAAGATGATCTAATTTGAACAGGGGGCCCGCTCCTATCTTTATACTAAGAAAAGGGGCTGACCCGGTGACTAGGTCCTGCCTATGGGTGGGACTAGGAGGGGGGTGGTTACACCCCTCTCCCATGCCGGACTTTCCCCAGGCCAGGGGCTGGTGTGCCCCTGGAACTGGTTCTGACCGGCCTATGAGTAGTGAGCACCGGGGTGCCACTCAGCAGTCACCTTCCTGTAAAGCCCTGCCTACCCAGGATACACAAAACCCTGTCTGGGATGGTGCTAGCACCGCCCCGGACAGGAAACACTTTGTCCAGGCTCTCCTCGCTGGAATGACTCCCAGCAGCAGGAGCTCAGACTCGTGTCTGTGGTGGCAGCATCCATTTTGTGGAGCTGAGGCTTCGCTTAACTTTAACCGGGGTTCACAGTTACATACATGTCGTGTCCCTCTAGAAGGGTGGAATGCTAACCCCGTCGCCAGAATTGGCGAGGGGTTAGTATTTCAATTCGTATGACACCTTACTCGACATGTTTTGATAAAGCAATACCAAAGATAGCATTTAACCGCGAGGATTATAATGCACTTAAGAGTATATGGTATGCGTTATCATGGAACAGCTATTAGGACTTGGTTCCGCAAGCTGCAAACGGGCTCAGCTCATGCCAGAGCACCATTTCACACGATTCCATGCACTCTGCCTTCAGGATTGTTAAGGCCTGCCATAGGAGTGACTGATAGGAATCTGTGTGTCCATTTTTAGGGTTAGATATAGGTATACTATATCTACAGCAAAGGGTGATAACACGACTTTGCCCCAGCTGTCATGCAGCCAGTTGTGTCAGATTTAGGAGGCCAGCCAGGGGTGGCATAATACATGCTGCAGCCCCTGGCAGCCCTGGGTACACCTATGCCCTGAGTTACAGGGTCTGATAAGGTGGCCCAGTACCAATTGGAAATGTACCTAAGGTACATGGAATCCATTTTACAGAGAGAGCAGTAGGCCTGGGGTCCTGATTGGCAGGGTCCCAGGTCGACTATGTCAAAAACCAGCTAAAACACAGGGCAAAAAGTTGGGGGCAACCATAGTCAGGAGGTACCTTCCTACACAACCCCCCCCCCCCCAAACGAAAGGAGATAAGGCTATCCTATTCCAGGTAAGCCTCTATTACCTAAGTGGCCATATAAGGAAGGACCAGCTCTGGCTTGGTTTCTCCCTGTGTCATGGTCCACTAGGCAACCCCTCAACCTAAGGGTATCTGAGGGTCTCCACCATAGGGAATCTCTGTCTTTGGTGTGTCTTGGGAAAGAAAAAGGCTGATGCTGGGATGGAGTACTGAAGTGAGGCTCCTCTAACTTTGGGCTCGACTTCCTCCAATCACCATCCATCATGTGTGCCTTTCTTTCTTTAGCTGAGATGCACTGAGCTCTCAGGGTCAGCCTCTGGCTACCTAAAGCTGGAGGCTGAGTCCCTCTGTTTGGCTTACTGGAGGGACAGGTCAGGTCTGGGGTTTTTAGGCCCCATGTTTGGCTGTGCCCAACAGTGTCCAGCTGTGGGAGGTCCCTAACTACTTTTAAGGGGGATCCCTCAGGAGTCTGATTTCTTTTCACTTGGCTAGGTTTACCAGCTTCAGTGATCCTAATCTGCTGATTAAGGAGTTCTTTTGGACAGGGGGCCCTTTGGGGTCCACCACTGGCCTCCCTGACCTCTTCAGCCCTGGGCTGAGTGAGGCAGGGTAGAGAGGGGCAGGTTACCTGCTCCAGACTGGGTCCCACCTTGGAAGGGTCCACTGACATCAGGGGCTCTGCCAGGCTAGGCCTGACTACCTCTGGGGCAGTTCCTTCACAAGGGGTCAGATCAGTTCCCTGAGGAGGCTGATCCTTGCCTAAAGTCTGGTGGGAGGGAGATTTCTCTTCCTCCTCAATGCTCTCTGTCTGAGTGGAGTGATCCATTGTTTCAGGCTTCACAACACTATCATCTGTTTGAGTGGAGACTGAGACCATTACAGCCTTGCCAACCTTTTCAGGAGGGCACTCAGTTTGTGTTTGGGCTGTGACTGTCACAGCCCTCCTATCTTGTTCTGGGAAGTCTGTCTGAGCCTGGGTAGTGGCTACCACTGCCCTTCCAACCTTTTCAGGGAGGACTGGTACTTGGACTGGGGCTGCAGCTATTACTTCCCCACTAACCCTTCTGGATAGGCCTATCATCCTGGAGTGGGTTTCTTGCTCCACCTCAGCCCATGCTGAGAGTTCCAGGTCATTCCCCAGTAAGCAATCTACAGGTAGGTTATCTGTCACTGCCACTCTCATGGGCCCTGTGACATTACCCCAGCTGAGCTTGACTACTGCCATGGGATGCCTTCTTTTCACTCCATGAATGTCTGTCACCTGATAATTAAAACCAGGGGTCAGTTGAGCAGAGGGGACCAGATGGTCAATCACCATGGTGATGCTGGCCCCTGTGTCTCTGAATGCCTCAACTTTCTGACCATTGACTAGGAGCTCTTGTCTATACTTGCCCAGAATGTGGGGACCAGTAGTGAAGTTGGCAAACCCCATGCCAGTCTCACAGACACGAGTGGTTTCAGGGGATCTGGCTAGGCCATAATCCACCTGATTGCCTAAAGTAATGCCCACCACATTCTTGGGGGCCCTCCCACCACCTGGGGGATTACCACTAGTGGTAACAGGAGGTCTGGGAGTATTACCTGGGGGTATGTTTTCCTTATTACTATTTTTAGGGCAACTGACATCACTTTTGTAATGGCCCACCTGTTTACAGGTATGGCAATAAGGTTTCTTCTGTTCTGAAGGAGTGTTCTGGGACCCACCACCCTTGTTGGAGTTTTGGGGCCCTTGGGAAGTCTTCTCTGTGGATTTATCCCCACCCTTCTCTTGAGGCTTGGTTGATTCCTTCTTTTGGTCACTACCGTGGTTCTTAGGCCTGACCCTGGTTCTGACCCATTTGTCTGCCCTCTTACCCAATTCCTGTGGAGAGGTCAGATCAGAGTCTACCAGGTGCTGGTGTAATAACTGGTTCTGACAATTACTTAAGATTTGCTCCCTCATAATTAGATTGTACAATCCTTTAAAATCAGTAACCTTACTACCCAGTAGCCAGCCTTCAAAAGCCTTAGTGGCACAATCAACAAAGTCAGTCCAATCCTGAGACTGAGTTTTCTGGGTATCTCTGAACATCAACCTGTACTGTTCAGAGGTTAAACCAAACCCATCAATCAGTGTACTCTTCAGGACTTGGTAATTGTTAACATCCTCAGCTCTAGTAGTGAGGAGCTTGCCTCTACCTTTACCTTCAAAGGAGAGCCACAAGATAGCTGCCCACTGACTCTGGGGGACACACTGTACAGTGCAGGCCCTCTCCAAAGCAGTAATCCATTTGTGGATGTCATCCCCTTGCTTAAAGGGAGGCACTTTCTTACTCAGGTGCCTAGTGTCTAAACTCCTGTTTTCCCTATTGCTAGGTATAATGCTGCCACCAGTGGGAATTGTCCCACTCAATTCTTGCTCTCTAGCAAAGGCAAGTCTTTCTTTGGCCAGGGCAAGTTCTTCCCTTTCAATCCTCAGATTGACTTCCCTTTCCTTGGCTTCATAGATTCTCCTCTGAGGGGAGGTCATCCTCCTCAGAGCAGAGGCCTGAGAGCCATTGGTTTGAATGGATCTGTTAGAGCCTCTTGATAGAGACCTAACTCGTCCACTCCCAATGTTAAGCTGGCCTGAGAGGGGCCCCAGGGATCTCCTAGTACCATTCTCATGCCTGCTTAAGTTGTCCCTAGTTAGCTGACTAACTACTTCTGGACCTTTGTCTGCCTCATCCCCTGACAACTCATCCTCATCCTCATCCTCATCCTCAGCATCATCTGCCTCCTGGAGGGGATGGTCATGGTTATCAAAGGGACCCTGTAAGGAGGGCATACTCCCATCTGGATTAGAAGGGTCTGGGTTACCAGCCCTCCTGGCATCATAAGTCTCTAAGAGACCAATCAGAAAGGGAATTGTGGGGTTAGACCCCTGTTTTAGTTTCCTGGAGGTACACACTTTTCTCATCTCCTGGAAGCTAAGAGCAGCATATATGGAAGTAGTGACCTGTGGAGGGTCCACTGACACAAGGGGAGACTCAGAGTTTCCTCCTTTGTCTGACATGCTGATTCTAGTGTGGTGTAAGTGATGCACCTACCTACACTATGTGTTTGCCTACTGATCCCTTGCTAAGAGTTGCAGCCAAGGTGTGCTAAGCCTTGAGGAGCTACAACAGCTGGTTCAGTAGAACTCAGAGTATTCTAAGCTAAGTTATATGTACCTGAAGTACTTATGTGATCTTTCACAAGATATTCTTAGGATACGTGTGGTAAAACAACAGCAAGCTCAAATCCCAACCGCTGCTCACCAATGTGAGAAGGTGGCCTGATATGCAGTGCTCACTATTCTAGTGATCACTATGTATCAGTCCAACAACCCTTATTGATGATTGGTTGTAAGTCAACCTTATAGACCAGCTATCCTAGTAGCGTGGATACGAGCAGTCTAAGGCTAAAGACTCGAGAGGGCGTGTTAAGGCAGCTGTTATACCACACATATACCCCTTGAACACCCAGTGAAAGGACACCACACAAGTGTTATGAAAATAAACAATGTATTTATTAGAATCACAACAGCCCTGTACTCTTTATGAGGACAGGGTACTAAGCACAAAACAAAACTCTTACGAAAATACTTAAGTTAGCACAGTATATACAAATGCCCGAGGGGCACGGAAAACCATATACTCTGAAAGTGGAATGCGAAATTACTAGCAGGTAAGTACAGTACTAATAGGCTTTGGAATCGCTAGGACTTGGCTATAGAATCGTTAGATTACTTCTAGGAGGCCCAGGGGACTCGGGTGCAGAGTGTGCACTCTCACGCGTGATGAGGGACAAAGTCTATGGTAGCTAGTAAAAGCAAAGTTAGTGTTCTCGGGCGAACCCGACCTGGTAGGAGGAAAACGAAAGTGGATTCTGACCCTTGGATAGTGAGGCTATGCTGGGGCACCGAAATGCCGAAGTTACCTAGCCCAGGGGCTGCAGCTGCATAGGTCTCAAAAGACGTCGGGAATCCTCGTAGACGGACCAGGAGCCTGGAAGAAAGATGCTGGCAGGCGACCAGTGAAGAGAGTTCGAAGTGATCCAAGCCTGGATCTTGAAGATGGATGACACCTGAAAGCAGAGGGGACCAAGTTCGTGACTACTATCCAGTAGGCAGGTGGCACCAGCAGGGCACCGGATGGTAGTCACCTCGACTAGGTGAGTGGGCGACGCTGGGCTCTGCAGATCTCACGGACCAGGAGGCGTTGTCGGCGACCAGGATGGAGGAGCGAGCTGTCCCACGATGGATGAAGCTGTCGGCGTCGCTGGACCCAGGATTGGGCAACAAAGCCTTGGCTAATTCAAGCCCACGCGGTGGACCTAAAATGGCGTCTTGAGTGGACCAGGAGGGTCCGGGGTGCTCCTCTCTTGGAAGGGAGCAAGAGCCAGTCTGGAGCAAGCAGACCAGCAGCAGTGATGTCGTCGGGCGTCGTTAAGAAGGCCACAAGGCAGCGGGCTAATAGCAAAACAACGCGGTGAGCAGCAAAAAGCAGAAGGGCCCCACGCAGATCGTGGAGATGCTGGGAGGCTGTACTTCGGGGCTGGAGCTGCTCAGGGTCGGGGCTTCTCGGACACCAAAGCACTCACCAGAGGGTCACTCGGCGGGCGTGCTGTAAAGAAGTCGTGCAGTCTTGGCGATAGCCGGTCCCTCGAGGTCTCGTCGCACTCACTGTTCTCAGCTTGGCTGTAGAGGTGAGTAGAGGTCAGAGGTGCCAGGGAAGCCGGGTCTCGTCGAGCTGGGCAGTCGGATTCCGGAGGAAGGACTTGCAGCAGACCGCAGTGTTCTTAAGATGGTGCCTGCGGATGCAGGGTGACTACTCCTTAGTCACAAGGGAGAATCTTGAAGAAGAAATCTTGAAGTCCTTTCGCAGAAAGTCGTGTCTTGATTCCAAAGATGATCTAATTTGAACAGGGGGCCCGCTCCTATCTTTATACTAAGAAAAGGGGCTGACCCGGTGACTAGGTCCTGCCTATGGGTGGGACTAGGAGGGGGGTGGTTACACCCCTCTCCCATGCCGGACTTTCCCCAGGCCAGGGGCTGGTGTGCCCCTGGAACTGGTTCTGACCGGCCTATGCGTAGTGAGCACCGGGGTGCCACTCAGCAGTCACCTTCCTGTAAAGCCCTGCCTACCCAGGATACACAAAACCCTGTCTGGGATGGTGCTAATACCGCCCCGGACAGGAAACCCTTTGTCCAGGCTCTCCTCGCTGGAAGGACTCCCAGCAGCAGGAGGTCAGACTCGTGTCTGTGGTGGCAGCATCCATTTTGTGGAGCTGAGGCTTCGCTTAACTTTAACCGGGGTTCACAGTTACATACATGTCGTGTCCCTCTAGAAGGGTGGAATGCTAACCCCGTCGCCAGAATTGGCGAGGGGTTAGTATTCCAATTCGTATGACACCTTACTCGACATGTTTTGATAAAGCAATACCAAAGATAGCATTTAACCGCGAGGATTATAATGCACTTAAGAGTATATGGTATGCGTTATCATGGAACAGCCATTAAGACTTGGTTCCGCAAGCTGCAAATGGGCTCAGCTCATGCCAGAGCATCATTTCACACGATTCCATGCACTCTGCCTTCAGGATTGTTAAGGCCTGCCATAGGAGTGACTGATAGGAATCTGTGTGTCCATTTTTAGGGTTAGATATAGGTATACTATATCTACAGCAAAGGGTGATTGCACGACTTTGCCCCAGCTGTCATGCAGCCAGTTGTGTCAGATTTAGGAGGCCAGCCAGGGGTGGCATAATACATGCTGCAGCCCCTGGCAGCCCTGGGTACACCTTTGCCCTGAGTTACAGGGTCTGATAAGGTGGCCCAGTACCAGTAATCTACCTAAGGTACATGGAATCCATTTTACAGAGAGAGCAGTAGGCCTGGGGTCCTGATTGGCAGGGTCCCAGGTCGACTATGTCAAAAACCAGCTAAAAGACAGGGCAAAAAGTTGGGGGCAACCATAGTCAGGAGGTACCTTCCTACACTGTATGCCAAGGATGGGTAGGTGTGGGCAATGGTTGCAATAACCCCTGAGGTGCCTGCCTAGCGGGTTTACTACAAGCACAAAGCTCGCAAGTCAAAACATATTGTTTCGCTTGAGAAGACATTCCAGGCCACCAAAAATAGCACTGCAACAAGTCTAGGGTTTTAGCTATGCCTTTATGCCCAGCCAAAGGCTGATCATGACATTCCATCATAGCTTTTTTCTGTAGAGCCTCAGTGGGCAAATACAAGGTTTCCTTGAAATAGGGTAGATTATTTTGTATTCTTCTTTCAGGCCCTTGCGAAACCCAAAGTTCCATCGCTTCAGGAGATAATTCCTTTCGAATCTCCTCATGCATATTGTCTATGGACATGGCACACACAATCTTGGTCTCAGGAATGATCGGCTGAGGGTCCACAGAATGTTAATGCTCTTCCGTTAGAATCTGAGATAAGGCATCCGCCTTTCCATTTTTACTTCCGGGGCGGTATGTGATTACAAAATCAAAATCTGCAAAATATCAGGACCAACGGGGTTGCCGGGGATTGAGTGTTTTTGCTGTCTTCAAAAATTGCAAATTCTTATGATCAGTAAAAACCGTCACAGTATGTTTAGCCCCTAATAGGTAGTGTCTCCAATCTTCAAAAGCATCTTTGACTGCCAGCGATTCTTTTTCTGCAATAGTGTAATTAATCTTAGCCAAACTCAATTTTCTGGATCGAAATGCCACCGGATGCAACTGTCCAGTTTCCTTGTGACGTTGAGACAGGACCCCACCAATGGCTTGATCTGAAGCATCTGCTTCCATAAAGAAGGGCTCCGCAAGTTCAGCATGCAGTAAAATGGGAGTCGTGGTGAAACTCTTCTTGAGAAGAGCAAATGCTTGTTCCTCTTCTGCAGACCATTGAAATTTCGCTCCCTTCTTGAGTAAACGTGTGATGGGTACGATTAGTTGAAAGAACCCCTGAATGAAACGTCGGTAAAAGTTAGCGAATCCAAGAAACCTTTGAGTCTCCTTTACGTTCTTGGGGATGGCCAACTCTCCACTGCCAACACCTTCTTGGAATCCATGGTGATTCCCTGAGGGGAAAGAACAAAACCCAGGAATTCCACTCTAGGCGAGCTGAAGACACATTTTTCTAGCTTGACATAGAGATGATGGGAACGGAGGCGACTAAGAACCATTCTTACATGCTCTGGATGTTGCTGTGGATCTTGAGAGAAAATCAAAATATCATCCAAATAAATTACCGCAATCTTATCAATGAGATCTCCCATCACATCATTGGTGAAATGCTGAAACACAGCTGGAGCATTACAGAGCCCAAAGGGCATCACACAATACTCGAACAATCCAAATTTGGTTCTAAAAGCCGTCTTCTACTCATGTCCTGCCTTCATTCGAATTAGATGATATGCTCCCCTTAGATCCAATTTTGTAAAGATTCAAGCTTCCTTTATCTGATCCAAAAGGACTGAAATCAATGGAAGAGGGTAGCGATTCATTACTGTCACTTGATTTAGGGCACAGTAGTCTATCCACGTTCTCAAAGTGCCCTCCTTTTTAGTAATAAAAAATAAAGTAGACGACACAAGTGACTCGGAGGGTCTAATGAATCCATTGGCAAGGTATTTATCCAAATACTCCTTCAGATGGCAATTCTCAGCTTCCGTTAATGCATAAATACGACTGCAAGGAAGAACGGATCCTGGTTCCAGGTCTATGGCGCAATCGTAAGGACGATGCCGAGGCAATTGTTTGGCTTCTGCTTCGCTAAAGACTTCTTGAAAGTCTTGGTACTCTGCAGGAATCTCCACGGTACTAATCACTCCGATAGAATCCCCTCTGTAAGATAATAAGGACGCTTGGGAAGGTTCAAGTGATTCGTCAGCCGCACAATAGCAATGTTCAGAACAAAAGGTTGACTTCATTTCCACAGTTCGATTTTCCCAATCAATGGTAGGATTATGCATTGCTAACCAGGGTAATCCTAAAATAAGTTGAAATTGGGGTGCATCAATGAGGTTAAATTGTAACACTTCCCGATTACCATCAGCCTGGATAAGTTCCAACGGTTCTGTGTGACTGGTAATCGGTAGGGGTGGGCGGCCAGCTACGCTCCGTCTGCGGAGTATGCGTAGTGCCGCCTACTCCGCATTTTGCGGAGCTGGCGGAGCCAGGCGGCACTCCGCAGACGGAGCGTAGCTGGCCGCCACCCGCCTCCCTCCCGCCCTCCCTAAATACTTTGAAATAAAGAAATGAAATCATTTAAAAAGCACTTACCTTGCCGCCGCTGCCCGCCGCGTCCCCGGGGCTCACTTACTTCCGTCTTCCGTCTTCCGTCTTCCGTACTAATGCGCATGCGCGGGCGGCCGCGCATGCGCATTTTCACGAGAAAATGCGCATGCGCGGCCGCCCGCGCATGGGCATTAGTACGGAAGACGGAAGATCGCGAGCCCCGGGGACGCGGCGGGCAGCGGCGGCAAGGTAAGTGCTTTTAAATTATTTAATTCTTTTATTTCAAAGTATTTAGGGAGGGCGGGAGGGAGGCGGGTGGCGGGGCTGGCGGCCAGTGGTGTTTGCGGAGTGGGGCTACGCGGAGTGCGGAGGTGGGCGTAGTTTCTCGCCCACTTCGCGTAGCTCCGCGAAGCCCCACTCCGCGAACTCCGCCCAGGCCTAGTAATCGGACCTGACGATAAGTTGGTACCGTCCACTGCACGAACAGGTTCTCTCTTTTCTTTCAAAATAGCATGAATGCCCATGCGCTGAGCATATTTGAAGTCATAGAAGTTGCCTGTAGCACCTGAATCAATCATAATAACTCCTCCAAGAATCTGGTGTTCACAAAATGTAATCGTCATGTGAAGAACCAAATGGGGGGCTAAAGTCTGCAATGTGTTGATTATTTGTTGAGTTTCTGAGATCGTTTTATCTTCTTGCGCCACCAGAGCGATCCTGTCTACTGGTGGTTTTGGGCGTTTCCTTTCACCGGAAACTTTGGTCTTTTTGGACATTCCTTAACAAAATGACCACTGATTCCACAGTACAAACACAGTTTCTTAACTCGACGTTGTTCCTTCTCTTCTTTACTTAGTGGCCCGCGTACTGCTCCTATCTGCATGGGTTCCCCTTCAGAAACTGATCCTGACGATTTTTCAACTTCTTGTCGAGTTCTATCGAAACGAGGGATGTTCCACTTGGATTCCTTTTTCTTTTCTCCCTTCCTCTCCAACCAACGAAAATCTATCTCCAGCACTAAATCCACTAGAGCAGATAATTCCGTTGGACGATTTGGAATTTGCGCCAGGGTATCTTGGATTTCATCTCTCAACCCTCGATAAAAAAGGGCGGCTCTTTTCTCTTTGGGCCAATTGGTTTCGACAAGGAGCTGTGTTAAATATGTCACCAAGTCCTTGGAACCCTGACGAAGTTCCAGCAGCTCATTATCAGTGGCCAGGGAAATTTTTCGGCTATCAAAAATTTCCAAGAATTCAGTTTTAAATAACTTAAAATCATACAGAAAGGGATCATCTTTGGACACTAATGGCATTGCCCAGTTAGCTGCATCTCCATTCAAATAAGATAAAATAAAGGCCACTTTAGATTTCGCATCAGGGAATAAATTGGCTCGACACATATAATATAACGAACATTGCGTCAAAAAAAGTTGGGCTTTTTGTGGATCCCCATGAAACCTTTCTGGGGCAGCTAAAGGAATAATCAGGGAGACAGAATGTATAACCTGTGCTACTGACTGCTGATTAGCTTGATGCGAAGGAGAAGCAGTAGGATTACACAAAACCAACCCTTCAACCTTCTGTGCCAATAAGTGAGTTTCCAGCCGTGAAGCTCATAACTCATGTCGCAAGGTTTTATTTTCCTCTCTAACTGCGCCTATTTCCTTCTGAATGCCTTCCAATATAGCGCCTTACACCTTTAGATTTAAGCCTTCCGCCATTCTACCCAGGTGAAGAAAACTACTTGGGCACTTTAATCTGTCAAGGTGCTCCAATCTTCACGGAAGCAGAAGTGATGATAGCTCCCAACGCCCCTCTACCAGTATCCCCGCTCTAATGTACAGAGCAAGTACACCAACAGAGGGGAAAGGGGAAGTGGAAGAGAAAGAAGAGACTACTCCTTCTGACACTGGTCCTCACTCTCGGCTCCCTGATAGTCTTCGTGTAGTTCTCAGGAAGGAGAAGATACCTAATGCACAAAGGGGCAAAAGATAAACAACATATCATATCATATCATATCATATCATATCATATCATATCATATCATATAACACAACAGAGAGTTTCCTACCAGTCTAAGAAAGAGTTTTGGCCCCTCTTCTAAGGTTGTCTTTGTGTTGCAACTGACTCCCTACAGCTGTATGCATGACGGGGAGTTCCGCTCAACCTAACTGTATTATATGAACTTGACCTTAATAATGAATAGTTCTGTATCTTGCACAGTTGCGAAGTTTCCCACGTTGGTTCCAAACGCTGATGAAGCAACGCGCAAAAAGGAACAAGGAAGGAAAGATGGGAAGGAAAAGGAAAAGGTAAAACGCAAGGGAAAGTCTCAGTCCAAGACCTACTGGGGGGGGTTTAATGCTACAGCAACTGGGCGGAGGTAGCAGGAACAGCAAATACGTCTTACTTGAAAGTTGCTCCGCTCTCCTCTGCACTCTCACTGCCAACCTCTCCTGCAAAGAGGATAAGGGCTTCTCTGCCAGTTCTGTCTCGTGAAGCTGCTTCGATACGGACTTCACAAAAACGTCAGATACCTCTCTGAACGCTTCCGTGGATATCCGTCTGGACTCTGGAATCGTCGGAATTACTCTCTAGATAATTTCTATGAAAACTGCGAACTCAAACCTACGCACTTGAAATAAGCGCGGAGGAAACGCTAACTCAACTACTCTCTCCGGAATTCAGTTGAAGTGTGCCGCGGGAAGCGCGCACACCTGTCTTAACCATTAGTGACTACACAGGTGTGTTAGAAATGAAAACTAGACTGCAAACAACACGGGGGCCATCTTACTCTGTACAATTCCTCACGCAAAGGTTTTCCCAAATGTTTACCAAGCTAGGTTTGACAATGGTTCTAAACCTCTTAGTGACCTGATGTTTTCCTTGACCTAATATAGAGGCAACAACAGGATTCCTGACACTCTGCCACCCCAGTTCAGACATGACCATATGCAAATCAGTCTGACCCTGTGCCTCATGGGAACAGTCCAGCCCGAACTGCCAAGCCATGCTTTCCCTGGACGGGATTCAAGCTTCCTAGGACCGGTTTCTGGCATTACAGCCGTCTTCAGCCAGGCTTGCTTGAATCCAGTGGCAAAGTGAGCAAGGGACCCACGTTTGAGCATACCCTGCCAACTTATGGCGAACAAAGCGGTACAAAAAGGGTGTGTTGATGGACGGAGCATCTGAACCAATCAAACACTCACACGCAGTCAACAGATCTGGGTTTAATCCACTCTGCCACCCCAGTTCAGACATGGCCATATGCAAATCACTCTGACCCTGTGCCTCATGGGAACAGTCCAGCCTGAACTGCCAAGCCATGCCTTCCCTGGACCGGATATATATATTTTTTTTATTCAGTGGCTACAGAAGCACACCCCTGTAACAGTGGTTGACGCCTCCCTCTGTCTGGAGTAATCTGCTGTGTCCGACCCTCTCCAGAGGAATGTTCTGTGACTCCGTTTGAAATGTGGAGTTCATATTTGAAAGAGGATTGGACAGTTATGCACCAATTATAAAACTAGCCTCCTCTTGCTTTTTTCATCTGAGACTACTAAGAAGAAGAATTGAATTTCTTCCCCCTGACCACACGTTTATAATGATTTATGGTGAGGTCACATCTTGACTTCTATTATTCTCTGTATCTTGCCATCCCTAAGTATGCTTTGTACAAACTTCAGATTATTCAACATATGGCTGTGAAAGTAAGACTGAATTTTCCAAAGAGGAGAGCAGTTGTCCACCATCTCGACTGTTTACACCAGCTGCCAATGAAGTTAAGGATTAATTTCAAATCACTCATTAGTTGCCATAAAGCTATCTAGGGGCGGTGTCCGGAAACAGGGGCCGATTAGCATTGCGGTGAATCCGCATCGGATTCACCACTTCGGTGATTGAAAAGACTCCCCGCCAGATTAGGATGGCAGGGGGGTCGGGAAGACCGTCCGCAGCTTTTCCGCCGCAGTCCCGCAGCGGAAAAGCTCTAATATGGCGGTGGTGTCTATCAGACACCGCCAGCCATATTAGGATGCATGCGGAAACATGCTTTTCCACTGCGGGTTTTCCGCCGTGGAAAAGCATGGTGTCTTTTATGTTTGGGGGCCGCTGCGGGCCCCCAGGGTGTCGGGGGGGGGGTGGGGGGTGCCCATGGAGGGTACCTATGGTACCCCCCAGCACTTACATGCACAAAGCGGCAGGCACCGCGCGGTGCCTACCGCTTTGTGCATGTAAAGGTTAAACATGCATTTTTTTTTTTCAAAACCAAGTTTATTGAGCATAGGAGTATCAAGAATGTGGTATCTCCACACACCAAGATCACCACAACAATATCAATGCATCTATGATATATATACAAGAAAGGATGAAGTAAATACAAAATAAGCTCAGTTTAGAAATGCCCCAGCAACCTACTCTAACCCCCAACTACACCTCCCCCCCGTACCAACACTCCCTCCCAACCCCCCCACCACACGTGTACAAAAAGGCAACAGAAAAGGAAATATACAAAGAATAAGCAGGTATAGCGCCGCCAGGGCTTTGCCGCTGCAGGCCAGAAGTGTCCCCGTGTTCAAATGTCCTCCTCCTGCTCCGCCGGGGGGTCCAAGGACAGGCCACAGTAGTCGGCCCACCGCTTCCAGATCTTGAAATGTTTGCGCGGGCAGCCCCGCGCCTCAAAGATCGGCTTCTCCAGGCCCATGAAATAATCTAACCCAGCCTTCCATGCAGACAGGGGGGGGCCCTCACAGACTTCCATGCCCGAGCCAGGTCTCGTTTGGCCACCACCAGCCCCAGGAGCAACAGGTGACGCTTATATATGTTGCCCCCAACCCCTTCCATAATATGCAGCAGGCCCAGCCGGTGGGTACGAGGAAGATCCCAACCCAGGACCTCCGCCAGGCAACTCCACACGCCCCTCCAGAATCCAGTCAGGCGACCACACGACCACACCGTATGCATTAGGGAGCCAGGCACCGCCCCCCACCGCAGGCATTCCGGGGACGCAATCAAGCCAGCCTTCCACAGACGTTCACGCGTATAATAAGCACGGTGCAAGTACTTGAATTGAATCAGGCGGAGCCGGACCGCAATGGCGGTGCTGCGCAGGGACTCCAGCGACTCCCTCCAATCGTCCTCGTCCAGGGCACCCACGTCCACCTCCCACGCCTCCCGAAGGGAGCGGAGAGTGGAGGAGCAGTGGATAACAAGCGTCTGATAAATCCTAGAGACCTTCCTGTCTCCCAAGTCTCCCATAAACACTTTTGCCTCAATCGGGCTGAACTCCGGCAGGGAGTCGAGGCCGGTAATGCTCGAGGCGAGGGCATGCCGCAGCTGGAGGTAGCGGAAGAATTGGGACTGAGGCATCTGGAACTCCGCGCAGAGTTCCTCGAAGGACTTGAGAGTGGTGCCGGACATGACCTGGCCCAGTTGTGTAATTCCAATGGCCTCCCAGCCCTCAAACCCGGTCAGGGCCGCCAGTTCCGGAAGCAGGCCATTGTGCCATAGCGGCGTTTCAGCTGTTAATTTGCCCCACCAACCCATGCGGCGTAGGGATTGCCGCCACACCGCAAATACTACTTTAGTGACCGACAGCAAGCCACGGCGTATGCGAGCCGAATAAAGAATGGTGTGAAGCGTGCGATCACCCATGAGCAGTTGCTCCAGGGCATAGGCCGGATCATAAACATGCATTTTTAACCTTGCGGCGGGTGCTGCTTCAAGCAGCACCCGCCGCAAGGTTAAAGATTCAGGATGTGACCGCCAGGGTGGCGGTCACATCCTAATTGCACCGGAGGGACCGCCGCTGCCCCTGCGGACGGTCCCTCCACCTTGGGGGTGGCGGACGGACGCAGGTCCGTCCGCCATCCTAATGACCCCCTTAGTTAGAGATATGATTGCTATCCATAGACCAGCTTACAATATAAGCTTCTCGTCTGCCTGTCTTGTTACTCCCACAAAGGTTCACAGGGTCAGGCAAGGAGGACATTCCTTTTCTTTAGCAGTATCTACGTTGTGGAATGTTCTTTCCAAACACATATTTGCCACAACCAATGACAACATTAAGGAAACTACTACGACCAGCGACGGCTCGTGGAGGGAGTTACGGTGGGGCAGGAGGGTGGGGAGGGGGAGGGGCAGGGTGGAGGTTGCTAAAAACCGGCATATGGATAATTGCAGGTAAGTAAACAATTTACTTAATAAAACAAATTTCGTAGCTCGCACTGCATTGCATTTTGCGATGCAAGGCGCACTACGAAATTCGTTTTATTAATTAAATTGTTTACTTACCTGCAATTATCCATATGCCGGTTTTTAGCAACCTCCGCCCTGCCCCTCCCCCTCCCCACCCTCCTGCCCCACCGTAACTCCCTCCACGAGCCGTCGCTGACTACGACTCCCCAATACAAATACGCCTTCTTAAAAAAGCAGAACTAATGCCAGCTGAGAAACTGGAAAGATCTCCTTGAGTAGAGTGCAAGTAGACTAATTTCAGGCACCATACATAACTTCGATCCTGAGAAATTCTTATTGTGTTTAGCAGTTTATTCTAGGATTTTACTAGCTTTGAGATTTGCCACCAGATATGCAGAAATGTGATTGCACTTTAAACTCGTTCCAGCAGAAACCAGATTGAGCCTACCTGAAGTGTAATTTATTGGTGGGGCGATGGATGCATCCCGAACACAGGAGAGCAGCTTGAAAATCTGTTTCCTTATTGCACTGTAAAATCTGTTTCTTCTTGTCAAAGTCCAGAATGTAGTAATTCCCTCTGTCTCTGGCACTACCAGATTGCTAGCTTTAACTTCTGGTTTCTCTGTAGGGACTGGCAGATCAATGGTGATCTGCCTCAGTTCTTGGTGTAATGTGCAATCTTAATCTGCCGATGAACTATGCTGATAGCGCGGCGTGCAAGAATGCTCAGAGCTGTTTTAGAGCCTGTGGGCTGTGGTTGCCCAAATGTTAAATTTCCTGAAGTAGACAAATGCACAACCTTTGGTATGTCTTTGTCCCCAAACCTTCCCAGTCATCCTGCATTATTAGCATGCACAGGAGCTGGAAGGTTGTACAAGTTCACATTTCCCGAGGACAAATTGACCATGCTTGTAGATGAGATTGTGAAAGAGAAAATGCTTTTGAGAACTTTGTGAGGTAGAGCTGGAATGAGCTCAGAAGGCAAGTATGATACGCTATTACCAAACATGAGTACCTAGGCCTGTCAACTGGAAGGGGCTCATCACCGCAAAAGCCCTCATATCCTGCGATAAGATGGCGTTGACTGTTTCCAAGGACAATAGGTAAGATATTGTTTGAAGGCAATTGGAAGCTCCCAGACAGAAGCAGACAAGTGTAAAAAGTGCATCACCAAACTCTGTAGGTGAAATCTCAGATTATTTATTGACATGCACACAACAGAGACTAATTTGACCATTCACTTTACTGATGCAACTGAGGAAGTTGGCACACCGTAGTGACTAACGTGGAAGGAACTTCAGGGGAGCAAGCAATGATTCCATCATCACAATCCACTATTATGGCATTGTAATAAGCAAATGGACAGCCACCAGCTGTATACTATCCCCACCTGAGACCTTAGGTTACTTGTTTAGGGGGGTGAAACCCTACTCGGGCTGCAACTACAATCCCTGTCAAGGTAAAGCACAAGCAAACCCGAAGTTAACCTGTGCTCATCTCTCAAGTAGCTTGGCACAGAGCAGTCAGGCTTATCTTCGAGGCAATGTGTAAAGTATTTATGCAGCACTTAAAACTGTGATAAAATGAAAACACAGCACATGGAAAATCCCATAAAATTTAGAACAATAGAGTACATTCTAATGAATTTAACAAGTCAAAAACAACTAAAACCCAATCAGTAGAACTGGAGCTATGCAATTTTAAAGATTTTAGAGAAAATAGCACCAAAAGCACTGAACGCCAACTGTGGATATCTGGTTGCACTGGAATGGAAGCTACAAAGCTGTGGTGCGAGGTCCTGGCTGCGTCATTGCTGAGGATCCCGTTGACAAGGGTTTGAGATGTGAAGTGTGGCGTCAAGTATGCATTGAGCAGGCAAGGGGATGCATCTGTACCGAGGAGCTGCGAAGCTGAGATCCGAGGACCTGTGTTGTCGAAGAGGCTGCCATCAATTAGAGATTTGCAATGCGAGGGCCTGCTTCAGGGAAGCTTTGCACAGCGGCAGTTCAGATGCGGGATGCGAGGTCGATGTGGAGTCCTTGTGCTGGGAGAACCCTCTCAGCAGAGGTGATGCATCAGTCTTGCTGGATCCACAAATGGGCTTGCAAGCACCTTTAGGCCATCTTTCAAGGGTCCAGGACTGGAGTGCTACCACTTGGTAGGATAGGACTTGCAGATAACAGAGCCCAGGCGCTGATTTCATGATTGTTGGAGCCTGCTGTTCTTGAGGCCCTAGTCAGGAGCCAGCCAATTACACTGTGGAGCCACTTTGGGGACCTGGGTTCAACAGATGCAGTTCCAGTCCTTCCTACCCAGGCAGGAAGGCAGCAGACAGCAGTTCAACACAAGACAGAAGCCCTTGAGAGCAGAAGTCCAGCATAGTGTCAGTCCATTCAGCAGCACAGCAATCCTTCTTGACAGAATACTCAAAGGCCCAGATGTGTACTGAAGAGTGGGTGTCTGGGGTCCAATATTTATATCTGGACCTTTCTTTGAAGTGGCAGAAGCTTCTAGATGTTTCCCTTTGAAGTCTCCAGGCATCCTTTCTTCCCCGTCCTGGCTCCAGTCTAATGAGGAGGTATACAGCTGTTTGTGTGGAGGCAGGACACAGACTATTCAAGTTTAAGTAGGTCTGTGCCCAGCTCCACCCTTCCATTCTGCAAATGATGGCCCATCCGGGGATGCCAAAGCTCTCTATTGTGTGTGTCTGTCAAGGAGGAATGCACAAAGCTCAACTGTCAGCTGCACCCAGTCTTGTGACCCAGAGACAGGCTGGAGGCCCTAAATGGCTAAAGCCGGAAAATACGAATTTTCTAAATGTGGTATTTTTAAAATTGTAATCTAAAATCACCCATCACCATGAGATAAGATTTTTCATTACAATTCCTAAGACACCAAAATGACCTGGTACCTGCTCCCATTTGGAAATGATAAATCATTAAATGTAATAATGTGACTCTAATGTTATCCTATGACATAGGCAGGCCTTGCGGTAGTGAAAAATTAATTTAGGAGTTTTTCACTACCAGGACTACAATGTCCAGCTCTTTAAATACACTGCACCCTGCCCATGGGCTGCCCAAGGCATATCCTAGGGGTGACTTATATGTATTAACAAGAAAGGATTGGGCCTGGCAAAACGGTTTATGTTTCCAGATCGAGATGGCAGTTTAAAAACTGCACACACAGGCTGCAATGACATACCTGAGACATGTTTGAAGTGCTGCTTAAATGAGTGGGATAATCAGTGATGCGGGCCCACTAGTAGAAATTAATTTACAGGCCCTGGGCACAGATAGTGCCACTTTACTTAGGGCTTACAAATAGATTAAATAAACCATTGTGTATAAACCAATTCTACCTTGTTTTGAGGGGAGAGCACAAGTACCTTAGCACTGATCAGCAGGGGTTAAAATGCGTAGAGCCCTAAAGCCATCAAAAACAAAGCAGCAAAACTAGAGGGTTGAAGGCAAAAGGCAAAAGGTTAGCGGGAAAACCACAACAAGGATGCAAGGTCTAACACAGAGAATGACAGCAGGGAGGCAGAGATTCCAACTTAACGGCCTACTCGTCTCAATCCGCTGAGTATTGGCACTGACAGCTTGTTTGTTCAACGTGGTTTGAGGCGGATGAGGACAAAAAAAGGAAACATTATTTCACATGACCAACTAACTCCTCAGCTGAAGAACCACAGCCTGGAACGTTTCTGGTCCCACCTCTCACATCTATGCCTTTTAGAAGGTCAGCATTAACCATGCTGGCAAGATAAGCTAGTGGGGTACGTACCCAGTCCTGACTTATACAATGCTCTGCAGATCACAAGCTCTAATACTGACAAGGCTTATTCAGGCGTCTATCCTCCAAGGTTGGCAAATTCAATGAAATTAAAGTGGGTAATGCAAGCATCTGTTATTTACAGTGCTTAGAAGTGCAGCATAGAGTGCTATATATTTTTCTTCTTAATAATGAAACTCCCACTTCATGTGGTACAATAGAAGTGGACATGACTCAACTTGGCTAGCCGGGCCTCTTGACAACCCTCAAGATCAAGTGGCTTGAAAACACCAATGTTCAGAGGTGCTTCATCAAGTAAATCAAAGGAGAACCATGTAAGGGTTTCAGTCACCAGAGAAGGACCATCTGTGGCACGTCAGACCACCACAAGAGCTCTGATCTCACAATCACTTGGAACATATTAGTGTCCAATGATTTGATTAGTTGGCCACTAAACAGACTTGCAAAACTCCTCGAGTTCCAGGAGATGACATTCAACAGGAAGGTTGGGAGTTATGCCAGGGCATCACTGCTACCTCAACAGTTCCTTCTAACTTCCCATGGCCTTCCACCCACTTGCCCAGACTATAATCCTACCTATGTGACTATCATTAATTCCACTGTCTTTACACTGAGTTTATCATGTCTGTATCCGGACACATCAATGGTGATATGTAGTTACAGATGAGGGAGGATGGTGCAATCGCATTTGTTCTTGTGGGGCTGTTGGGTTAGGACGCTGTGAAGATATTTCCTGGGGTTATGTTGGGGATAGTGTGTCAGCAGTGCAATGCTGCTGGGGCTTGTTCTTGCTTTTTGTGGGTGTTTGGGAGCCAGTACTATAAACATCTGTAGTTTGTTTTTCTTCTTAGTCAAAGGGGAAATCCCTGGAGTCAACTAGTCCACTAATCACTATAGGCCTTTCTTGTTGTAAAAGGAAAGGTCACAGTATACCATGGGTATTCGGACAAACATAAAAATAGGTTTCCACAAAGAAATAGTCTTGTTTACAATCTAGATTTATTAAAATTACATTTAAATAAACAATAAGAACAAGATAAATTCATACAATTCTTCCGAAACAATTAAAATCCAAGATTAAGTATCTTGGAGGGATAAAAATGATTATTCAACAGTATTACACAAACACAATATTACGGTACACGATAAATGGAAAGACAATCAAAATATGTTCACAATAAACAACAGACTAAACATAATCACAACAAACCCCTCATGTATAAGTGGCCCACTTGATATCTCTGCCACTGTATTTCACTAGATCCAATGGCCGTGGACAATTTGGTTACTCTAAAGCTTTAGTGGAAAGATGTGATACCCATCTAAAGTTTTACCCGGCCCTAACTGGATTCTTTTAGACCAAACAGTGCGTCGACGCGTATCGGTGCTTAACACTTGATATCGTGGCACCTTCCTCAGGACTTCTTATTTCTGGGGTTTCGGGGAACGGATGGATACACCGTATCTGTAAATATATTAGGAGAAATGTGCGCAGTCAAATATCGTACATTGAAACCTGTTGTCTCATTTACTCTAGGGGCTGGATTGCTAAGATTAACACATACCCACTCTGACTTTACACTATTAATTATAGCTGCCATTGTTCTCTTGACAATTTATAATTCCTGACACAAATCCGCTTAATTATAAAATACAATTAATCACACAATGATGTATACATTGGCTCAATTGCATGTGATTTGTCCTCTACTTTTTCTGTTTGACAATTCCATTCGCCAAGTAGCAAACATGTGATTCACATATGACATATGGGCCCTCCAGGTCTTTTTCATTGTGGAAGACCAACTGGTATGGGAGGGACTAATGAACCCAGGGGCCCGGGAAAATAGATAAATATAGATTCTCACCCTCGGGACCGTGTAGGAAACGTTCCTAGATGGGGTCTATTTGAAGTATCACTTATTGGTACTACAGGTGTAGTTCTTGGAGCCTTCTGTTAATTAAAAAAACTTTTATTAGGTGTAAGGTAGAATCTCCCATCATCTACTCACTGGGGGGTGATTTTTCATTCTTATATTTACCTCTCTCCTGTAAAGGGAGCTCCTTTTGATGGGGTTCCTTGGTTTTTTGTTTATCAGGCGATTGCCCACTTGTCATATATCTGTGGTAATAGAGTACATTGCACTTTTTCACTCTACTTATACTTAGGTACTATTTCTTAAATCACATAGTTTTATAATGGTAGTGTCTTACATCAAATGTTTTTAAAACGTACTTAGAACGGGCATATAAAGTCGTTGGTCTACTCCTGAACTGGATGTGTTCTGTTGAGTAAAGACAAGTATAACACCATCATATGTCTATTCTGTACTACAAGATATTATGCTCTTAGCTCTGTTGAAGAATTTATAATGTAACTAGCACCTTTCTATTTTTCATTTCAATGCCTGCTCCTGGTATTACCAGTATCTCCTGCTCAGTACCCATAGTGCCCAAGATACCTGTTTGGTACCCGTAATGTCCAGATTCCTATTTATTGACTCTAGGTTCTACTATTTAGATGGGCCAAATTTTTGTAAAAGTAATTAGTTTTACCACCTCCCGCCCAGGTTAGAGTCTCTAACTACAGGTATTCAGTATGGAGTATAGACTTTGTAGGGCTAAGAGTATCCCCTGTTTGATTACCTACAGGGCCTAATGTACTGTCCTTAAAGTTATACTGATAAATGGTTCCCCTACTAACTAGAAAAAAGGGGGGGGGCATAGGGGTTTGGTCTCCACTTACCGGGTTAGCGCTGTTTGTTAGCTTCTGCCTCGTTCCTTCACTCGATCTAGAGTGTGTTTGTTTGGTGTGTGTTTTTATAGCTCCATGTAATTGACTGATTGTCCACACCTGTCAAGAGAGGAGCGCTGTTAACGCGCTCCCGAGACCGCCGTGAACGTGGGCGCCATCTTTGAATGGTGTAATATGCTTGCTAGTGTATCAGAGGACCTGCCCGTCTGATGTCTCTCTGAGTTCGCGCTTGGCATGAAGTGTCTCTACTTGTATCTCCCATTTGTGCAAGCAGTGCACGACAATCGTATATTAAAAGTTGCCCTCGCTCGCCGGATCGGCATAGAGAAACCTTTTCTCCCGCTTTACTCGAAATACTCTCTTATTATGACCCGCGCTACGATTATTTACTAATTGTCCCAATTTATGCTCTCAGGTGGAGATTCAAAGATCCTGGGTTCAATACTAGTAGTTCTTAATCCGACCAATCGGTCGCCCTGATCACCCCCTGACTATGGGCGCCATCTTGGACTGGTGGTGAGAGTGCTTAAGTACAATGTTGTCCCATCGGATATGGGTGCAAAAAAAGGTTACAAGTTCTCATAGAAGTAATAACATTGTTCTTGAACCTCAGTATTTGTGTCTGAAGGAGGGTCCTTCACTTGATTCAGAAATAGATTCCAGTGTAGGTAGTGTTTAAGGTGCTACTTGTCTATGGTACAGAGTGGTGAAAAGGTAGTCACTGAATGGGAACGGCATACTAAATAAGAGCCTACCATTCTTCCCTGGAGTTTAAACCTTTTCTGATGGTATTAAATTTAACCATATACCATTGTTCCTGTAACTTTCGTCTCTTTGTACTATCTCCTGATCTGGTGAGTTCCCTAATTCTTTCCAGAATGACCCATCTGAGGTCCTTTATTTTGTGTCCCTTTTCTTTCCAGTGGGCCACAAGGGGGGCATTTTCTTTATTGTTATTTATCGCAGACTTATGTTCCCCTATCCTGAGCCTCACTTCTCTGCCAGTTTCACCTATATATGCCTGGTTGCATGGACACAGGATCATATATATTTTACATTCTTTGTTTTACAGTTGTTCAGGGTGGTGATTGTGTGTTTCGCACCGTTATGTTCAACTGTTTTAGTCACTATACATAGCTCACAGATGCAACAGGTACCACATTTGTTGTTGCCCGTTGCTTTCTGTCCACTCAAGGTGGTTTGGGTTTCTGTCTTGTCCTCTCTGTATGTGTACACAAGGTTCGACCTGAGGTTCTTGTTCTTCCTGTATGCGTACAGGGGACGCTCCAGAGGAGTCACGTCTGGGCCATTATTTAAAATGTTCCAATTGTGGTTTATAATATTTTTGATTTGGTTGGCTATGACTGAATGTTGGCTCACCATCACTATTTTGTCTTGTGTTTTCTTATTGTCTGTTTTTTTGATCAGACAGTCCCTATTGTAGCATTGTGCTCTTTTGAGAGAATGATTTATCAGTTTTTTGGGGTAGCCCCGGTCCTTAAATTTCTTTTTCATTTCTTGGGCATGTTTGTGGAAATCTGTTAGATCCGTACAATTTCTCCTGAGTCGAAGAAACTCGCCAAATGGTATCGAGTCCTTCTGGCTCTTGGGGTGGTAACTGGAGTAATGTAGGATTGTATTCCTATCGGACTCCTTTTTGTACAATTCCACTTTTAAATGTTGATCTTGGCTCTTAATACATATGTCCAGGAAATTGACCTTGGACCTGCTGTGTACTGCTGTGAACCTCAGATTTGGGTCCCCTAGATTAAGCCAACTGAGAAATTCTTCTAGGAGCTCTGTACTTCCCTGCCAAATGAAGAATATGTCGTCAATGAAGCAAGCCCAATTTCGAATATTTTCGAAAAAAGGACTCACTTCATTATACACGTGCTTCTTTTCAAATAAGCTCACGTATATACAGGCCAAACTGGGCGCACATGTTGCGCCCATGCTGGTCCCCTTCTTTTGAATGTAGAGGTCTTTTTTAAAAAGAAAGATGTTATTAAGTAGGACCATCGATACACATTGAACAATGAACTCTTTATTTCCACCTCATATGTCTGTCTCTTCTAAAAGGTTCTTAACTGCCACTATGGTGTCTTTTTGTGGTATGTTGGTGTAGAGTGACTCTACGTCGAGAGTCACCAACAGTTCATTTTCTTCATTAAAGGGGATCCCTTCCACTTTGGATATCATATCCGCTGTATCTCGGATATACGATTTTTGTTCAGCTACTAAGGGCTTCAAGAATCTATCTGCATATTGGCTTAGTGGCTCCAACAAAGAGTCAATAGATGCCACTATTGGTCTAAGGGGGGGGTCATTTAGATTCTTATGGACCTTGGGTAGTCCATAGAATGCGGGATTTTTGGGTTAGTATTGTTCAGAAATTTCCACTCTTCCTCAGTGATTTTATCCTCCTCCAGGGCTCTATGGAGTAGGGTCTCTACGTCCTTTTTCAATTTATTTAGTCTCGATTGGGAGACTCTCGAATAATGTAGTTCATTTGTGAGGAGGGTGAGTGCTCTCTGCTCGTAGTCAGGTGTGTCAAAAACTACTACTCCTCCCCCCTTATCCGCGGGTTTTATCGTTATACTATTATCCTCGGACAGGGATTTGATGGCCTCTCTCTGAGCTTTACTAATATTGTGCTGTTGGAAATGATCTTTCTCTAACAAGAGACCTATTTCTATTTTCACAATTGATTCAAAGGTCTCCAGGTTCTTGTCCACCATTCCTAAACTAGGGGTAAAGGTAGATTTCGTTCTAAGACCCGAATCTTGGGGTTGCTCTCTCACTGGTCTGTCCTCAAAAAACCTACGTAGTCATATTTTGCGGAAAAAGGACCTCAGATCCTTTTCCAATTGGAATTTGTTAATTCCTGTAGTTGGAACAAAATTAAAACCCATCCCTAACACTTGCTTTTCTGTGTGTGTGAGTGTTCTATTGGAAAGATTTATAATGGGAGTCCTCTCTAGTGCCAATAGACTTTGTTTCTGGTTCTCTTGTATTCTTGAGGGGCCGGGGTCTGTTGGTACTCCTGATCCTGTTCTCTGGGGGCTGGTCTCCTCGGGTATTGGCCTCTCCCTCTGCCACGGAAGCTCCCCCTGTTTTTCTGTGGGCGCTGGTCTAAAAAAGGGGTTTCATATTCCCTGTTCTGGCCCGTATATTCTCCGTCTTCTCTACACAGTTCCTCCTCCTCTATGCTACTCTCAGATGTACCAGAAAAGTGTACATGTCTGGGTTTCCTGGGTTGAAATCTCGTTTGAAATCTGGGTCTTGGTCCCTCATTCCTATTATACTCAGCCTTGTCTGTGTAATAGTCTTTTCTCAGAAATGGATAAACCACCTCCTGGCTGAATTTATTGATGTCCTTTCTAAGTTTTTGAGTTTTCCTGTTGGTCAAATATTCACAGTATCCCTTCATATCTTGATTTATCTCTTCTAGCCTTTTTTTTTGCATCCTCTACAACATTACTATCTAATAGGGCCTTCTCTAATTCCTCCATCTCTTTGATTTCTATCAATACTGTAGCTTGGGCGGTTTCAATAATGAGAAGCATAAGGTCCCTACTGCATCTATTACAGATGAAAGTCCATGTTTCCAAGAACTTTGGATTGTCTACGAATAAGCCTGGCTCATTTCGTATTTGAAGACCTATCGGTATTTTCCCTGCCCTCACATATTGTGTCATGAAATCCGCGTGTAATTCTGTTCTAATAATCTTCTTTTTAAGATTGATAAGTTGGTTCCATTTCTCGCCCCCATTAGGGATGACTGTGATGTTGTTGCTCCCTCTATTAGAGCTTAAGATTTTGTTTAATTGTTCTTCACTGAAGCCAAATGTCTTCAGTGTGTCCATTGTATGATTGGACAGGGACTATATAGTTTTATTGGGATAGGAAAAAACTGTGATAGTCTACACAAAAACCTAGACTCTCCAGCACGAGGCTGTACTTAACTGGTTTCAAAAAAGAGAGGGTACCCCACTTTCACCAGGGAACAGGGTAGGAAGACAGTTAGTCAAAGGGGAAATCCCTGGAGTCAACTAGTCCACTAATCACTATAGGCCTTTCTTGTTGTAAAAGGAAAGGTCACAGTATACCATGGGTATTCGGACAAACATAAAAATAGGTTTCCACAAAGAAATAGTCTTGTTTACAATCTAGATTTATTAAAATTACATTTAAATAAACAATAAGAACAAGATAAATTCATACAATTCTTCCGAAACAATTAAAATCCAAGATTAAGTATCTTGGAGGGATAAAAATGATTATTCAACAGTATTACACAAACACAATATTACGGTACACGATAAATGGAAAGACAATCAAAATATGTTCACAATAAACAACAGACTAAACATAATCACAACAAACCCCTCATGTATAAGTGGCCCACTTGATATCTCTGCCACTGTATTTCACTAGATCCAATGGCCGTGGACAATTTGGTTACTCTAAAGCTTTAGTGGAAAGATGTGATACCCATCTAAAGTTTTACCCGGCCCTAACTGGATTCTTTTAGACCAAACAGTGCGTCGACGCGTTTCGGTGCTTAACACTTGATTTCGTGGCACCTTCCTCAGGACTTCTTATTTCTGGGGTTTCGGGGAACGGATGGATACACTGTATCTGTAAATATATTAGGAGAAATGTGCGCAGTCAAATATCGTACATTGAAACCTGTTGTCTCATTTACTCTAGGGACTGGATTGCTAAGATTAACACATACCCACTCTGACTTTACACTATTAATTATAGCTGCCATTGTTCTCTTGACAATTTATAATTCCTGACACAAATCCGCTTAATTATAAAATACAATTAATCACACAATGATGTATACATTGGCTCAATTGCATGTGATTTGTCCTCTACTTTTTCTGTTTGACAATTCCATTCGCCAAGTAGCAAACATGTGATTCACATATGACATATGGGCCCTCCAGGTCTTTTTCATTGTGGAAGACCAACTGGTATGGGAGGGACTAATGAACCCAGGGGCCCGGGAAAATAGATAAATATAGATTCTCACCCTCGGGACCGTGTAGGAAACGTTCCTAGATGGGGTCACTATTAAAAATTATTTTAAAATTCTTATTTGTAATAACATTTTAGCATATGATTGAGTTATTGCAGTAGAATTGTCATACTCCCTTGTGCACATTTACTCTGCTAGGATGTTTAGCAATTAAGAAGAAGAAACCTGAGTGGATGAAAGGAGAAAAGAAACAAAACAGGATGAGATCAACTGGGAAGACAAAGTAGAGACAAATATTGGGGGATGAATCTGTGGCAAGGATAAAAGAGGAGAGTCAAAGGACACTGATTCTCATGTGGTCACAATGGAACTGTTGATACAAAGGAAAGAACGACAGAGGAAACGGGCACAGTGAAGATTGGGACAGTACAAGGTGTCTTCTTTCCGATGTAAGATATACCACCAATCCTTACTTTTTACCTCACGTACTGGAAGTGGTGCAACATTAATAGAAAGAATGTATTTTTATATAACATAGTGAAAATTAAGTTATGTCAGAAAATGTTAGGACTGTTGTGCGTCTTAAAAGGGATTAAAGTTCCTGGAATTTGGAATAACATACCACATCTAGAATTACTAAGTCTTTTAAGGTACGTTTTCTCAAATTCCAGAAAGCATAACAAAGGTAATTACCACCTGCTCTAAGGGGTGAAATTCATGGCTTTGTTAATTGGCAGCGGTGGCGGGTGAGCCTCGAGGGTGGAGGGGCGTGGCCGGGCATGGAGGAGTTGCTTACCTTCCCGCTGGGTCCTGCGTCTCTGCCCAATGCCTCAGGAATCAGGAAGCACAGCCAGGCCCCACTGACCAATCACAACGCTGTAATGCAGTGTTGTGACTGGTTTTGAGTGTCCTGGTTTGATGCTCAACCAGTGGATGGGGCCTGGGCATGTTCTCGATGCAGGCTGTAATGGAACTTGGAAAGTGCACATGACTGGTTTGGGCGGCCCGAGATCGTCGACAAAACAGTCATTGTGCACTTAGGTTTGGGAAAACCGCTCCTCCCCAGCCCTGCTTCGAGAGCAGAGCAGCCCTGATCCTGCAAAACAGCACAAACATAACAAAGGAGCTGGCACTGTTAATTGGGCACCCAAACAAGAGGAAGATTCCTCCTTTCCAAAGTTGCTTATTTACTTGTTGTGTTGAGTGCTGTTGTGGCATTCTGTGGCTACTTCATAACACTGTTACAGCCCGAATGCCGAGGCTATAATTCGTAGATTTTCCCACTGGTACGTGCAGAAGTTTAGTTAATGCAGGTGTAGCAAATGGGTTCTGCCTGTTTAATCTCACTGGAGTTTTTACTTTTGACCGCCTGGCTTTTGGATCTTTTATTGTGAGTCTGACTGAGTTTCACTCATAGTACTTTCTGTGGAAATGGACTGAGAGTGCTAATAGCAAGTGTCTGCCTTTTAAGCTAAGGCTATGCAAGCGCTGGAATGATCTCCCGTTGGAACTGCGACTTGAACCCTCCGAAGTCCTGTTCAGAAAAAAACTTAAAACTCATCTTTTCAGCAGATAGCCTTTTGTGGGAGGTGGGGGGACAGCCATTTCACTTATCACAGCGCGGGGACACGCCAGTGGCGGAACCAGGCGCTTAATAAATGTCCAAATAAATAAAAAATAAATGCAGCTAGGGTAAGAGACTCTGTTCTTGTTACAGGTGAACTGAACACATGAGCAAACCTGTGTGCACACATGTGTGAGCTACACATTTGTTACTACATCTATCTACTCACAGGTAACTTGTCACAGAAACAACTCTTCAGGGATTAGTACTGACCTGGGGTATGCTTTATACTGTGAGTGGGCATTCATAGTGTAAGTCTGTATAGACAAAATCTGAATCAAAGTACAGTTTTGAGGTATCAATCTTAGGGTAGACATACATCCTATGTGTAGATCCATAGTCATTTTCATGTATTTGTAACAAATATGTAGTATGTAGTAGTGTGTGTGTAATGAAGTACTTTTTCTTTTTATAAGGAAAGGCACTGTCTGAACAATGATGTATTGAGTGTTGTTGTTGCATCCCTGAGAGCTAGGGGTGCTAGCCCACGCTACCTACCCCGAGCAGGATGTGGCTATTTAGCTTCAATACCCAGATAGAATTAAATACTGCAATAGGGAAGCTGGTTCCCAGTAAAAAGAAAGTTGTAGACTAATTACTTGTGAAGGACTCACATCCTGCGCAACTAATAAACCCAATTTTTACATTGGGCAGGAGTGTACTTTTGTGGAAATGCTGCTGAGCCAAAAGATAGCAGCCCATTGAACGTGCTCAGGCGACTTGATGTGCCTACTTCAGGTCCTATAACTGCTTGAGAGAGAAAGCTGTCCAGCTGTCTGACTTCTGACCGAAGACTTGTCTGAAGGAGGCTGTCTTAAGGCTATTCTTGAAGGTAGTTCATTTGTATTTTAGTGACGCATCAAGGAATTATATAGTAGGGGACTTTCTCATGGATGTTTTTTCCTTCACGTGTGATCTCGCTGGGCTTGGGTTGACACTAAGGGCTCCTGATTCTGAATCTACTGCTTCTCTGGCTTCCATTTGAGGTGCTATATTGATGGTCACTTTATCCAGTTGGCTTTCGAGCTCACTATACTTTGCATGCTGTGAGTTACAGTTGGAAATAATGGAAATGGAGGAACTGGAAACCTAGAATTGCAAAGAAAGTACTGCTAGTTGAACAGCGGGACTGAAGGGGGGACCTGAGAAAGTGGTCGCTTTGGGAGGTGGGTGTACCATTATTTTACCACTGCCAGTGAGGGGATGAAAGCAACATTTTGCAGGTAAGTGATCACCTTTCTTAGCATATTTTGGTAGAACACGTTAGCTTAGCAACTGCAAGTAACACGTCTATGGGGTTTTTCTTATGTGCTGTGTTGACATAAATGTCTCGTTGTTCTTTTTGTGAGTTTAATCAAAGGTGAAAGACAGCAACAGTGGTTTCTCGGAGCTATGGCGTTCCTGGGATGATTTATGGTCCCGTTTCCATATCTGTACGGTGAGGAGTAGGGGACGTTAGGAAGGACTTATGCCTTTGTAATAGAGACACGCTCGACTGAAGTTATAGACGGCAATGCCCTCGGGGCGGGGCAGGTATCGAATAGTTGGCATTCGATGATAGCGATTTCTAGAACGATGTAGGGGGAACTAGATGTGAACACAGGTTACTGCCCATATTTGAAGCGCAGTGTTTTAAACATGTTGTTTGGAGACAGGGAAATTATAAACAAACAATGAGAGACACGTCTTCTGTAAATATTTGACGCATTGCTTTGAACCCTTACGCATAGCGTGTTTACATGTTTGTCTGGTGAGTACTTATATCTCGAACTACAGTGTGATGATTTTGAGATTGACATTAAAACTCATGTCTGAAGTGCGGTACAGTTCATATGTGGTTGGGAGACAATGAGCCTATATATAAATAATGAGGCATAGATTTGCTGTGAACATTTGACGCATTGCTTTGAACATCAGTGCACAGCATGGAAGCATGACTGTTTGGTTAGATATTATATCTCTAACTACAGTTTGATTATTTGCAGATTGATACCACAATCTACAGTAGGGCGAATAATTTCCTGACCAGCTGGTATGAGAGGACATATTTACAACAAGGGGTGGTGAGGGACAGAGTCTCTGAATTAAGCAGAAAGCTCTCACCCAGTCAAGAGATCAGGGCTAGATCCAACACCGTTTTTTAGCTCACTGCACCATCCCAGTTTCAGAACCTGGCTGTATGCAAATTAGTCTGTTCCTGTCCCAGTGCATGATGGGAACAGGGCAAACCAAACTACAAAAGCCAATTCTTACACTGGGAAGGAAACAAGCTCCCGGGGACCGGTTTCTGGCATTACAGCCGTCTTCGGCCCGGTTTGCTTGAATCCTGATGGTGCAATGAGCAAGGGTCTCACATCTGAGAATACCCTTCCACGCTTAGGGTGGACAAAAATATTTACAACAAGGGGTGGTGAGGGACAGAGTCTCTGAATTAAGCAGAAAGCTCTCACCCAGTCAAGAGATCAGGGCTAGATCCAACACCGTTTTTTAGCTCACTGCACCATCCCAGTTTCAGAACCTGGCTGTATGAAAATTAGTCTGTTCCTGTCCCAGTGCATGATGGGAACAGGGCAAACCAAACTACAAAAGCCAATTCTTACACTGGGAAGGAAACAAGCTCCCGGGGACCGGTTTCTGGCATTACAGCCGTCTTCGGCCCGGTTTGCTTGAATCCTGATGGTGCAATGAGCAAGGGTATGAGAGGACATGGCTGGTTGAGGGTAATGACTCCTGTGATCTAAATTTCCCCCTTAAGTTCCCCCATAATTTCCCCTTTTTTTACAATTTGATATAATATGGAAATAAGTTTGGTCCAGAATTGGTTTTAATTGGGGTTTGTTTTTCAACTCAACAGTTTCCTGTATAAAGATGTCCAACACTGGTGCGGTGACAGAGTGGTGAACCCTGATGAATCTGCCATAAAGCTTATCGGGCAGTGAAACATGTTGGTTGCAGGTAGTGGTATGCAACAGTAAGCTACCAGACTTTTTAACTCACCAGTACACACCTGAGTTAGTAATAAAGGTGTACAATTGATGTGTCTGTTGATTTTAATCTCACTCTTCATTGTTTGTCACATCAGGGAGCTATTTCTTTAGCTTCTTGCTCAGCACCTTTCTGTTTGCACATTTTGCTTTGACACTGTTTTCTTCTTGGAAAAGGAACGGCAACCGATGATGAGAAAGGGGAATAGAATTGGTAACATCTGCCAAGTTCCCCCGAGGGTTGTTCGCCTGTGAGGTGCCTTCCTCTCCGCCACACATTTTTGTTTTCAATTATTTATTTATTTTCCAAGTGTGGGTGGATGGACTGTCTCAGTGGGGCAGACATCATTGGATATGTCGAGTTGAATCCATCCCGGAATCTCCTGCTTGCAGTTACAAACAGTGGTTTGTTGTGGACAGTAAGGCATTAGAGAATACACACCTAACCATAGATTGAGAGGGGGTGGGTCTGGAATTATATAACATATTGTTGCAGTATATTATGCTCTCATGTCTAGTAGACGGATGCTAACTAACGTCCAGGGTACAGGGATTTTTTGTTATTGAATCGAATTGAGTGGAGGGCTATCCCATAGGTACCCGTGTTTCCCTCTTAGCTCATTTTTGTTATTACAAAAAATTATTGAACAGGCCCATGAGGGACATCGTGGAGTTGTTGCTAGTAACCAAGCTCTACTGGACCGAGTGCGGTTCCCTCGTCTTAATGAAAGAGTTGAAAAGGAGTGACCGACATGTCATTTTGCAAAAGCTTGTCATCCAAAAACAACCCTGTATCAGTTAAACATGTCTGATCTTCCAAAGCATGCATTGTGGGAGAAGTTTGTAGCTGATTTCTTTGGACCCCTTGACAATGGACATCATCTACACGTAATAGTTAATGAATATTCCAATTTTCTCCTTGTGGAAGATCTGTCGCCAACTACACATGATAGTCGTTGAGAGATTAGAAAGTATTTTTGCAACATTGGGGTGTTCCTTTGATTTTTAAATCTCACAATGGCTTGCCTTTCAATAGTAGAGAATTGAAAGATTTTGTCACTCATCTAAATGTCAAGCATCAGAACAGTACACCTCTCTGAACATGGGTGAATGATGATAGATAGATTTATGAGCACCCTCAAGAAGACTGTTTAGCATGCTGTGCTGTCAAAGGTTGAACTCAAATCAGTTCTTCAGTCTACGCTTCTTGTAGACAGGTCAACTCCCTATTCTACCACAAGTGAAATCCATGCAACCTTAATGTTTGGAAGAGCGATAGGAACCAAATTTCCACAATGGACCACTGAGAGATATATTGACATTGATAAACTTTGCACCATTGATTTGTCTCAAAAACGCAAACTGAAGACCTATGCGGACAGAGGCCGCTGTGCTCGGAGCACTGTGTTTAAAAGAGGAGACCAAGTTATTGTCAGGCAGAAACTCAAACGCTAGTCTGACTTTCCTTTTGATGCTGACCCATTGAAGGTTGTGACTAGTAAAGGACACATGGTGACTGCTCACCATCCAGGCAAGTCCATTGCGCAAAATGTTTTTGCATTTCAAGCACCTGCTTCAACTTTCATCAATTCCAGATGTCAGAGGTGAGACTTATCCACCTGAGAATTAAGAGAGCCCAATTAATGTACCAATGTATCTGTCACCAGTCCCAGTCATTGATACTTCTCTGGTATCTCCACAGCTTAACATGACCAGATCTTGGCAATTGATTCGAGCACCAAAACAACTTCTAGAAGAGTTGTGATGTACATATGTATTTTTTGTTCTTTTTTTTTAACAAAGGACGAGATGTAGTGTCTAATAATTTAGAGATGACAGGAGCCTTTTGGTTCCTGATGGACTCCATAGAACAGTGTCAGAATTGCGTGGGTGATAGAATTTGTGATTTAGAATCAAGAGCGCACATGTTATGTTATGTTCCGAGTTTGTTGAAGCGCGACAGCTGCCCCAGCAACGGGGCGTCCCGGCGCTGAGAAACCATAGCATAACCTACTGAGAGGGGGGGGGGGTCAGGGTTTAAGGCAGTGGGAACAAGTGAGTTTTTATTGCATGCAGGTAACAGCGGTTGGACTGGAGGTTCGAGGGGGTGTCAACAGACGACGACGATGTACAATTTAATTTTAAAAAAGTACTTACCTTGCTCTCACCACATCACTGACTTGGCAATACGACAAGCGCAAGTTAAGTGGTGTTCTTTTTTAAATGTACTTTTACATTTTCGCTGTCTGTTGACCGCCCCCCCATGGCCTTCTGCCCCACCACTCTTACCTGAACGGGCTGCTCCTGTGTAGAATGTTCAATTAACAGTTACTTGCTGTTGAATAAAGATGTGTAATACTAAGCTCCGTGTGTGGCATGATCATTTATATGTACCTGGGCTGGGGAGGACGCTAGTTACCACTGAGAGTCATATGCTAAAGGAGAGCACTTGGTAATTCAGATAGGGACCCATTAGTTCTGTGAGCCGAGAGCAATTGGAATCTTGACTGTCCTAAGGCCAAAGAAATAGGTCTCACATTGAATAACTGTCCTAATCCATGCGCTCTATAAGGGATGCATCTGACTGACACCTGGGGAGTGAGAAATGTTAAAGTATTGCAACAAAGAAAAGAAGACTCGATAAAATGAAGCTTATCAGTTAGAAATGCAGCATTTAATTCTGAAGCCATGGTCCACAAGTACATCTATCCTGAAGGTATGTCTACCTAAGTCAAATTTCCCTCCATCCATGTGCATTGCAAACTTAACACCTAAAGCAATGACTCAGCTTGAAAATTGCCTGAAGAATGCTAACAAACCAACGGAAACTGTGATACAGGGATGGAAGGAGAGACTTACAGAGGAACTGTAAGAACTTGGCTTGAAAAAAAACTGTTTCCTGTTTAGAAAATTGTAGTTGCAAAAACGTAATTACTGGAGAAATATTCTCGATAAACGAACCACCAAACTCTTCCAACCCCGTATTTGCTACGACTATTCATTGCATCACTGAAAACAGTAGAACTTCTTTAGATGGTTAAGCTCAACTGAGTGATGCTTGGATACAGAGCTCAGGGAACCTAAGGTGAGAACCTGAAAAACTGGGAATGAAATCTGTAGATAATGGCAATGACCCACTGTAGACTGATTCTCTAGATCCATTCCAAACTATCTCAGGGATATCTCCTAGAGACAGTTGCTTAGTTGAGTCAATTAAACCTTAAATACAACTCCATGTGTCAGGAATATTGAACTACATGTCTCTATAAGTATGAGGAAAACAGAACAATACATTCCATTTTCCTTCTCCCACAAGAAGGTGACCGAGTGGACCAATTGCTTCCTGTATCTTACTCAAGCCTTACATATACCTTAACTCAAATGACACAATATACAATGTCCCATGTAGACATGCCTCTTTATTAGCTTGGTGATCAACTGTGATTACGTTGTGTTACCTTATTTTGACGGATCACGCATATCACGTAATAGTCAGTTTACTTAGCGTTATCCCTCATTTCACCCAGCCTCTCTTCACTATCATCACTAGAATAAAAAGCAGTGAGAGACTGCTCAATAGAACTAAATTAATTCAGTAAAATGAACATCCAAATAGCTAAGGAAATGATGTCACTAAAAGCACTGTCTCTGCTTTGCAGTGAGAATCCATTAACACTGTCCGACGAGTTGGCATTACCATCCTCCTTGGTATTACGTATCCTGCCTACACTGCCCAAATGATAAGCTTTCAATTTATGAGGAGGTCTTACGTGAGAGAAGAGGGCCCAACTCCATGTAAAGTTGACTTTATTTGAGTGGACAAAACATTCTAAGAAGAATTCCATGAGAATGCTAAACACCTTAACTAGGGTACAGATCTAACAGTAACTTCAAGGCGCCACCCTTCCAAGGTTCCAGGAGGACAACTATACTTTACCCAGTCCAGGAGATAAACTTTTCTGTACAACGGAGTGACAGAAATAAAAATAAATGGCCTCCATGTGAAGAACATGACCCATGGGGCACAGCCAGGGCCTGCCGTGCCAGCTCGCCCCCAAGGCCCAATTCCTTAACTGACTGGAGTCTCAGAAGACTCGTAGTTGGTACTAAGATTCTTTGTCAGGCACTAGAAGGATTGCCTTGGTGTCTCAAGTCTACTTTTCTAACTACCACCATGACTGTTCCGCCAGACATTTTATAGTTGTTCTGGTTTCTCAATGAGAGTCTGTACACCTTTCTTACTATGCCATGTTTGTGCTCATTCTGAAAGCCCAGTAAACCTTCTCACACAACTTTAACCTTGTTCACTAGCTCCATCCAGTTGTGGCACTACAAGAGAGACCCCCCAGCACACTAAAATATGGGAGTATTTGTAGATAGTCCAAAATTTCAATTCTCTACTCAACCTCACAGAAGCCTGCATTACCATCTCTCGCAGGTGCCAAGTATGAATCCTTGTAGCATGCACTCAGTCCCATGCGCCACCCTCCGTAACTCTTTAAACAGCGCATGGGACAAGGAAGACTCTAACCATAAGGTATACATGCCATCATTGTTTTTCACTAAATTAACCTGTGTATTCAACTTTGAACAGGAGATTAAAAAATAAATCTAATACAAAGTTTGAAGGTGGATGTCTCCTTCATCTTATCTTTAGTCTCCTCAGCCTGTTTCTCCAGTGACCTCCTTTTACTGTATGTCACCTCAAGGATCTGGTCCACACCTCATACTCTCTGTTAATCCCCCAATCTTGTTCTCCACATTGTGTATAGCAGCATATAGAGTTCTTTTCCCTTTCAGGAGTGTCGTATGGAGGTTCAGTCTGCACAGTTTAATTCAGTGTACCTTGACTGCAAAAAACATTCTTTTCTTTACGTTGCCAAGATCCAATGAATGCAACTGACAACAGCGTGCAGTACTGCTAGTTTAACGGTCCACAGGTTTCTTCTCAGATCAATGCTTCAATGGGACCTCCAAGACAAGTTGTGGTCATTTCATCAGCAATTACATCTTCCTAAATCTCTTAAGCTGCAAAGAACTTCCTACAGCCAGAAATGTCCAGAAGTAAAACGGAGGTTGCTTTCTCCAAAGGATGTTGTTCATTGACCAATTTTTGCTCGCAATAGGTGTCCTTAATGGAGTGGTGTCAAAACATTCACATTGGTCATTACGGGAAGGCATGTCTGTACTAACACCATATAAGAATAAGTCTAGGAGGGACCGCTAGACTTGTATTTCTCTAGCAAGAACCATGCTCCAATCAGACTATGCACTTTATAAATGTTTACCTGCCATCCTATGGGTTCACTGTGATCTGGGTGGTGGTAGGCTGCTTCAATAAGATAACAATATGTTTAGCTTTGATAAAGCTGCCGTCATCACAAGAACTTGCTGTTGATCCCATTTGACATGTCTTTCGACACTATGTTAATCACAGGCAGAAGTAGATAATTCTTGTCATATTTTTAAAAGTTACTTTACTTGGGGCCAGATGAAGGTCACCAAATACCGGTTGGTAACGGCTGATTTCGGCCGTTACCGACCGGTATTTGGTGATTGAGATGTAGGGGGCCAAAACTTTACAGAATATGTAAATTTACTGATTTGGTAAATTTACAGATTCTGTAAAATACTGATTCGGTAAAATTACTGAATCTGTAAATCTATATGTAGGTGGCACTGCAAACAGTGCCACAGGCCCCTAAGAATTTGTTATTTACCATGTAATACTATTGCATGGTAAATAACGAATTCCTGTGTACATGCACATCTGTGCATATACACCTGTGCCACGTGGCACACAGACATGCCCTAAGGGCATGTATGTGTGTCACATGGCACACAAGCCTGAATCAGGGGTGCAACAGGGTGTCACAGTGACACCCTGTCCCCCTTGTCAATTCGGTAATTTTACCGAATCGGTATTTACCGATTCGGTAATTGCCATTGATTCCTATGTGCCTTTACCGATTCGGTAATTGCCATAGGTTCCTATGGGTTTAAACAACAAGGGGACCCAAAGGATGCAGCCATGGACCTTGGGAAAGTACTTTGTCAACAACAGTGGTCCATTGCAAAAAGTAATTTAAAGAAAAACAATAAAATATAGACACAGTCGTAGCTATATTTAGTAAATAGACCAGCCCAGCCGGGCGAGGGTCTGAGGTGTACCTCGGTAATTGCCATTGATTCCTATGTGCCTTTACCGATTCGGTAATTGCCATAGGTTCCTATGGGTTTAAACAACAAGGGGACCCAAAGGATGCAGCCATGGGCCTTGGGAAAGTACTTTGTCAACAACAGTGGTCCATTGCAAAAAGTAATTTAAAGAAAAACAATAAAATATAGACACAGTCGTAGCTATATTTAGTAAATAGACCAGCCGAGCCGGGCGAGGGTCTGAGGTGTATTGATATAAAAAAAAATTGTGAGACAATTTTACAATATTACAAGGTGGGGCACAAGCCTGTGACCCACAATACACACTTACACAATTACGTACGAACAGAACACAAGGGGATTTTTAGGCAAGAAACAATTGGTTTGTGACACTTTCAATACAATTTTGTCAAAGTGTCACCGAAAAATGAACCATAACACCTTTACAGTCAGATTACAGTCTTTTTGTAATAGTATAAGGCGTTAAAGGAGTGTGGACGGCGTTTCGATTCGCTATTTTAGATCATGCGAATCATCATCAGGACATGAATTTATGCCTAAAATAAGCCATAATAGCCGCAGGACCGGGGATTGTCCACAGCACGGTTGTGGCTGAGAGGGCAGGTCAATACCTTTAAAAGAAGGTGGATCGGTTAGAAATCTTGTGTGCTGCTCGAGATGATACCCCATCAAGGGGGCGAGTTTCCATCAATGGACGGCAAGCTCTCGGGTCGCAGTGTGTCTGGACACAACCATGCTGTGGACAATCCCCGGTCCTGCGGCTATTATGGCTTATCTTAGGCGACACTTGACAAAATTGTATTGGAAGTGTCACAAACCAATTGTTTCTTGCCTAAAAAGCCCCTTGTGTTCTGTTCGTACGTAATTGTGTAAGTGTGTATTGTGGGTCACAGGCTTGTGCCCCACCTTGTAATATTGTAAAATTGTCTCACATTTTTTTTTTTATATCAATACACCTCAGACCCTCGCCCGGCTGGGCTGGTCTATTTACTAAATATAGCTACGACTGTGTCTATATTTTATTGTTTTTCTTTAAATTACTTTTTGCAATGGACCACTGTTGTTGACAAAATAGGTTCCTATAGGCCTCAAGACCCATAGGAATCAATGGCAATTACCGAATCGGTAAATACCGATTCAGTAATTACCAAATTCTACAGATTCGGTAAATTAATCAGTAAAAATACCTACATAGCATTTACCGATTTGTAAATACCGAATCAGTAAAATTCGGTATCTACCAATCGGTAAATGCCATTTACCTACATCTGACCCTTGATCTTAAGCGAGAAGTGTGACTCACCGGTGAGAGGCGGCAGACCCAGAAGCAGAGGTCGGCCCGGGACCAGGGTTCAATTCCTGACGCGGCAGGGTACGGAACCAATGTCAGCGGGCTCGATAAATCTCGCCTCGGTGCCTCTCTAACCATGGGTCCCACGCTGCAACTCTGGGCAATAGCTTGCTTAATCTCCACAACGGCCCCCTTGCTGCCGGGGATGCCTGGCTTCACCTTGGGGATGCCCTCTAGGGACCATCTCACAGGGAAAGCCAGGACGGGTTCCCCAGCGGTACACAGCGCCAAGAAACCCCAGGGTGAACGTGCGCTCTACAAATTCATCATAACATAACATAACATAACAAGCGTAGAACTTTGTTACTCCTCACAATATCTTCCTCCACAGTGACGACCAGAACGAAAGAAGTAACCAGGGGAATTAAACCATGGCTTAGATTCACTCTATGCCACTAGAAGATCATTGGAGCAAATTACTCCCTCCAGCAGAATGTCATTATTATAACACTCTTCCAACAGGGATGGGTATTGTCTCATTTGTGTTTCCCATGCTTTTATGGCATATCTTATTGGTGCAAATTTACCATGTAACCCACAGATAGTCCACTGGAGTGGGATAGTGGGAGCAAGCAAAATCCTTATCGTTATGAAATCAGCTTCTACTATCGCTGGTTATCTATTTTCATTTTTTTTTTTAAAAAGCAGTTGACCTATTTTGTGATTGCAGTTAAATATGTGATGTTGCCTTTCACACCCTTCCCCTTCCAATCCAATCATCTTTATTGTTCAGTTAATTAAAACTTACAATTTGTTATGAAATCACAATTTAAAGCATCATTGAGTAAAATCTGGGGTATGGGAAGGAGGCGCTACTGTTGTTGTCAGATGTTCCTTTGAAAGCTTTGAGTTTATCTCCTGTGTCTTGGAAGATGCCAAACTATGGAACAAATGCAGGCCCAAGGCCCTGGTTGTTGCTGTACTCTCATATTGTGGATTGCCCTGGCCTGCTGCTACTCTATGGTCCATGTGATCATTCTGTGTGCATATTCTCCCCTTCGCCAGGCGTTTTATCTCCTTCTGCCACAGCAGCAGCCGCTCAGATGTATATTGGGAGCAGTGAGCAGCTTCCTGGACTCCTTCTTTTCGGAGTGCAGGCCTCCGATAACTACCACCGCAGCAGACAGGCATCGCCACTTTAAGAAAGTGACGGCTCATTTCCTCATCAGACAGCTGGTCCATAGATTTACAGCTGTGTTTGAAGTGGATACTAGCAAAGTAGCCAGAAACGTGTAAATGCACTTGTTTAACGATACTTGCCCTAAAAATCACTTGATGAAAAAAGAAAAGTCTGTGCTCCCAGAATGAAGCATTCGCAGGGCGCAGCAGTTAAAAAAAATAGAAACAGAGTGGAGAAAGTTGTGTATACTTCAAATATTGATAGATTTCTTCACACTGGACCTTTCCACTTTCTGACATATTCTATACAGTGCAGTATCCAACCATTATACACAATAGGGTTCATCTGAAAAAGGGTCAGCCTGAGGGTACACATTGGTTGGGTTGAAAACAACGCTGAGTTCTCTGCACCGGAAGACACAGAGGGTCAGATGTATGACCCATCCAATTTGCAAATCGCAAATTGTGCCATTTTACAACTCGCAAATTGGAATTTACAACAGTGTCTCAGACACTGTTTGCGATTTCTAACTAGGTCGCAAATTGCCTGCCTCATTAATATTCATGAGGCATGTGCAATTTGCGACCCCATTGGGAATGGCTAGTACTCCCAGGGATGGTGGCCTGCTCAGGTCAGCAGACCACCATGTCTGTGACTGCTTTTTAAATTAAACAGTTTTCTTTTAATGCAGCCAATTTTCCTTAAAGGAAAACGGGATGCATTTAAAAGACAAATGAAACGTTACAGTTTAATTTTTTAAGAGTAGCCAGTGGTCCATGGGACCACTGTCTGGTCTTAAAAAATACTTTCCCTGCCAGTCACAAAGGGGAAGGCTTACCACCCATTTGGGCTGCAAAACATTCTTACATTGAAGTGCAAGTCACAACTAGGAAGGGACTCCCTTGACACGCCCCTTCCTAAAACGGAGACGCAAACCCTATTTTGCGAGTCGATAATAGGTTACCGACTAGGGTTCTAAATAGGGCAGACCTATTTTGTGTTTGCCAAACAGGCCGGTTTCCCATTTGTAACCGCAAAACACAGTTGTTCACCTGGCCCTAAATATCTAATTTACCTATGGGGCACTTAAGGGCTTTCTTATTTTCTAAAGCGTACTATTGTTGTTTATTATCGGGTAGCTTTCCTAATCCTCATTTACAGTAGTGGAGTATGAGTACCATGGACCCTAATGCAAGAAAGAGTGCAGTGGGCCCCTCACATCCCTGGACCCGGGCACCACTGAAACTACCACTCTAACTTTACTGGTGTCCAAGTTCCTCTTTCTACCTCTTCCTCTCTTCTCTGTCCCCTTCTCATCTCCATCCACATTTCAACCACTCTGCTCCTTATCCCTCCCCTCTTCTCCTTCTATGCCTTTCTCTCTCCTTTTCTCTCCTTGCTTTGATTAAACACTTTCCTCTTCCCATTTCCTTTCTTCACCAATTGTACAATTTCTGCTCTTCTGTGTCACATCCTTCCTTTTCCCCAACATCCCCTTAATATGCATGTCCCCTCGACCTCCTTCCTCCCCTTCTCTCAATTCTATATCTTGTCTCTGCTTTCCTATGAGCAAAGGTTATATGTTCTCAATAGCAACGTCTGTGCTGCCTCCATGACATAGGAAGCAGCCTGCCCAGGCCTTCCAGTAGAGTAGCATCAAAAGTACAATAGCTACTGTATTATATTGTTTTATTGTGTACATTGAATGTGTAACTGCTATGAGGAAGGATTTGTGCTATCCAAACAAACGCATGTATACCAGCACTGCGAGAAGTGCCCACCAGTCCATTGCTAGCAGTTTTGCTGAAAATTGCTGGACGTCTCCATCACAGCAGCCCAGCTAAAAAGTGTCATTACTGGCATCCTTAACGTAGAGCAGCCATGATGAGAGGTGCTGGTACTGTCACACCGCAAATAGGAAAGCCCTGTTCATGGCTGCTGGTCTGCTGTGTTGAGTATTGCTGTTGCTGCCCATTACCAGCAGTGCAGTCTTGCTGAGAACTGCTTGTAATTGGAACATTTCCAATACTGCCTTGCAGTTGTGGTCAGATATACCAGTATCATTGTAGCTGAAGCCTGGCAGGTTCCAGGAATAGATGCCAGCCTGCTAGCTGCCTCTTACAGTGACCGACGAGCCTCACGTCCAGTGCTGCCTCTCACCCTCCTTCCCTGGCATGGTGATCAATCGTTAAGTAGACCCCACAGAACATGACAATTCAGGCAGGCTGTCCTCTCTCAGGCTCCTGCAGTGCTCAGTATAGAAAAACATAAATGTTTCTTATCAGCAAAGGAACTTCACATAAAACAATTCAGCAAAAATAATGTTTTGATAAATGTTTGAGTGGCTTAGTGTTTGAGTTTAGAAAGCTGCAATGAACACTCAGCTGTCTACAGAAGAAGGCTGCAGCAAGGGGCGTAGCTAGGTCAGCAAGAGTGGGGTTTTGGGGGGGAGGCGTGATCAGATTTCCTGGCCTTCACTCTGGCATATACTGTTAAAATACATTATATGACAAGCAGCCTGCATGAGACTGGATTAAGAGGCAGTCGAATAGGATAATAGGAATACGGATTAATAGGAGTACTAAATGAGGGAAACACAATGTTTGTAAAATAAAATATTTTAGGGCTTTCAAAACAGAGATTAGAGAGAGTGTGTGTTTTTGTCAATGTATACATGCAAAAATACTAGGTGAAATCTGACAGACACCCCACCATACCCTACTGAAAGCACCTGTACCCAACTATTAACCACAATGAGTTGAGTGCAAGCAGTAAGCGGTATTTTTTAATGAATGGAGTCAGCTCAAGAGCCAGTTAGAAAGTAGTATAAACATTTGGTGCTTCTCATGAAATATAGCATAAATGTGGACCTTTTTTAGAAAGTTACTAAACTATGAGCCGACAGTGATTTAGCGATACAAAGACAGCACTTATCCTTGAATATAGTGTAATAATGGTGGCAATAGTAAATGTAAACACCAACATTTAAGGGATACACCCATAGCCACTACGGGCATTGATTTATAAAATCAGCAAACAAAATGTGCACTAAAGTATGTCAAAGTGAGCGCGTAAAGGGGTTAATAGAAACCGCAGTTAGAAGTAAAAGTATTTTAAATGAAATAGTTAATTTGGAACAGACTACTAAGGGTGTTTTATGATTGTTTATTATTTGCAGATTGTTCCCTGATGAAGGTGCAGAGAGCACCGAAATGCATTGGAATGTGTATACACGTATTATGGAATTAAATAATGAAATCATGTGAATGAAACATGTTGACAACAAGAAAATTACGAACGAAGAATACATTGAAATATTGATGAAACAAACAAAAAAAGCGATATTTAATTGAAGAATGAATGAATTGCAGGCTGAATAGAGTTCAGCATCAACCCAGTGCCTAGGGTGACAGCCTTACGATCAGTAGGTCTGCAACGTACGGATTTCTCTAACACACTCCAGGAGGGGAGTGATACTCTAGAGCACAGATAAAACGGGCAAACACAGAGCAGTGCACATCCCACAACCAAAAGCTTGTTTGCATTAACCCCCCAAGGGAAGTAGCACGCCTATCAGAAAAATGCAGTACGGAGAAATCACTCATTCAACAGAGATTAGAGCGGAAACATTTGTGTTCACGGCAGAAGCCAGTGAAAGGATATACTCATTAATTCACGCTGAACCAGTGGAACATACCTTCATTAAAAATAAGGAACAACATATTAAACACCTATTATACTTGGCACGCAAGGAGATCAATCAGCGGCTACATGCCAGCACCATGGTAAAATACCATAAAGCGCAAAGAATCCCCTGGGTCCTCCGCTTAGCCCTGAGACCCTCTCTATGCAAAAACTCTAAACCATTTACAGAACGATGGTTCGCTATTCTAAACAAATGTAGTTTAGACTTAATTCTTTTAATAATTGAAGAGTTGTCAAAAATCCTTGAGGAATTGAAAACAGACATTGATAGGACTACAGAAGAATTAAAGCAATTAGTCTCAGAAGAAGAATTCAAGAAAATCCTGGAGGATAATAACAACCAACTGATACGGCATACGCAGGAAGTCAATGATAGAAAACTCAGAAAATACAAGCGCAACACGCTTGATTATAAACTTCAGGAAGTATACACTTGGGCGGAAATATACGCCAAACGGAGACAAACTAAAGCTTATACTTCGCAAACTGACACATCGTCAACCAACAGTGAAAAACCGACATCAGAAAGAGGACGCCCGCAAAGAGCCCCTCGATCACAAAACAAAGCAGGACCTTCATCAACAGGCGTGCCTTTTTTAGAAGGAGACCCCGGAGGGGAAGTGGTAAAACAAAAAGAGAAGGGACCACCTCAAACCAGAAACACAACGGCGAAGAAGGACAAAACGAAGAAGAACTGACAGAAGAAAAGAACCTAGCTATCAACATATCAGATAGTCAATTGAATCAAGTACAAATTAAAACTCTACAGAAGGGCATGTCCTATGTACCAACAGCACATACTAATAAATTGGAATTGGAAGTGAGTTTATTTAAGTTGACTCGCAAAATGAGATTGAGTCATTTCTTTGAAAATGTAGTCACAAGAACTGAACCAACGGATGAACTTAAGGGTTTAAAGACTCCCAGTACATTCATGCCGCCAACCAGCCACAATACCATAGATTTGTTTGAACAGCTATGCAAACAAGAAATTGGCAAGATCAACACTAAAAAAAACTAAGCGGAGAAACATGACCAATAAAGAATTCGGAATAGTGAGTGCAATGGCCAAAAACAAAGACATAATCTGCCAGAAAGCGGATAAAGGGGGAGCGATGGTCATATTGAATAAATCATATTATCAAGAAGCAGTCACAGAACACCTTAACAACGAAAACACATACATGGAAATAGATTTTGATCCACCTGAAAAGATCCGCAAAACTTTGTCACTGATTCTCCAAAAAGCACACGACAGAGGCATTATCAATGAGAAAACAAAGAAGTATTTGACACAGGACAATCCCATCAGTCCGAGCCTCTACATGGTACCCAAAGTACATAAAGATATGACAAAACCACCATGTCGCCCTATCGTTTCAACAAAAATGAGTTTACATGAACCAGTAGGGAAATTTTTGGACAGACACATGCAACCATTAGTTTACCGAACCAGATCATACATAAAGGATACCTCTGATTTTTTGATGAAACTGCAAGCACTCAACACACAGGAAACAATAATCATGGCCACAGTGGATGTCAAGGCACTGTATACATCAATACCCCATCAACAAGGCCTAGAGGCGGTGGAAAAGCGTTGCTGAGTAGCACCTATTCACATGAACTACAGGTGTTCCTAATGGAACTGATGGAATTCACTCTCATGCACAGTTATTTCACTTATGAAAACAGATGGTTTATCCAGCGCAGTGGAACATCGATGCGTAATTGGGCCGCCCCAGTTTACGCAAACTTGTATATGACATCATTCGAAGAACAATACATCTATGAAAATGAGGAATGGCAAAAACATCTACTTATGTTTGTCAGATTTATAGACGATATTTTCATAATTTGGAGAGGTACCACGGAGTCGTTGCAGAAACAATTGGAGATTTTGGACACCAAAGATGATCGCATTGGATTTACATGGCAGATAAATGACAGATGCATCTAGTTCTTAGATGTAGAGATAACGAGGGAGGAAAACCAATTCAACATCAACCTATATCGAAAGAAAATGGACAGAAATAATCTCTTACAATATGAGAGTCATCACCCCCACGCACTCAAAAAACACTTACCCTATTCTCAGTTTCTTAGGGTTAAGAGAGTGGTCTCTGAGGATACACAATGTGAATTGCAATTAGACAATATGGCGAAAAGATTTAAAGAAAAGGGGTACCCAGATGAAATAATACAGGAAGCACTAACCAGAACAAGAACCAAATCCAGAAGTGAACTTTTGACCAGTAAGACACGGACCTCTGAACAACGGATTACATGCGTTAGTAAATTTTCTAATGTGAGCTTCCAATACAAAGCCATCATAAAAAGACACTGGCGTATACTTACGCTGGAACCAGACTTTAAAGGAATTTTCTCAAAGGAACCTCGATTCGCGTACACTAGAGCGAAAAATCTAGGTGAATTGTTGAAACACCCAAGGGAACAATCAACTATGAGCGCATTTCGGGGAACCATTCCCTGTTTGAACTGCATCAATTGCCACAACGTAATGAAGGGGAGTTCGATTTCCCATCCCATGAAGGGATACAAGATTCCTTTGAAAGTTAATGCAACGTGCGACTCCATGAACATAGTATATATGCTCAAATTTCCGTGTGGTTCGGTGTACGTCGGACACACGGAAAGAAAATTGAAAATGCAGCTCAACGAGCATAAAAGTAATATTCGCACAAAATGACCTAAATCATCGGTAGCGGTTCATTTTCAAGAAAAAAACCACCACATCAGCCAATTAAGAGCTTGTGTATTGGAAATCATCCCCAAGAAAGAAGGTCCGCTCAACAAGAAAAACTTGTTAAAAAGAGAAAACCATTGGATATATTACCTGAACAGTTTAAAGCCACACGGGCTTAATGACAGGACTGAATTTACATTTTACTTATAAATTTGGACTTCATAATACGCTTAAGTGTGATAAGAATGGTCTTTAATGGACATGTGTTGAACATTTAAGACGCCAAGGCGTCATTTAGAAAGTATAACAAGCACACGGGACAATTGTATGTCCCAATAAAGTTCTTTCGAAAAAAACAGCTACGCGCGATAATCACACAGCGCGCACGCGCAATAGTATATTCAGGGCTAACATCACGTGAAGTACACGTCATAGCACATCCCGAGAGTATCGCCGGCAGCGGCGGAGGAGAGAGGACACATTTTGAACTAACAAGGTGAGCTGAGTGAGAAAGTAACGGCTTCTCCTTTACTGGAGTGCGGCACAATAGCAGAGCGTTGGTTAAATACATACGAAAATGCAAGCTAAGTATAACGTAGCGCAACAGCGAGGAAGCACAAGCAAGTAATGTAAGTCTTATGATAAAACGCCGAAAATACGCGGTCACACGCGGTCACACGCGGTGAAAAGGTTGGGCGTTTACTTAACCACAATGAGTTGAGTGCAAGTAGTAAGCGGCATTTTTTAATGAAGGGAGTCAGCTCAAGAGCCAGTTAGAAAGTAGTATAATCATTTGGTGCTTCTCATGAAATATATAGAAAAAACAATGTCCCAACAGGTAACAATCAAAAGGCAGTTTAGGTATGTATGCACAGAGCATTACATTGGAAGGACACCACAGGGCAATTGTTTTGCGCACTTTAGCGTTTGGCTCACAACTATGATTGAATGTGTTATAATTGACTAAAACCTTCTAATTATTGAGCCACCATTGTACATAATTTTGTCACCTTGCGCCAATCACGCTGTTCACCTTTATCACTTGCGTCGTCACTCTTCACTTGTATATATCACTCTGTCACCAAGTGCCTTTGGGTTGTCACATGAACTTTCTTGTACAGTGCTGCCTTCAACTGTATTTCCATGTGTAAATATTTCAACAAATTGGTGAATTACAAGCCATGCACTAACCACTTGAGCCTCCTTGTTTCCTTCCAATGTAATGCTCTGTGCATACATACCTAAACTGCCTTTTGATTGTTACCTGTTGGGACATTGTTTTTTCTATACACTTTATGCCCAGTCGCAGTGTGGTCTATGGGTCTTACTCCTGTTCTATATCTCATGAAATATAGCATAAATGTGGACCTTTTTTAGAAAGTTACTAAACTATGAGCCTACAGTGATTTAGCGATACGAAGACAGCACTTATCCTTGAATATAGTGTAATAATGGTGGCAATAGTAAATGTAAACACCAACATTTAAGGGATACACCCATAGCCACTACGGGCATTGGTTTATAAAATCAGCAAACAAAATGTGCACTAAAGTATGTCAAAGTGAGCGTGTAAATGGGTTAATAGAAACCGCAGTTAGAAGTAAAAGTATTATAAATGAAATAGTTAAGTTGGAACAGACTACTAAGGGTGTTTTATGATTGTTTATTAATTGCAGATTGTTCCCTGATGAAGGTTCAGAGAGCACCGAAATGCATTGGAATGTGTACACACGTATAATGGAATTAAATAATGAAATCATGGGGAATGAAACATGTTGACAACAAGAAAATTACGAATGAAGAATAAATTGAAATATTGATGAAACAAACAAAATAAGCGATATTTAATTGAAGCATGAATGAATTGCAGGCTGAATAGAGTTCAGCATCAACCCAGCGCCTAGGGTGACAGCCTTACAATCAGTAGGTCTGCAACTTACGGATTGTTGTCAGTTTATACATGCAAAAATCCCAGGTGAAATCTGACAGACACCCCACCATACCCTACTGAAAGCACCTGTACCCAACTATTCATCTGAAAATACATTTATTGGGGGGTGTAATACCTCAACCCCCACTCCCCCGCCCCCGAGCTACGCCCCTGGTTGCAGCATTAGAATTTCAGTGTTATAGGTGCTACTATAGTTATCTCATTTTACATTAAAAGTAATTACTGACATCCCAACCAGATGTTTACGAAGAAATGAATAAGAAGTTTTTACACAGACTGCAGGACTCATATACATAATATATGCAATGAAGCATCGCCCATTGTATGTTCTACTATTTGGCAATATGAGAAAATAACTAAAGTATACCAAAAGTGATGGATGGAATGCTTGAATTATTCTCAGCCACTGGTAGTTACTCAGGCTGCATCCCAGTCTATAGTTATTTTGCCACCTAAGTTTAGGAGCAGCAATATGCAAATCAATCTCAATCCTGCCCCAATGGGAGCAGTCTAGCCCGAATTGCCAGGCCAGGTCCTCCCTAGACCGGAACACAGGGGTCTGGGTCTGCGCCTTGGGTTTTGGATCATGGGGTTAGTGGTAATCGTCCTGGAATTGGTCAGACAGGAGGCAATGGTCACAATGACTTAGGGTCAGGATCATGAATCTGGTATTGGGTGGACCAGAGGCAATCGTCACCAAGACCTTTCAACTGGGGGCCATAATCATGTTTGTGCCATTGGGAAAACTGAGGGCTATGGGCATTATAGGTCATGACAGGATAAGGGCTTTTTAGGGGACATCTTTAGTTTGCTCAATCTTCTGGGTTCCAAATATTTGTAGACTTTGGCATTGAACTCTTTGGAATATTGAGAGCTTTCCGTGCTTTTTCCACGAAGAGCATTGCAATTGTTGAAGACTCATAAACACCTTGAAAATCAGTACTGGTGGTGAAACACCTTTTGTTATCCCTGAGCACCACCCTCTTCAATGTCTACTGTTGTAAATGTAATCTTTCATTAGTTAACAACTTTACTTAGCCCTTCATCTATGTTGTTCCTTGCCTATTTTTCTAGATTGTAATAATTGTTCCAATGTCTGACATCAGCTAGAATGCATTCCAGACTTGCCAGTTGGAGTCTGGTCAGCTGGCGAGATGTAAATCTTACGCGAACTGTCTGTAAAATTTAATTTTGGTCAAATGGCGGATGAGATAATCCGCGACCAACTTATAGTGCAATGCAACAATAGGAAAATACAAGCGAGAGTGTGGGCAATAGACTTAGCTAAGGTTGTAGAAGAGTCCGAAAAATGCATGAAAGAATTACAAAATATATAGCCCACAGCAACAGATTTCAGCTAAAAACTTGTATGAGGGTGAAACTAATGAGGAAGGTGTAATAGCTTTTGTTAAATATAAAGGAAGTAGTTTCCAAAAGAAGCCTTATGTTAGTAAAGGGCAAAATAAGTTTTGTTCAAAATGTGGGAGCAATACACATACGTCTGATGCCAAATTTTGTTTTGCCAATAACAAAGAATGCTTGAAATGTTGTAAATTGGGTCATTTTTCTAGAATGTGTAGAAACAAAACTAGAGGAAAAGTGGCTATTGTTGAAGATGATAACATTGAAATTAAGAGAGAAATGAACAGAATTTTACTTGTGGATGACCCAGATATCATCACTTGTGATGAGAAGAGAGAAAACAGACCAAAAGCAGAATTTAAAATTGATGGTCATATAGTAACCCTTATGGTTGATACTGGATCAAGGTGGACTATAATCCCTGAATCCATGTTTAGAGGTGTATGGGGTGACAAGTCACTTTTGGATAGTGACATATGTCCAACAACGGTACCAAGGAGAAACAATAGAATTTATAGGTTATTTTGAAACCGAAATATGTTTTATGAATAGGTCCACATTTGGTAAGGTTTACGTTTCTGTGGATGGACCAGCTATTTTGGGATGGATCCACCAATATGACTTGCACATTATTGTCAACCCAAGAGCGCATGTTCAAGTCATGGTGGTGGATGATTATACTATCAATGACATCTTACTTGATGCAAAGAGTGTTTTCAGAGATGAATTGAGTGAGTTGAAAGGTTATGTGCACAAAATTATGTTAAAAAAAAGTAATTCCTGTACAACATAAAGTGAGAAGAGTACCACTTTAAGGGAAGAAGTAAAAAATGTTTTGATGAAATGTTGCACGGATCTATAATTGAGCCAGTGGAAGCATCAACTTGGGTGTCTCCGGTTGTGATCACTCAAAAAGCAGATAAAAAAATAAGATTCTGTGTGGATCTTAGATCCTTGAATAAAAATGTAGTGGCGGATGTTTTTCCACTTCCTAATATTGGGGAATTAGTCTCCACCCTGCAGGGTGCAAAATTCTTCACTAAGCTGGATTTGAAGAGCGCATACCATCAGATACGCCTTCATGATGAGTCAAAACACTTTACAGCATACATTAAAAGTGAAGGTACTTTTCAATTTACTAGGCTGCCTTTTGGGCTTATATCTGCTGCTAGCGTTTTTCAGCGGATGGTAACGGAAATTTTCAAGGGCATTAAAAAAGCAGTATTCTTTTAAGACGGCATACTTGTCTTTGGAGAATCCATTTCTGAACATAACGAAATCTTGAAGGCTGTCTTATATAGAATTGGTGAAGCAGGTTTAACCTTGCATAAGGAAAAATGCTAATTTTTGGTTCAAGACATAGAATATTTAGGATATGAAATATCAGTTGATGGTGTAAAGCCAAAGAGAAATCTAATAGAATCAGCTCCCTGCCCCTCTGACAAGGATCAACTCCGATCTTTTATGGGTCTAATAGAGTTTTACGCAAAATTTGTAAAAAAAGTTTTCAGACAAGACATCTACACTGAGAAGTCTATTAAAGATAGGCATAAAATTTTCATGGAATGAGGAACACACCACTTGCTTTAATGTAATTCAAAAAGAATTGTGTGAAGAAAAAGTATTAACTCTCTTCGACATTAAACGGTCTTCCATCTTGATGGTGGATGTCAGCAACATTGGTCTGGATGCTGTTTTATTACAAAAACATTCAGAAGGAGAGAAAACAGTTGCTTTTGCTTCTCGGCAATTGACTCTCTCGGAGCGTAAATACTCTGTTATAGAAAAAGAGGCTAGCTGCTGCATGGGGCGTACACTATTTTAGAACATACTTGTGGGGTACCAGGTTTCCAATAAAAACTGATCACAATCCTCTGGTTAGTGTATTGGCTCCTGGGGGTGCAGGTAAAGGTTCACCTAGATTTGCAAGACTTGCTTCTAGACTACTAGAGTATCAATTTGAGATGACTTATATTCAAGGTTGCCAAAAAGAAGGGGATTTACCTATGCCTCTGTGTGCATGATTACAACACTTAATGTTCATCAGAGAGAAAACCACACCAGTTAGTTAACTCAGACATGTGATTTATGTCAATTACTTTTGAAATTTATATATTATCGGTTACTTACGACAAGAAAGAATACATAATCAACTTCACATTGAACACAACATAATTTTTGCAAGGGAAAAAGCAAGAAAAACAGACATGTGAACAACTATTGTGTAAATTAAAGTGACCATATCAACATGATGTGCATATACATTGTACACAGTGATAAGCAATTATCTCAAGAACAGTAAAAAACAAACTTTCATCAAGTCAAATCAAGAATGACAATTGGGGGGGTAAGTCTTGTTCATTACCAGCCCGACTTCCTGTAACAATATTTGCTATGACAATTTAATTTGTGTGGGTACAGGAAATGGAAAACAAAAAATCAATTAGGACATGCCATCAATTTTGGGCAAACAAAAATGACTTAATGCCGACGCGTTTCGAATCCCAATGTAATGATCATCGGATTCTCATCAGGGCGTGGAATTTATCCGCAGATACTGTTTAGAGGGAGAGAAAGGGAATTTGATTTAGAGAGGTGAAAACTTAACAAAAAGGGATTTTTCCAGTTGATGCATCTGGCGATGCAGCATACCTTATGCGACCAATGAATTGTGGTCGTTTTAGTCTTTTATGAAAAGGTCATCATGTACCGTGGATGTCAACCTGCAATGGAGCGACATTGGCATGGTAAGTATTTGTGTTCTGATTATGGGCTGGCACTACTACATGAATTCAGTTCTGTGGCCGAAAAATGTACCTCTGTATCTGATGCATCTGCTCAGAAATCGAGGCAGGAATGGGTGCAATTTCGATTCCGATGTTCTGTCCCTTTGAAACAATCTACAAACAAAGGAGATTGTGTGGTTTTAGCGAGAACGGGTGGTGATGTTGGAACCCAAAAGAAAGTTAAATACTATAGAACGCTTACTTTTGTCCATAAATTTAGCGAAGAATTGTTTCTTCGAGGTGTCCTGTAAAGGAAAAAACAGGCGGAAAGCTAATGAATGCCCTGTCTGTGTTGTTGCCAAACAAGAAAAACAAGACCGGCTTGCCGCCGTGGGGCGTCTTACCGTGAATTCTGACCCTCGGGACGTTGTATTGAACGTATGCTTTACGGGAAGGGCAGAAGTCTTGTTCAAGAATGAATCCTGAAAAGGAGGAGAGACCAAGCAGGTTAATAGCCGGTTGGGCCCGAGTATAAGCGCGTGTGTGTGCGCAAACCCAGAAGCGGGTCTCACCGTAGGTAAATCAATAATCGCGTTGTCTTTTCCAAAATTGGAGTGAAAACAGCAGCTCGCCGCCGCGAGTGAAATTGACTAAGTTGTGTCGACCGGTCACATGGGACCAGGCGCCAATCAGCGTTTGGGACCCTCTCGCTAAGGATTATGGGATTTGTAGTTTGTGGGGACAATCGGTAGGAACAGGGGGAGAAGAGAAGCCAATTATATTCTGTTGACTTCACTAAGCATATTTAGCCCATTGTTCACACTGTTAAATTTCATAATGAGATACGCCTCCTTGCGTAGTAATGCAGCCTCAATGTCATGTACATACTGTTTGGGATCCACCCATGTGAGTACAGTCCATTTGAAATCATTTTCACCATGGTTGTAACTTATAAAATGCTCTACCATGGGTGCAGAACTAACTTTTTTCTTAATTCTGGATCGATGTTGTGTGATGCGTGAATTCACTGATTGACTAGTTTTGCCTATGTACACTTTGTCGCAGGGACATACCACGGCATAGATGACATTTTTCGTCCTGCAATTTGTGAACATATCATGCTTCCATGTGACCCCGTCATGGTCAAATATGTTGCCTTCCAAGGTAGTAGAACACGATACACAATTGCCACACTTGTGGTGCCCGCTTATAGGTTTAAGGTTCCACTGCGAGATCAAATCGCTTTTTGGTTTTGGAATGTAGCTATCTGCTCGAATCAATTGTTGTCCAATGCTTTTATTTTTGCGCATGGCGAAAATGGGTTTCTTTAGAGGATGTGCCAAGTCTTCCAATAGATGCCAATTTTTCAAGATGATGCGTTTAAACTGATTTGTGTGTGATCCATAAGTTGTGACGCACACCAGCTCATTCGATTCATTTTTTTCTTTTTTCAGAAGGAGATTCTCCCTAGGGGTGAATCTGGCACGTTTTTTCGAATGGTTTAGAAGTTTTTTTGGGTAACCCCTTTTGGCCATTTCAACGCAAAAATTTGTAGCATGTTGATCAAAGTCAGCGATTTCTGTGCAGTTCCTTCTTATTCTTAACATTTGCCCAAAAGGAAGATTTTCCTTCAAGCACTGTGGATGCGAGCTTTTGAAATGAAGGATGGTATTCCTGTCTGTGATTTTTTTGTGTAAGGTTGTTGTTAGGATGTCATCGCGGACGCCTACTGTGATGTCCAAAAAAGTCATTTTGCTTTTGCTGGATTCTATAGAGAAACTGATATCCCTATGCCTTGAGTTTAGCCAATTGTAGAACTGGTCTAGTTCCGTCTGGCTCCCCTGCCACAGGAGCCAGACGTCGTCAATGTATCTAAGCCATTGGCTTATATGGCCTGCAAATGGATTGTTTTCATATATGAATCTCTGTTCATATTGTGCCATATAAAGTACCGCCATCTCAGGTGCGTATGGACAGCCCATAGCGATGCCTTTTATTTGAATAAAGAACGCATTTTCGAATTTGAAATAGTTACTGCGTAACGTGATTTCAGCTAGTGAAAGGATAAAAGAGGTGGGAACCCAGTGTGGTCTTTCTCGTTGTTCAAGGTATATTTCCAAGACCTGCAATGCCTCATCCTGAGGGATTTGGGTATAAAGTGAGGTGACGTCTAAGGTCACCATCAGCTGGGTGGCCTCATTGAATGATTGTCCCTCTATCCTATTGATGAAATCAGTTGTGTCCCTGAGATATGACTTGACCTGCGGTAGAAAAGGTTTTAAGAAAAAATCTATGTATTTTGAGACCGGTTCCAGTGCAGAATCGCACCCCGACACAATAGGTCGGCCTGGTGGTGTCTTCTCATTCTTATGAATTTTTGGTAAAAAATAAAGGACAGGCGTCCTTGGTGCTTTTTTGTTCAAAAATTCAAATTCCTTAGGGCCTAAGAACCCCTCTTCAAGTCCTGTCTTAGTGATGCTTGCGATTTTATTTTGTATGGCATTGACAGGGTCCTCCTTGACTGGTCTGTACCAATCTCGATTGTTAACATGTGTTGTTCCTTCCTCTAGATACATAGTGCGGGGCCATATGACAACTGCCCCTCCCTTGTCCGCTTGTTTAATTAAAATGGACGTATCCGATTTGAGATCCTGAATGGCAGATGTTAACCCTTTAGTCATGTTTTTGTGTACAAAACTTTTTTGTTTTTCAAGTTTAGAGAGGGAGGAGAGGACGGCTTGTTCGAAGGCCATGACTTGTTTAGGAATATTTTGGGTCGGAGTGAACCTGGACTTTACTCTAAGCCCTGTGGTTTCCGGATTGGACATCACTTCGGCATCCGCGAAGAATACCTTCAACCTAATCTTACGACAAAAATCTAATGCCTCTAATTTCAGTTGGGTAAAGTCCGTTCTTTTGTTAGGGACAAACTTGAGGCACAGGGATAAGAGTGTTACTTCATCCTGGGTGAGCTGTTTGTTTGAAAGATTGACTATGGCTGATTTTTCTAACTCTTGTAGGTTTTGTTGCGGGTTCGCATCTCCCATGGTTGCTTGAAGCGGACCCGTGACTGCCCGCCTCTGCCTAAAAAAGGAGATGATACTGCAGCCCCTCGTCTTTTGGAATTGTCTTGTCGAGACTCAGACGACGAGTCAGACGATGTTGTGTCCGAAAAAGTGAGGAACCTATTCCTTGATCTGCCTTGGAATGATGTTAAGGCACCCCTTGATTCCCCTGATGTGTAGAAATCTTCTTTCAGGAACGGATATACTTGTTCCAATTTAAAAGATTTAGAGTCCCTTTCAAATTGTGCTGCTTTTGCATTAAGTGTGTTATCCTTAAAGAGTTGTATTTCTTTTTCAATCTTGTCTAAAAGAATCTTGGCTTCAGTTACTGTTTGATTGTCAGATATAGTCTTGATTAATTCTTCAATCTTTTTTTCTTCTTGGCTGCAGATACGTTGGGCTGTCTGTATAGTGTGGACCATGAGGTCCCTACTACATTTGGTGTTAATCTGACTGAAACCCTTTTTGTAATCTGTATCCTCGTTGAAAATCACCGGGATGTTCTTCACCTGGAGCCCCCAGGGAATAGTCCCAGCTTTGAGATGAAGCCAAGATTCTTTTAGACAAGATTGAAAGGGACTCTAAATCTTTTAAATTGGAACAAGTATATCCGTTCCTGAAAGAAGATTTCTACACATCAGGGGAATCAAGGGGTGCCTTAACATCATTCCAAGGCAGATCAAGGAATAGGTTCCTCACTTTTTCGGACACAACATCGTCTGACTCGTCGTCTGAGTCTCGACAAGACAATTCCAAAAGACGAGGGGCTGCAGTATCATCTCCTTTTTTAGGCAGAGGCGGGCAGTCACGGGTCCGCTTCAAGCAACCATGGGAGATGCGAACCCGCAACAAAACCTACAAGAGTTAGAAAAATCAGCCATAGTCAATCTTTCAAACAAACAGCTCACCCAGGATGAAGTAACACTCTTATCCCTGGGCCTCAAGTTTGTCCCTAACAAAAGAACGGACTTTACCCAACTGAAATTAGAGGCATTAGATTTTTGTCGTAAGATTAGGTTGAAGGTATTTTTCGCGGATGCCGAAGTGATGTCCAACCCGGAAACCACAGGGCTTAGAGTAAAGTCCAGGTTCACTCCGACCCAAAATATTCCTAAACAAGTCATGGCCTTCGAACAAGCCATCCTCTCCTCCCTCTCTAAACTTGAAAAACAAAAAAGTTTTGTACACAAAAACATGACTAAAGGGTTAGCATCTGCCATTCAGGATCTCAAATCGGATACGTCCATTTTAATTAAACAAGCGGACAAGGGAGGGGCAGTTGTCATATGGCCCCGCACTATGTATCTAGAGGAAGGAACAACGCATGTTAACAATCGAGATTGGTACAGACCAGTCAAGGAGGACCCTGTCAATGCCATACAAAATAAAATCGCAAGCATCACTAAGACAGGACTTGAAGAGGGGTTCTTAGGCCCTAAGGAATTTGAAGTTTTGAACAAAAAAGCACCAAGGACGCCTGTCCTTTATTTTTTACCAAAAATTCATAAGAATGAGAAAACACCACCAGGCCGACCTATTGTGTCGGGGTGCGATTCTGCACTGGAACCGGTCTCAAAATACATAGATTTTTTCTTAAAACCTTTTCTACCGCAGGTCAAGTCATATCTCAGGGACACAACTGATTTCATCAATAGGATAGAGGGACAATCATTCAATGAGGCCACCCAGCTGATGGTGACCTTAGACGTCACCTCACTTTATACCCAAATCCCTCAGGATGAGGCATTGCAGGTCTTGGAAATATACCTTGAACAACGAGAAAGACCACACCGGGTTCCCACCTCTTTTATCCTTTCACTAGCTGAAAATCACGTTACGCAGTAACTATTTCAAATTCGAAAATGCGTTCTTTATTCAAATAAAAGGCATCGCTATGGGCTGTCCATACGCACCTGAGATGGCGGTACTTTATATGGCACAATATGAACAGAGATTCATATATGAAAACAATCCATTTGCAGGCCATATAAGCCAATGGCTTAGATACATTGACGACGTCTGGCTCCTGTGGCAGGGGAGCCAGACGGAACTAGACCAGTTCTACAATTGGCTAAACTCAAGGCATAGGGATATCAGTTTCTCTATAGAATCCAGCAAAAGCAAAATGACTTTTTTGGACATCACAGTAGGCGTCCGTGATGACATCCTAACAACAACCTTACACAAAAAAATCACATACAGGAATACCATCCTTCATTTCAAAAGCTCGCATCCACAGTGCTTGAAGGAAAATCTTCCTTTCGGGCAAATGTTAAGAATAAGAAGGAACTGCACAGAAATCGCTGACTTTGATCAACATGCTACAAATCTTTGCGTTGAAATGGCCAAAAGGGGTTACCCAAAAAAACTTCTAAACCATTTGAAAAAACGTGCCAGATTCACCCCTAGGGAGAATCTCCTTCTGGAAAAAGAAAAAAATGAATCGAATGAGCTGGTGTGCGTCACAACTTATGGATCACACACAAATCAGTTTAAACACATCATCTTGAAAAATTGGCATCTATTGGAAGACTTGGCACATCCTTTAAAGAAACCCATTTTCGCCATGGGCAAAAATAAAAGCATTGGACAACAATTGATTCGGGCAGATAGCTACATTCCAAAACCAAAAAGCGATTTGATCTCGCAGTGGAACCTTAAACCTATAAGCGGGCACCACAAGTGTGGCAATTGTGTATCGTGTTCTACTACCTTGGAAGGCAACATATTTGACCATGACGGGGTCACATGGAAGCATGATATGTTCACAAATTGCAGGACGAAAAATGTCATCTATGCCGTGGTATGTCCCTGCGACAAAGTGTACATAGGCAAAACTAGTCAATCAGTGAATTCACGCATCACACAACATCGATCCAGAATTAAGAAAAAAGTTAGTTCTGCACCCATGGTAGAGCATTTTATAAGTTACAACCATGGTGAAAATGATTTCAAATGGACTGTACTCACATGGGTGGATCCCAAACAGTATGTACATGACATTGAGGCTGCATTACTACGCAAGGAGGCGTATCTCATTATGAAATTTAACAGTGTGAACAATGGGCTAAATGTGCTTAGTGAAGTCAACAGAATATAATTGGCTTCTCTTCTCCCCCTGTTCCTACCGATTGTCCCCACAAACTACAAATCCCATAATCCTTAGCGAGAGGGTCCCAAACGCTGATTGGCGCCTGGTCCCATGTGACCGGTCGACACAACTTAGTCAATTTCACTCGCGGCGGCGAGCTGCTGTTTTCACTCCAATTTTGGAAAAGACAACGTGGTTATTGATTTACCTACGGTGAGACCCGCTTCTGGGTTTGCGCACACACACGCGCTTATACTCTGGCCCAACCGGCTATTAACCTGCTTGGTCTCTCCTCCTTTTCAGGATTCATTCTTGAACAAGACTTCTGCCCTTCCCGTAAAGCATACGTTCAATACAACGTCCCGAGGGTCAGAATTCACGGTAAGACGCCCCACGGCGGCAAGCCGGTTTTATTTTTCTTGTTTGGCAACAACACAGACAGGGCATTCATTAGCTTTCCGCCTGTTTTTTCCTTTACAGGACACCTCGAAGAAACAATTCTTCGCTAAATTTATGGACAAAAGTAAGCGTTCTATAGTATTTAACTTTCTTTTGGGTTCCAACATCACCACCCGTTCTCGCTAAAACCACACAATCTCCTTTGTTTGTAGATTGTTTCAAAGGGACAGAACATAGGAATCGAAATTGCACCCATTCCTGCCTCGATTTCTGAGCGGATGCATCAGATACAGAGGTAAATTTTTCGGCCACAGAACTGAATTCATGTAGTAGTGCCAGCCCATAATCAGAACACAAATACTTACCATGCCAATGTCGCTCCATTGCAGGTTGACATCCACGGTACATGATGACCTTTTCATAAAAGACTAAAACGACCACAATTCATTGGTCGCATAAGGTATGCTGCATCGCCAGATGCATCAACTGGAAAAAGCCCTTTTTGTTAAGTTTTCACCTCTCTAAATCAAATTCCCTTTCTCTCCCTCTAAACAGTATCTGCGGATAAATTCCATGCCCTGATGAGAATCCGATGATCATTACATTGGGATTCGAAACGCGTCGGCATTAAGTCATTTTTGTTTGCCCAAAATTGATGGCATGTCCTAATTGATTTTTGGTTTTCCATTTCCTGTACCCACACAAATTAAATTGTCATAGCAAATATTGTTACAGGAAGTCGGGCTGGTAATGAACAAGACTTACCCCCCCAATTGTCATTCTTGATTTGACTTGATGAAAGTTTGTTTTTTACTGTTCTTGAGATAATTGCTTATCACTGTGTACAATGTATATGCACATCATGTTGATATGGTCACTTTAATTTACACAATAGTTGTTCACATGTCTGTTTTTCTTGCTTTTTCCCTTGCAAAAATTATGTTGTGTTCAATGTGAAGTTGATTATGTATTCTTTCTTGTCGTAAGTAACCGATAATATATAAATTTCAAAAGTAATTGACATAAATCACATGTCTGAGTTAACTAACTGGTGTGGTTTTCTCTCTGATGAACATTAAGTGTTGTAATCATGCACACAGAGGCATAGGTAAATCCCCTTCTTTTTGGCATTAATAGGCCCTACCTACCCTCTTCCCTACAGGGCCAAACCCCTCCATTTTCTCTTATATTCAAGGTTGGCGTAATGTGCAGGCGGACTGTCTTTCTAGACTCCCAGTAAAAAGTATGGTTTCAGGTTACGATTTCAATGGAAATCAGGAGAAAAGTGCTGTAGCCTTCATTCAGGATGTTCTAGCTCTGGGTGAGGGAACTTTCTCTAAAGAGGAATGGTGTTCTGCCATGGAAAAGGATTTGGTTATTTCCAAGGTTATAGATCTTATTAAATTGGGTACCAGACGTGAAAGTTGTGTTATACCGCCTGTACGAGCATTTATCAAAATCTTAGACGAATTGTCTGTTTTTAATAATGTGATTCTGATGAGAGGTGACCGATTTATTCCGCCGTTTTCTTTAAGGCCAAAGTTATTGAAACTTGCTCATGAGGGACATCTAGGGCAGACTCTCACTCAACGTAGAATTAAAGCTAATTTTTGGTGGCCCTCAATTGATGTACAAGCAGCAACTTGGGTTGAAAATTGTTTGTGTTGTAAGGAAGGTGAAAAATGCTTAAAATTGCTTCTGGTCAAAGTATGGGTCAAATTGTTTCTGTCTTGGCATAGAGTTTGTTTAGATGTTATTGGACCAATGAATGAAGTACCAGTTAGTCATCATTTTTCTATTGTTGTTGTTGATGTGTTTTCAAAGTGGCTCACGGTTACATTTGTCAAGGAAATTACCACAGATTGTACAATAAATTTTCTTAAAGGGGGATTTCATGACAAAGGTTTTTCTTCTATACTCATAACTGACAATGGTACACAGCTTACATCCAACAAAATGCAAGTGTTTTTGGCTAGTTGTGGTATAACACACCATCGTTCGACTCTCTACAATCCTCAAGGAAATAGTCTTTGAGAGAGGACCAACAGGTAGTAAAGGGTATTATACAAATGACTTGCTCTTCTGGTTGTTTTTCCTATGAGGCTGTTCAGGGAATGGTTTGGGCTTATCGTACCACCGGTCACAAACAAGATGTTAAGTCCTGGTACAAAACTTACACCCTCGTGGTTGAAAAATTGTAACACTGGCAATTCACACCAACATGGTCAAGATCATTTCTCTTGTTCTATATCTGTCGGAGATATGGTAAAAGTCAAACCTGGAAGAGTGACTAAAGGACTCACTAAATATAGAGGTCCGTTTTTAGTTAAACATTTCTATCCACATTATTTAGTATTAGATAATGGAGAAAAGTGGAATTATCGCAGAGTTGCCTTGTATCAAAAAAATTCATGCTAAGAAATGCACTAAGAAATTAGAAAATTCTTTGTGCAACAGTGATTACATGCTTTCCACTCAAGAAGCTGGTAGTTCACCTATATCAACCAGGTGTAGAAGGGAGGAAGGGGGGTGATGCTTCTCATCATCTTAATGTACAGGAGTTTATTTGCCATAGCAATGTTTCACCTACTCAAAACGCGATTGCACAAGATGTTTCAGCTTCAGATAATATCAGAAGTTCAAGATCTCGTCGACCACCTCTTTATTTGAAAGATTATATTTGCTAATTTTTTATGTTAACTTCTTAATTATTTTTCCATCTTTCCAAGGGGAGGAGATGTGTTGTAAATGTAATCTTTCATTAGTTAACAACGTTACTTAGCCCTTTCTCTATGTTGATCATTGTCTATTCTTCTAGAATGTAATAATAGTTCCAATGACTGACATCAGCTAGAATGCATTCCAGACTTGCCAGTTGGAGTCTGGTCAGCTGGCGAGATGTACGTTATGTCCTTAGTTTTCAAATAAAGTAATTACTTGTTCCACGAGACCATAGTAGCTGTCATTTCTACTTACCACATCTACCTGACCCCTCTCACGACCATTGTCAGGAACCACAGACTCAACATCGTTTCCTATGCCTACGCCATCCGACTGATCCTCTCCCTCACCAACGAACAACCAACTGCCAGAAACAACTTCCACAGCGGAATAAAGGTCAGCGCCGCCTTGATGAGGAGCAGCTGCCTTAAACTGAATTCGGACAAGACCGAAGTCCACATCCTAAGACCCTCACCCTCAGCATGGAATGACTCCTGATGGCCCTCCACACTGGGAACCCTGTCCACCCCCACAGGCCATGCACATAGCCTTGGCTTCATACTGATATCTTCACTCACAATGAACCATCAGATCAATGCTGTCGCCTCATTGTGCTTACACATGCACCGCCTGCTTTGAAAGACATTCAGATCCCCTCTGAATCCAGCTTAACTGTCACCCACGCACTCATCAACAGCAGACTTGACTACGGCAACCCAATCCATGCCAGCGTCACCCAGAAACTCCTCAGTAAACTTCAGAACATTCAAAACGCTGCAGCCAGACTGGTCCTTGACATCCCTCACCACAGCCAGATCTCCAAGCACCTCAGAGAAATCCAATGGCTCCCAGTCAAAAAAAGAATCACCTTCAAGCTCCTCACTCTCGCCTACCATGCCTTCCATGATGCAGGACCAGCATACCTGAACCACCGCCTCTCATTCTACATCCTCACCAGACATCACTGCTCCACCCAGCTGGCTCTGGCCAATGTTCCTCGGATCCACAAGACTAGATCCAGAGGAAAATCCTTCTCCTACCATGCCGCCAAGACCTCGAACACCCCCCTACCCACCTCAGACAATCCAAGTCGCTGACCCAATTCAGGAAGGATCTCAAGACCTGGCTCTTCGACTGAACCCCTAAGCGCATATGGACCAGCAGTCAGCCCCCAGCACCTTCAGACCCTCATGGGTGAGTAGCCATGCTTTACAAAACCTGATTGGTTGATTGATTGATTATTCCATTGAAAGTGATACAGGGTGCAATATTGACCCACACATCTGATGTATTACACACACATTAAGTGCTCCAGCCACTGATTCTAGTATTTGCCAGTGCAGCGTTATCACAGGGACAATTGTAAAATAGGTCTGCTTAGGAATCTTAAACACATGTTTGGCACAAATGCCAGGAAGCCCTCTCTTTCAGCCAAAGATAATGAGATGAAGCCAAACTCCAGGAAGCTTGTCTGTTAAGGTATTTCAAATGGTGGCTTTATTTAAGCACAAAAAAGGCTGCATTTGAGATTTGTTCACGCTTCTTTCTTTTTTTTTCTCTGTCAGTGGTATTATCCAATAACGTTTTCTTTTCTGTCCTTCCTGTTTAGCGTCGGTGTAGTGGTGCCACCGACATCCCGAGGGAAGAGAGAGATACGCATGTAAGAAACTATCCTTTTTTGGGTTTTATGCTGAGGTGTATCTACTATCTTCTTCTTCTTTTATTCTTTCCTCACCACCGTGAAATAGGATGAATACGTTTCAAGTAAGAGGTATCCAATGCACCACATTAAGGAAAAGTATTTGTTTGTGAATGGATCCTTAACACTCACCAGAGCATACACCCCACTAAAAATGAGCAGGAAGAACCAAAAGGGAAAGAGAAAGAGAGATCAAAATTGCCAACCTCTAATATGCTTACACAGCTCTTCTTGGATATCCTCCTTCAGTCAGGTGCCTCTTAACTTGCCTCTTTTAGAAGTCGGGTTCCCTATTTTCTTGGACCTCGATTCACTAAAATGCCAGGGATAGCAGAAGTGACATCAAATGCTCTTTAACTCCATGATGACATCCCCAAAAGTGACATCACACGACTCATTCTCCCTTTATATCACAGGAAGGGCTGTCACATGACCCTAAACTTGTGGACACTCAAGTAAAATAAATTACTAGTGCAATATCAGTAAAAGAAGTAGGAATATACGAAAGTTCATAAAAGTGCATTTTACATATATCAACTAGTGGGATGCCAGAATATGCTTCTGATAAAGCCATCATAAACATCACTGCAGCAATTCAAAAAATAAATATAGCTATATATTCACACACATGCACACCCAGTTATAAGCTGGAATGCCTAGACACACATTATGTATTCATGTATTGATTCAAATGTCCAAACAGTCTCAATTGCACATGCCCAGGTCCAGCCCAGTGTGTTGCAGTAGGAGAAGCAAGCATATCCATAAGGTGAAGCATCATTTAGAGACTTCAGAGAGCCTTGCTATTCGTTAAACAGATGTTACTGGGTGAGTTTTGGGCAGCAGATTAGGTGCTCAGGTTACCAAATTATACTGTCTAAGGGTTAAGATAGTAAATATAACGCTAAATCGAAAGAGATCGTGTGTGCTCAGGCATAGATTGCCGTGGTTTCGGTCAGGTTACACAGATTGTAAATACTCTCAAAGGTGATGCAGGATCAAGTTTGAGACAGCAATACTGTTTTTCAAGTCACCTATATTTTGCCTGTCAGGATTTTGCCAGCAGAGCTATCTATCAGTTTACTTATACCTTGAAGGCTCAGGCTCCATGTATATTAAACTCATTAAAATCTGTGTAGTCACTTAACAGATGTAAACTGTGTCAACATTTTAGGAACTACCCAGTAATGTTTAGAGCTAGGGGAAATCTTCACAATTAAAATATGTACCAAATACAAAGCCATGAAGTGACCTCAAGCATGCAAGACACAATTAGCAAGCGCTTGGCCTTATCGCATACATTTTGTACTGTGGGACTGTCAGACATGCAGACATAATCAGAACACATGAAACTGTACGACTCAGATTGCAAAGTGCAGTTGACTAAAAAGACTCTACTGTCCTGATGTTTCAGACTTCCACGCATTGGGCACATTATGGCAAACGGTGAACTTATTTATTAATTTCCCAGCAGTGCTATAGAAGATATTAAATAATCCATCTTTCTGATAAAAGCTTTTTATTGACTATATAGCCTACAGTAGTTTTGCTGAGTGCTTCATAACTAAGAGATGTGGCCTACCCTGCATCTGAACCGTGCGGGACCACTGAAATGATCCTCTCCTTAGGCTTGAACCGGGGTAAGTTTGGGGAAGGTGGGGGGGGGGGATGAGTTACGACTCCCTAGAACATCAGTTCTACTTCCTCAATTTTCATCCTTACCTATCACAGAGTTTAGTAACTGAGGTGAGGAGGATGCATGTCTTCATAGCAGGAGAATAGAAAGCATTAAGTGTTGCTCATAGGTCTATATTGTAGTGGCTCATTAACATATTTGTTTCTTTAAATAAATTTGTGATTTAATCCGGGGCAACCTATATCTAATTACTTTATTGAACTGGAGGAATATGCATGCTTTATGCACTTCAAGAATAGGGAAGTCATATTTTCTCCTGTTCATTATATAGTGCGCGTTAAGCTCTGTTATAATGCGTGTCTCATTCATGCTACTTGACCGGATTCCTCCTTTTTCCACACTCTATGTAGCTTGCTTTTCAAGGCTGTTTGCATCCCCTCTCTTGCTACCGGTCCGTGCTCACTTACCCACGGATGGGGCTGCAGAATGCACCCGATGACACAGAGGGTACCAATGTCTGGATCCGGTACCACGCCTCAGTGGCGATTGAGAGACGGTGGCCCTCCCCTTTGCCTTTCTAATCCCAGCACCCAACCTGATTGGCCACGCCATGCAGCCTGACAAACCAATCTGCTGGATACTCTGGGCCGGAGTCACTAAATAACACTATACTTTTGTGTAAGTTTGCTACTTTTTGCTACTCACAAATTACGAGTTAATAGTACGTTTGCAACTGCAGAGACCGCAGTCGGGGTGAAGAACTCTGCACATAAAAAGATAGGACAGACCCATTTTTAGGTCTCGCGACCTATCAATGCGCGCAAGCGCATTGAGCGGAGCGAGAATTCAAGTGCTCGAAATCCTCGTCAAACCAAGGGCTTCTTGCGCTGCGGTTTTCATTAAGTTCACGTGAATCGCGTGACCAAACAAGCATGCGCATTCACGGCCGCACAGCACATCAAAGGGCTTCGCCCAGTGTGCGCTCTGCGGCTTCTCCTCCCCTGTCTCTATCACACTCTCATCCCCTGCTGCTTCACACCGTGTCGCATTTTTTTTTGTGGCTGTTTGCATTTAACCGTCTCTACACCGTGTCACATTTCTCCTCCCCCCTCCCCTTCTATTCCTTCCCTCCGTCTTGTTTCTATTTTATCTTTCTCATTTCACACCAATTTGCCATCTGCCATCCGTGAGCCTGTCGAGTTCTGCTATGGTAAACATTACAAGATCTTCATTTCATGGGCATTTTTTCATGTTTTAGTTTTCTCCGAGGACTGTGTGCTTCTCTCGTAGGCTCTCCCGCCCCCATCCGGGTTCCCTCCAACCATTTGCCACACTCCTTGCCTCTGTCTTGCCTCCCCCTCCATCAACAACTAAAGGGAACGTGTTTGGTTTACCAAGGACTGCTAAATAATACCCATCAGACAAACAGGGAGTGGCGCAGACCGGGAGGCCGCAGGCGCGATACGGCATCCATTACCACAAAAGGGAAAAAAACATTTATCAAATCAGACTAAATTAGTCTTACAGAAACAGCCCCGGGTGCCACTCCTTATCGCCTAGCCATTGTGACTCGCCACCGCCCCCTGCTGCACACCAGTCCCAGGAGGCCATGACTGGGTTAGCTGAATGTGCTCTCAGGGGCAAGACCCGCCCCCCAGGGCGCCAGCTTTGCCATACCTCAGCACTAGCAGCAGCCCACCACCCCCCAAAATACCTCACAATGGATAGGTCTGGTCCCAGGCGTCTTTTTGTTCGTTCGTGTGAACGAACGAAATGCACCTACGAATGCATTTCACAGATGTTATCAGGGGCGATTTCAATTCAAGCATTGCACGACCATCATTTATTTTTCTCTCAATTCCACACTGAAATACCACCGCCCCCGCCCGTTGCTACCATTGGTCTGGCTCGGAGCTGCAAACCACCCACATCAGTGCCAATCGAGCATGAACCCCCCCGCCCCCCACACACACACACAAATAAGTGAGGACCATAGGGCATAGAACAGCCCATGGGGGTCACCCCATGTGGAGCACAGACTCAAAAGTGTAAATCGAATGCTCAGACCCCACCCCCATCCCTTTAACAGACACACGTCTCGGGTTGCTCCGATTGGTTTATCTATCTGCGCCCCAGCCCCATCAGCCTGACCAACGCAAGCAGCCTGTACAAACAGCAGAAGTCATCTCTCAGACCAACACTATCTGCTAACAATGCAGGCCCCGGGCTCCTAGCCATGTGCCTCCTCCCCCCGGCAGGGGCCGAGAGCCAAGTGTACTGATAAGAGCGAGCCAGAGGCCTCAGTCACACACTGTGGGCTGCCAGTGCCGATAAAACCACAGCTCCGACGAGGCACCTCAGATGTGCAACAACACAGCCTGCTGCAGTTATCCAGGGTTTAAGACACACACACACCGCTCTGTTACAGTTCTGGGACGCACACTCAGATGTCAGTGCACTTCAATCCTGAAGTGTAGCATTTGTACCATCTCAGTACTTCAATCCACTCAACTCTAACGACGCGCCCCGTTCCCCCTCTTGGAGTCTCGCTCCCATTCCAGGAATTGAACCCACGCACATCTTTCCGGAGCTGTATCACTTTTCACTGGAAGCTGGCAAAAAAATACACAGATCCGCCAAAGCGCATCAGCATCTACTGTGCTATTACTGCAGATCTGACCTGCAGACCTCCGACCCCCAATTTCAGTACTGAGCTTTCTTTTTTTATGTGAAAGGTTTAATAAAGCGTGAACATGCAGTAGGAACAGGGATACACTGTGCACCTTACCATACCCAATATAATTGCAACAACTTTGCCATTTCGTTACTTGCACCCCCATGCAAGTCCCACTTTAAGTACCTACCACCTGCCAAAATGGAAATGGCTCACAGCCGCCTCTGCCAATCCAAATCGGTCATAACTAGAGTTAGAGTACCCCTAGTATCTCAGGCCCGTGGATAACATCCACAAGCTGCTCAAACCAAGTCTCCCCATTCCTGCCCTGCAGCATCTCACCTGGCCTGCCGACTCTGCCAATGCACCTCCCACTTAATCTGCAGCCACCCACAACACTCCTGTCTTGTGGCTTACACACGATTCAACGAACGTACACCCAACCTCCCAAATGGCACTGTCTGCCAACCCCCTTGGCCGCGCACACGCCTGGTCTAGTCAAGCTATGCTCTCTGCATCCACCGCAGTTCAATCAATTCATAAAGTAAGTCCCTGGCAAGAGTCACGGGTCAACGTAAGGACGGAAGCGCAGAAGGTTGAAAAACAAGCACTGGCGTTGCCAATAGGTCTCGCAGTAGGAAAGTTGGAGCTATTACAATTGCAAATAACAATGCCTTTTATTTTTGTTTTCATATTAAATACATAAAGGGCTTTGTCATTTACAAAACCAATAGCTCCAACTTTCCTACTGCGAGACCTATTTGCAACGCCAGTGCTTGTTTTTTTGGAGAGCTCTCCGCCCTGACGGTGGTATCTCCGCAATGGTGAACTTACTAGTAATTTGTAGTTTGTGAATAGCAAAAAATAGTTAACTTAAACAAAAGTGTAAGTTTACCTTTGTGAATCAGGCCCTGATCGATTTCTCAACAATGACTGTAAAATCCCTCAGGGTAATGTTCTTTACTGGTGTAGTCCCTGTTTGCGTTACACAACTTTACTATTTAACTTTTTCTGGCATTCCTCAAGAGTGTTTTTTTTTATTTTACAGATATGCGTTTTGTGTTTCTTCCATGCAACATATGACCTTTGTATAATACACTATTAACTGTCTGAACTAGGACAGAGACAGTGAATACTTGAAAAGAGGCTAGGGTCTTTGAATGTAGGTGCAAAGGGTTGGATCCAAACCAAAACCTGACAGCAGTACCCTTTAAGACAAACAGAAGCTTTTCAGCGGCCTTGCGACACAATGAGGAATTGAGCGAATACTGGAGTATACCTCAGCTCAGAGGATGACCTTCAGGGGAAATCCCTAACTTGAAGAGTCGTGTCCTCTGACCCAAGTACCTCATCCCTCCGGAGAGCATCTGACACCTGAAGGGTTGTGCTAGATTTAGATCCGTTTTTCAGGATGACCACAGACTTAGTAAATTTTTTCCATTTACATGGATTGTGTGGATGTCTATGATGTGGCTATTCTGAAATGAATCTAGGGTCAAGCCCTCCTGGACCTATGTTAGACACACCTAATGTAGGAAATTAAACAATAAAACGTAATTTCAATGGAATGCTGAGTGAAAACAGGGACCTTCCATAAATAATGGTGTTACCTCGGCCATGTGTACAAAATGAATGTGCAATAGGACTTTTGTGCAACACATACTGTGAACTGAGTCACCATCAGATATGTTTGTGATCTCAGAGTGTGAGTGGGCACTAAAGACCGGGCATGATTGAAAGCGCTAGAGCTGAGGCTGTAGGTGGTACAAGGTTCTCACAGTGCCTGTCAGAAGTTAAGTGCTCAGAACCCATGCTCTCTACAAACAGCAAGAAGCGAAGTTCACATATGTCCCACTTTTACAATTTTAAGTGAAAGTTTTTAAAAGGAATATACACTTTGTAAAATATTGGCAGCGCTAAAGGGAAAGGAAAGATCTGTGTTTCCAGATGAAGCTCAGTCTTCTAAATGGGCGAAAAGCTCACTGAACTATCTTCTCGAATTAAACAGCCCAAACTGAGCAATGGTGCAACATTATACCCTCCTGCACAAACCCTGTGTTGACCCTCCTAGCATCCCTTTTGAACAATTGCCCAAAGGCGTTAGGCGGCTTCACCACTTGCAGTGGGCAGTACAAGTGGTGGAAGTGGTTGCACCTCTCCTAGATGTGGGCAGTGCCACTCGTAGATGCCAGCCGTACCAGGTATCAAGTGGACTGCTGCTTTTTAAACAAAATGTAGATTTTTGGGCACTTGTACTTTTTTTTTTGTTGGACCAATTAAGCACTGGCTCATTGCAGCAGGTTGTTCACAGACAAAGCACTGGAACACTTCATGACGCAAATCTTCCTGTTCAGACCAAAGTGGAATACCACACAATACCGAAAGCCTCCAGGTCAAGCACATTTCTGTTTGAAGCTGTCTGGAGCCTGGCAGGCCCCACCAGTGTCTATAGTTGCAACAGTTGTAAGTTGTAACTCTTACAATGTTAAACAGTGCTCTATGAGCTTCAGCTGTTTTTAGAAATTCAGGAGCATTTCGCACAGCAAAAATGCCCCTGTGTCTGATGCTGTCTTTGGTCCTCTGAGGCCAAGGGTCACAAGTGTAGTGCCAGGGGCCGCATGGGCAGTGCGAGGGATCGTTTGTGTGATCCCTGGAGTCTTCAAATGACATCCATGCCTGTTTCTCTATTATACTAGGGAGAGTGTCCTTCCACCAATGAGTGCACACATGAACGAAGAAAGAAAAGAAAGGCCAAACCATGCCCACAAAAAAATAAAAAAAAATATGGAACCACTGCCATAGCCACCAGGCTTTATCCATCAAGGTGTAAATCTGCACATGTGCAAGCTCATCAATAAGTGCGCAATTTAAACATGTATGACTTTCCCCATACGCAGGGTTATTCCGGGTAATTTGACTCACCTGAGCCACAACCCTCCTCGGTTGTGACAGGCAGTGATGAATCCACCAGTGGGGTCTATCACTCTTCAGTGCACACCTCTCTCTCGGCGTCCATGTCTGTGCCGGTCTCATCCCATGCTCTTCCTGGATTATACCACCACTTTGCCTTTCCTTATTGCAGTCTGCTGCCTACTCCCAGTTTCCATGACTCTCCTCTTTCTCCTTCGCTGATTCTCTCTGCGTCTGCTCCTTCCTTGGTCTTCTCCACTCTCAACCTGTCACCGCCTTATCCTCCCCTGACTCTATTATCTTCTGGCTTTTCTCAGCTGTTGCACCACCCCCTTTCTGTCACAACAAGTCCTTTCCAAGTCTTTTCTCCTTTTGTTGGCTCCACTCTTACAGTCTGATTCATAAATCTCCCGTTTTGCGAGGCCCTAATAGCGAATCATAGCGATTCGCTATTAAGGACTCGCAAAACGGGATTCATGTAGGATTAGCAAAATTTATTGCGATTCCTACTGATTCCTTATTTGCGATTAGCAAATTCCTATGGGCCAAAAGGCCCATAGGAATGAAAGGGGAGTATTCCTTATTTGCGATTAGCAATTTGCTAATCGCGAATAAGATTGCGATTTGAAGGGTGCCAAGGGTGTCCAAAGGACACCCTGTAGCACCCCTCAAATGACATTTGACACAGGTGTTGCACACACACATGTCCAAAGGACATGTGCGTGTGTAACATGCAACTTAGAAAAATGCTTTTAAAAGCATTTTTCTAAGTTTTCGCTATTTACCACGAGGTTTGACCTCGCGGAAAATAGCGGCCGAAATTTGCGAATTCGCAATTTTAAAATGTTGCAAGAATAGCATTTAAGGAATCTCTAATAGAGATTCCTTAAATGCTATTCCTCGCAAATTTGCGAGTCTCTAAATAGCGATTTTTGCATTTGGGATGATGAATCCCAAATGCAAAATTTGCACTCGCAAAGGGCCAGATTCTCAGAATCTGGCCCTTTGCGAGCGCAAAAAAGATTGATGAATCAGGCGGTTAGTCCTCTCCTGCTTCACTGACGTGTCCATATTCTCTTTCGATGGTGTTCCCGGTGATCGGGACCATGCTAAAGGAATCTTTATTCTTCTACCCCTGAAAGTTCTGGGCCCTGCTATCTAATCCTCCACAAGTTCCTTTGTAAAAATTGATCATTATGGTTTGGATGGTGTATTAAAGTAAATGTTTTAATTAGGGTAGGTGGTAGTCCACCACAAGTAATAAAGCCACTAACCGGTTAGGTCCAAGGCAAACATTTCAGCAATTTAAACCTGAGCTCCAACTCTCTTAGCTAAGGTACAAATGAGTGAAGCATTTAGTAGTACCAAGACAATGAAAAAGTCAATAATACAATACAAAAAAATCCCACTTCAATTTATTAAAAAACAGTACAATTTAATAAACAAAATGACACCAAAGCAAGATGATTCCAATAAGGATAACCGGATATGTGAAATGTTGACTATTTAAGACCAATTGTGAAGAAAAAACAAACCACCAATCAGTAGTCACTGTTCGTGAATAAACAGGACTTAAGTGACATTTCATGCTGACCACAATGGAATCCAAGTAAGGTACACCAAGTGGGCTTATCTTGTCAAATATCTGACCTTCTAACTTAGTCTTTGAAATGGAAGGCAAAATCCTCCAGCTGGCCAAGGTTTCAGGCTGTGTCAGCTGAAATCCTCTTGAACCAAGGTATCTGCTTGGTGAGGTCCTGCTCAAGCTGTTAGTCTTGATGAGAAAAGCTCAGAGTGGCTGAACTTCCTCTCATCAGATGGTTACTGTTTCCCTATCAAGATTTCTATCTTAGTCTTTCCTTATGGAGCTCAAAATATTCCAGCGGGGCAAGCTTTCAGCAGTATCTGATGAAGTTGCTTATAAATCAGACACCTTTGCTTTGAGAGCTTGCTATCATTCTGGAGGTCATGACAGTTCAACATTTTCTGAAGTCTGAACTTTTCAGAGTTTCTGGAGCAGCTCCTCTTGGTCACTTTTAAGTCTCCTATGACCATGGGAACAGAAAGTAGAGGTCGGGACTCAATCCAGCAGATGCCCACAGGGTATAGTCCAGTTCAGGGGCTACTGGTCAGCTGGGCACTCCATTTTCGTACAGTTCAGTAGCCAGTGGGTGTGACTGCTGAACATTTCCTTACCAATGGGAAAAAGATCCCGGGGGTAACCCTGGCCATTTTTACAGCACATCCTGTTTGCCTTACTGAAAGCTATCCAAAAGTGCACTAGCATAAGGGAAATCCAAGATGGCACAGGTCTTCTGCCCCTTGATGGAACTTGCGTAGGGAAATGAGCAATGCCCTCTTTTTAAGCTACATTAGTTTTGGGGCCAGCTATCCATCTCTCCCACCAGGATAACACCAGCCTGGCTATTATGTGTCCTTGGATCAGACAGTTTCCCTTTCCCAGGTCTCTTCTTACACTAAACTATGAATGGTCAGGTCTCATCCTTGCCCCTTTTAAATAAACTTAAATCCTAAATCCTCCCAACTGCTCTTCATTGGTTGGCTTGTGTCACATACCTTATCCCCAACTCATCTTGTCACCAGGCCTAAGAAATCATCTCTGCTCTGGGAGATGTTTTCACACGTCATTAAGGTCAAGTAGGGTAATCAGCAGACTAATGCAAATCAAACATTTAGAAGATTCAGGCAGGGAAAAGGTCAATTTCTAAAAGTTATTTTTTCGTAAATATTCATTCAAAATCCAATTTTACCACTGATTTGTAATACATATTAAAATAGTGGTTGAGCCATTTATCTAACTTGTCCCAAACCTGAAATAGCAGAAGTAATATGTTAATTTGCACTCTAGTTTTCCTCATCGGGCAGCCAGAGCCTTCCACAGTGAAAATAGCTTTTGGGGGTTTCTCACTGGAGGATTATGTCTACATTACATTTCAACCTGTCCCACTTTTAAATTCTATGCACCCTACCCTGTGGGCTGCAAGGCTTACTTAGAGTTTACCTATTAATATTCAAAAGGGAGGTTTTTCCCTTGTCTAAAGTGTTACTGTGACAGGTTGGACCGCAAGTCTAAACTGCAGCAGTCAAGCTACATTGGTAGACATGAAGCCATGTTTTCTTTGCTCACTAGTGGAATGCACAATATGCGCTGCAGTCCACAGGTGACATTTAACTTTCCATGTCATGGGTGTAGCTTCTATACCATGGCCATATAGGAATATTATCCATAACAACCAGGGATAAGCTAATTTCTCCATGTTTTAGAGGTCAGAGTACATAGTACATGCACTGGTCATCAGTGTTCCAGTACGTAAAGTCTAAAAATCAGCAATAAAATTCAGAAAAACTTGGGGTGACCGCACAAAAAGGAAAATGTTCTCATACTTTGTATGCAATTTCCTTGCTTCACACAGCTGTGGTACTATTTTGTATTGTTTATTATTATGATGGTAGCACTTTAAATTGACTTTCATTAAGGTGTGGTGCTTTGAGCACTTAAGGATTACCTTGATAATTTCATTTCCTTGTGCCAAGTAGAGTTTACTAATGCTGAATGCAGGCTATGAGTAGCTTCCTTGGTATTCCTATGACATCTGGAAAAGGGCGTGCATATATACCACCATCTTTATCACTATTAAAATCATAATTTCTTTTGGCACTCTGGATTCTGGAGCTATATTTGCAGTCACCTTTCCAACGTGCTCTCTAAATTTGATTGTATGATTGATTTTCAAAAGTGCCAGAGCACCTCAAGTGCCAACATGTGCTCCTATCTTCCCATGACATTTTTCAATAGGTAAAGCCGTTCTAATTGCAATTCCTCGTTCATCTGAATAGTGAATTAATCACAAACCAGGAAAGAGGTATTTTATTACAGTGCCAAACCCAGAAATGTTTGCCAAGTATGTGGGCGTAAGGCAGGCTGCGACTAGCTGCTAATTTCTAATATCAAGGAAATGGAAGCAGTTGTTGGTTTTTTCAGCAGTCTGATTAGAAGTGATTCACACTTCATCAACATCACTCTCAACACAACCATTAGCAGGTTCATCTTCCTCACTGTGAGGCCAGCCAACCAGGCTTTCTGGATGATTCCTTTTGCTGTGACTTCCATGGTGATGTCCGGGAAAGCTGTGCTCTTCTTTAGTTTGGGGAAGTGCTGCTGAAAAAAGAAGACTATAATGATTAATGAAGCCAGCTAGTCTTCTGTTGAACTTGGCCCTCTCAGCAGGGTTATCCCCAAACCTTTCGCCTTCACTCTCCTGTGATCTGAACCTGTTTTTGTTGGCTTTTAGGACACTTCACACTTTAACACTGCTAACCATTGATGACCTGCTGCCTGGACCTTCAATTTGACCTGTCTGAGCCCTGCGAGTGAGTTATTGATCCACAAGAGGTGCTCCTCAGGTCCTGGACCATTCATGTGACCTCAGTGTAGCTCTCTCATCAAGAACAGGAGAAATCCTGAAGTTTTTTCTCTTTGCGAATGCGAACGGGCCCGTTGCTCCAAGATTTTGCCAACCGCACCGCCACAGTGACTGCCAGCGACGCCCAGCAACCCAAGAGTTGCACTTCATGCTACAGCATCAACAGCTTGTGGTGACCACCAACGTGAGGCTGCTCCCCCAAAGACCATCTGCGACACCTAACAGGATCTTTGCTCTACATCGACAACTGTCTGCGATGCCTGACCTGCTCTCCCTTCTCCTCGAAGCCCCTTCGCCTGCAACAGAACTCTTTGCATTGAACTTTGAAGGTAACTCTTTCAGCGGGACTAACCTAGTCCCTGTATCTGACACATGCTCCATCACGGTCACCCTGAACTTGAGACTTTTACACAGTATTAAACAACCAGATTTCTACTTACCAGAAATCTTTGAAATTGCATATCTCCGGTTCTACTGATTGTGTTTTGTCATTTCGGTGCCAAGTGTTTGGTGGAGCTTCCACATGGCAGTGGCTTTTGACACTGACAGAAGTCAGTGACCTCTGTTGGTTGCTATCGTTATGATCTGAGTTTTTTTTGGGTTGGGGACAGAAGTCTAATCTAAGAGGTGGAATGGGCCACTAGGATGCATCTGTGAGCAAGTTAAGATTTGGTGCTTCAAAGATGGGGTCCAAAAGTGAGGAGAAAGGTTCCTCATGGGTCAATCCAGTGGCTCATGAGAGTGTAGGCAGAGGGATCCAACTGAGTTCAGAGAGGTATAGAGCTGACAAGGGCCTCTGCATTGAGGGGGCTTTAGTCCATGCTCTATTGCCTAAACAGGGGAACACATTAAGGTATTGATTAGTCTACCCTGGCTTTTGGCTAATGGGGGATCATGTTGGACATGGTCACCTCAGCAGGGTCTTTCCAATTTATTTTCTTAACCTTCCTGTTTTCTGAGCCTATTTCTGTTGCCTTTTAGGACTCTGCGCACTTTGCTCAGCTTATTTTGGCACTTGTTGGATATATCATGGTCAGGTTTCCCTCTTTCCTAAGGACCATGTTGTTTGTGATCCATTACTCGGACTGTTAAGTTCATTGATATACATATGATTCCTGAATTGCTTAATGAGGTATCCCTACCTTTAACGTCACCTCAATGATAAAACTGGAAACCCTATTCATAGTTATAGATGCATCTTATTCTGCATTTTCCAGTTTTGTCATTTCAATTTCTTTTGCTCATAGAGGATGTAATTTTTCTCCACAAAAACATCTATTGATACTTTCATGTATCATTATCATGGTTTTCTCTGGCGTTGCCTAATAGGTGTTGTCTCCAATGACATGTAGTGTAAGTTTTTACAATTTAAAATAAAATAAAATTTTATTTGGAGAGAGTTTGCAGAATATAAAAATAGAAATTCATAAACAATTTGCATTTATAACTACAGCTAACATCAGATTATTAGGCAAGAGCTTGTTGCTCCATATTTCATATATATTTAGATTGTAAAAAAATGAGAATGAAAAGAAGAGAGAACCAAACAAAAAAAATAGCAGAGGAGTCCATAGAATAGTAATTTCAATCCAGAATCAATTATACCCATCTAAAAAAAAATCTAGAAACCATATTTCATCTTGTCTCCTTACAGACTGATTTGTCTTATAATCAATTTTTTCATAGGGGCCCAAATTTCCCTGCCTCTCCTGCTCGCACCCCGACCTTTACATTTATATAAAGATTTCTCCAGATGGTCTATGGACAGCAGTCAGCTGATCCAAGCTTGAAAGCAGGGAGGATCCACATCTTTCCAATGAGTGGCAATAAGAAGTCGTATTATAGCTACAGCAATAAAAACAAATTTACTCTTAAGATAATCATATTGGGCCTCATTTATGAGGCTGTGCGTCACTTTTACGCCGCCGGTGCGCCACTTTTTGTGACGCACCACTGGCGTAAAAAAAGTGCCTTGTTGCGCCATATTTACAAGTGAAGCATCTAGGTAGATGCGTCACTTTGTAAACCCCTGCGCCACATTATACCTGCGCCAGGTATAATGTATGCAAGGGGGCGTATTGACGCAAGAAAGGGTCATGGAAGTGACACAGTGAAATCCCTAAGATTTCACTGCGCCACTTCTCGGACACAAATGCGTCAATTTCTTACGCCTGCCTCACAGCAGGCGTGAGACTGATGCAGGCCCTTTCCCATGGGGCTTGCCCTATGTGAAAGGACACATTGATGGAGTTGCGTCACTTTTGTGACACACTCCAGCAATGCTTCACTTTTGCCCATACAGATACGTCAGAAGTACTGATGTATCTGTAACTCCTTACACCATGATATGTCATACTGTAAATATGACGGATCATTGGTGTCGCAAGGAGGGCGCAGTGAAAAGTGACGCATCGCTGTTTTCACGCAGCAATCCGTCACTTTTCATAAATCTTCTCATCGCAACCTAGCAGCATTAGAGTTGGAGTTATTCTGATGGTATTCTCTATAGCTGTTGTCAGAAATGCCTCTATTTGTTTTATTAAAGGTTCTAATTTCTCACAGCTATAAAACATGTGAACTATATTAGCTGGCCATTGATCGTATCTGGGACATTTGTTGTCCTCCTGTTTCCCCCATCGATGTTATTTTTCAGGAGTAAAATATAGGTCATATATCGTATAATAATGTTGGGCTTTTAGGTGTTCTGCAAGAAATGTTTCCTTTGCTAATGCTAAAGAGCGATACAGATCAATATCTTGGTCTCCAATTCGTGTGGCCCATTTAGTTTCTACTACCTCAAGGTCATCCGGAGTGTATCTATTAAATTTTTTTTTATATATATATATATATATATATATATATATATATATATATATATATATATATATATATATATTTGATCTTTGTCTGAGACTGACAGATAGTTTCTAATAACAAGTTCCTATGCAGGGAGAATCGCTTCTCCTTCATTTTGTTAAGAAGGCTTGTGAACTATCTGTATTTAAAGTATGTTCCAACTGGTATACCATATCTTTGCTGTAGCTCAAAAAACAGCAATCTTTGTTCTATTAAATAGAGGTGTCCCACTCTCAAGATTCCCTTTTCCTCCCATTGTCTAGCCAATTTATCATATATTGATATAGGAAAGAGGGGAGAACGCCACAGTGGTGTATATCTATTATAAATAGGTAATTTCACAAGATCAACCATCCTTTTCCAAATTTTCCAAATTGCTATCACCACCTTGAATTTAGTTTTTTGTAATAGCTGGGTTCTATTTGTCGAAGAAGTACTCCCTATGCATTTGTTCCTATACCTCATACATCAAAGGGAGATCCCTGCCAATATTCAGCCGGGGCCGACAGTTGGAGTAAATGCAGGGTGGTGACGTGGGGAGGGGGAGGAGCAGAGTGGGGGGTTGTAGTGTATGGATTACGGAGTTTTACAGGTAAGTAAACATTTAAATAAATAAAACGAATTTTGTTGCGCACACTGCTTCGCATTTTGGGATGCAGTGTACTCAACAAAATTCGTTTTATTTATTTAAATGTTTACTTACCTGTAAAACTCCGTAATCCATACATTACAACCCCCCAGCCTGCCCCTCCCCCTCCCCACGTCACCGCCCTGCATTTACTCCCACTGCCGGCCGCGGCTGCCAATATTATATTGTCTATTCCGAGTACCTGGTGAGATCAGAAAAGCCATAAGCTGTAGGAAGCATGCATAATAGTAATATGTGAGATTCGGGGGCGGACCATCCTCCTTGACCTTGTGGCAGCATTCGAAATTTAAGAGAGTGACAAATTTTGGAGTACTTCCAGACAAAATTACTGAATATACTATCTATTTTTTTTAGAAAATGATCTTCAATTTCTATTGGACTAGACCTAAAAATATATAAAATTTTAGGGAGCATGACCATTTTCAGGATATTGCACTGCCCTATAAGTGATAACTGAAGTTTAGCTAGACGGCGCAAGTCTGCACTAATCTTGTTAATTATAGGTGCCATGTTTATTTTCCAGATGGCCTCCATATTGTTGGTAATATAAATATCCATATACATTACCTCAGTTAGTCTATGAGGATCACTACATGGGGTTTTAGAATTACATAAGATCTGAGTTTTCCCCACATTGAGCAGATAACCTGATTTTCGTCCGTATTCATCAGCTAATTTCTGAATTTGTATCATTGCTTTTTCTGGGTCCACAATTACAATTGCCAAATCATTGGCATAGGCCATTATTTTTGTATCATGCCCATTGCATTTAACTGGAGCGATAATCTTATCTTGAAGAATTTGCTCTACAAAAATATCGCTGTACAGAGCAAATATTATTGGGAACCAGGGACACCCCTGTCTCGTCCCCCATGCAATATCGATGGCATTTGATTCCTGACCCATTATGTTGAATCTAGCGTATGGTCTATAATACATTGCCTGTATAGCATTCAATATACCTGGTCCAAATCCCCTCTGTTCCATAGCTGTCCAGAGATACTGCCATGCCACACGATGAAATGCCTTTCGGCATCGAGGAGGATCATAGCCATCTTCTCACCAATTGTCTCCGTGATGTCAAATAGGGCTATAACACGCCTGATGTGATCTGTTGTGCCCCTCATTGGTACAAAACTGTGCTGCCATGGTGAGACTAGATGGGCTATGATCCTCCCTAACCTAGTAGCTAAAAAATTTGAATATAACTTTGCGTCTGCGTTCATAAGGGATATAGGTCTATACGATGCAGGATTAGCTGCAGGTTTCCTCTTTTTTAAAAAGACCACACTGTCTGCTCTTTGCCACTACTCTGGGGAATCCCACTATACTGTACTCCGAGGAACAAATCTAGAAGTATAGGAGCTACTTCCTGTTGAATTACTTTGTATAGCTTCAGTGGGATTCTATCGGGCCTGCCACTTTCCTTGAGGCCATGGTTTGCAAGGTGGAAAGAACCTCTTCTTTAGTATGTCTCTATCCATCTCTTGCTGCATTTCTTCACTGAGCCTGCGCTGATTACCGAAGATTAACTCAGTGTCATTGGTAGGCATAGGTTCGATGTTGCCCTGTAGATATAAATCCTGATTACATTTCTCAAAGGTCCTGATGATGTCCTTCTTTTCTGTATAGAGGATTCCATCTTGACCCTTGATTTCAGTTATATTTTTTCTACCTGCTTTTTGTTTGGTCCATAGGGCAAGAACCTTCCCGACAGTCTCACCATATTCATATCCCTCATTCTCACGTGCATGAAAGATAGCTGCTCCCTTCTTGGTATAATAATCATTTAATTCAGCTTTTATGATCGCTATCTTTCGTCGTAATATTAATTCTTCTCTGTCTTGGTTTTGTCTAGTTACCTTTATATATTCTTTTTCGAGTTCTCCCAATTCGAATATCAATGTTTTAATTTACTTCTTCTCTTGTTTTATAGCTTTCCCCACAAAACTGATTGTTTCTCCCTGGAGGCCTGCTTTAAAACTATCCCAAACTACATTACGGGAGGAGCTATATCAGTTAATACCGTAATATTCTATAGCCCATTTTTTTATATGTTTGAGAAAATCATCGTTATCTAACAATGATCTATCAACCGTCCACCTCACCTGCTGATAATCTACATTCTGAAATATTAAATCCATAACAAAGGGATTATGGTCTGATACTAGTTTGGGGAATTTTTGTATTCCTGCGGTTGAGATCAGGGAGGATGACATCAAAAAATAGTCAAGCCTAAAAAAATTCTTATGGGGGTTTGAAAAATATGTATAGCCGGGATCCGTAGGATGTTTTGTCCCCCATACATCTTTCAGGTCATAGCTAGTTTGTAGAGCTGATAGGGCTCGATGGGCATGAGGTTTTCTCCCTTGATATTTCTGAGTTCTACCACATCCCTTCTCATAGTGAATATTCAGATCCCCACAGATTATGAGCGGGTCCGGCCATGATGCCAACTCGGTTTCTAAATCATTAAAAATCTGTGGATCGTCTTCGTTTGATCAATATATTGTGCACACAGTCAGTCCCATGGGGAATTGTGCGATAGCCTATCTCCCCCATTTATCCTCCAGAACCCGGGTAGGTGATCCAAAACAACTTCTTACATGAATCATAACCCCTCTAATAGTTGAGGTTTGTGTAGAACAGGCTACGAGATTGTACCCCCTTATAGCTAGCATATTTCCCCCAAGGAATATGTGTTTCTTGCTGACATATATTTTATTTGCTTTTAAGCCTCTTAATATTTCAGCGCCCCTAACAAGCTTTGACTTGACATTGAGACCTTCTACATTGATCGAACAAATAGTAATTTTACCCATTTAAATTATTTCATATCTATTACATTGTATTTAGATAAATGTGCACTCCGTTCTTTTCGCCCTCGACCTGCGCAGCAGGAAGTACCTAAACCTCCTTGATACCCTTCACATTACTTTCTATTTAACCATTCTATTTTACTGCATAGCCGTATTTGCATTCTATTACATTACTTGTTTATTATGCCCTTTATTTTTTGTGCTTTCCCAAATATGATTCACTTCTATATTTTGTATGTTGTATTGATTGTGTTGAATTGCATTGCTCTCCTTTTTATTACTCCATCATTGTAAGATTTTATTTCCCCTCTCCCCTACTCCCTTCTTATTATTTCTCCACCATTGCTCCCTTATTAGTATTGTCCCTGATTTGTATTATTACCATGCTCTTCTTCAATAAACTTGTTTTTGAACTGAAAAAATTATTTCATATCTTCTGCCTTATTCGCCCTTGCCTACTAATGACTGTTGTCTCATATTTTTTTAATTGTATCCTCTCCAAAATTATTCTCCCCTTTTAACTGCCCCTCCACCCTGTGTGCTCCCCACCACTCCCCTGCCCCCCCTTGCCCCCTTCATTCACCCACCCTACCACTGTACCTGTGCCCTTGAACCTCCCTCGTACCCACCCCCACCTCATCCCATATAGAAAGCATTCAGACGGTGGTCTGTTGCGATGTTTGCTGCCCCCTGAGTCGAATATTTTACTATCTGGCAGTTAGAATGTATAAAAAAAAGTGATGCACAAGCATTAGAGCATTATAGCATTGTAACACAAAAAAAGGGAAAAAAAGGAGAAAGGGAAAGCATGAGGGTCATTATGAGATTAATCAGTCTATGATTCCCTGGCACAGTTCTCAAGATGTTCTTTCAGTTTGAGAGAGAGGAAAAAACATGAAGGCCGTTATCAGATTAATCAGTCTATGATTTCATATCCCAGTTCTCCAGGTATTCTTTCACTTTGATTTCTGAAGTGAAAAGACAAACTTGATCTCCTTTTATCACTGACTGATTTGCACATAGCTGTGTTTGAACTGGAGTGGCGAAGTGAGCTAAAGAACGATGATGGATTCAACCCAGATCTGTGACTGGGGGTGAGTGTCTGAAAAGTTTCAGCGATCCGTCCATCATCTCCTTGTGTTTGCTTTGTTCGCCCTAGTTGGCAGGGTGTGCCCAGACGTGGGTCCCTTGCTCACTTTGCCACTGGATTCAAGCTAGCCTGGCTGATGAGGGCTGTTAGCACGAAACCGGTCCCAGGATGCTTGTTTACGGTCCAGGGAAGACATGGCTTGGAAGTTCGGGCTTGTCTGTTCCCATAAGGAACGAGGTCAAGATTGATTTGCACATAGCTGTGTCTGAACTGGCAAAGTGAGCTAAAGAACAATGGTGTATTCAACCCAGATCTGTGACTGGGGGTGAGAGTCTGACAAGTTTCACCGCTCCATCCATCATCTCCTTGTGTTTGCTCAGTATTAAAACAAACCTTTTCTTGAAAATTAAAGATTGGCAAAGGTGGAAGAGGAGCATGATTTACTTATGCTAAGGTCTTCCCTGATTGTCCTCCAATATAAGTGTAAAGTTAGACAGAGAGACAACTCAGGGCACTGGGTTGAAGGAGCAACGGGGCTCTGTAGAAAGAGATGTGGGTTGGGCAGGGAAGTTCTCATAAAAGATTGACGTTTTCATGACGATGTCATGATTGTAATGTGTGTTTTATCTCTATAAATGCACACATTACAATCTCTAATACAACATACACCTGCCTTATCCACCCTTAGCGACCAAACATCTTCATGCACACCCTGTGCTCATATATGCTATATCACCATCCAACGCTTGCTTCTTGCATATTATTGAGATGAATAATATTGAGACGCAGAAATGGCATCTAAAATATATAGAACCAAAATTTTACATTCCTACACCCAAAACACAGACACACAATATTGTTTACAAAAATATAGTTGTAAAAACATAGATAGATATACAAACAACAATAATCATAATGAAACAAATGAAACATGGCGAAAACGACAACAATAAAAATATTGTAAACCAAAATACTGATAAAATTCAATGTAAAAATAGTTATTTATGTATGTTTATTCTAAGCACATTAAAATGTATCAATTAAACATATATGAATACCAACAAAAAAACGTTAGTAGCATTTTCCGTATAAGCTTAAAAAATCTAGTTACTAACCTGCAACCAAAGAAATAAACTTTAAAAACAGGAAATAGAAACACTTTCTGCTTTAAAAATCAATATGAAAAGAAAATGAAAACGTGCAACTAGCTGCTGCAGAAGAAATCACCACAGCTGGTAAGGGCAGAATTAAAAATACCATAAACTTAACTACAAAATATTTTAGTACAGACAAAACTAACTACCAACTATTTAAAAATGATATGTCCATAGCGCAGGTATCAAGCCTGTACAGAATGACACCAACTGACATAAAAAGAAGACCAAGCCACAAAATGATAGAACAATCCTATTGCATCACAGACAAAACGAAATGTAAGCATAAGAATTAAAACAAAAAAAAGCATAACTTTTTTTTTATAAACAATTTTATTGTTTTTTTAAAACAGAAAAAAACAGCAATAGTCGAATACAGTGTGTCACAGCATTCGTCTGACATTACCATTTCACATATATGGGGGGATGAATTTGCAGTACATGATCTCCCAGATCCTACGTAGTGCACAAGGTCACAGAAGGAAATATGTTTACTCTACCTTCCCTAGCCATTTGCACCAAACCTTACGATACTTGGCTGGACACCCTCTTGCTTCAAACAACGGCTTCTCTTGTGCAGCGCACCAATCTACACCCCTGAGCCATTTCGCTATGCCAGGGGATATCGGATTTATTCAATTGGTCTCAATATCTTGCTTAGCCACCATTACAGCAGTAGCAAGAAACCGCTTGTCGGCTCGAGAGCCATCCAGCCCATCCGTAATCCCCAGGAATATATTTGGGGGGTTATGTGGGACCTTCCGACCCAGGACCTCTGTAGGTTCTTTTAAAAAATATTAATAAAAGCCTTGTGATTAATGCGCAGCATGAATGGTGTACCTCTCAGAACCTTTTGACATACTGTGCTGTCCATTTCACTTCTAAAGCCTCGTCTTCAATGATGCACTATGTGGGTTCTCGACCTCACAATGCCCTAGGTTTTCTTCTCTATCACTATTTTTTTTGTAACAATACAGCACCCAAGCCAGGATTACTCACATTGGTCATGATGCTGTTTACTTTTTGTGTGTAAATGGTTACAAAATGTATCTTTTACTATGTCACCATTGAGCTGTTAGAATGCAGCCTTGCAAATCGTGTTCCCTACATAGTTCTCATTTTTCTTCAAGCACTTGCATAGTAATGCAGTTTTGCTGGAATATTTCAACACACATTTTGAATAATACTCTACCAGAACCAAGAATATTTTTCATTGATCTTCATCACTTGGGGTGGGAGCTTCTTCGATTGATTTAATTAGCTTCATGTTGGGTCCTACACATCATTTTGACATGTGGTGACATTTTTGTTTATTTTAAGCACACCCTTTCCCTTCATGTACTGTTTTTCATTTTTTCAGGACTCTCTAAAGGTGACTTCAACAATTTTTCCAGATGTTGCAGTAAGCCAGTGAGATCGTTTTGGTTTTGCAAATTCGACGCAAGATCCATGGACATAAAACACTAGATGGGGGAAAAAAGGCTTCTGGGGTCAATCAGATTTAAAAAAAAATGTCCTCAACCTGTGGAGTTCTGCGAACACAGGTTTGGGAAATTTCATGAATTGATGGTACAATAACTTAAAATGTAACCTCTTCATGCTTTCAAGAACTTCAGCACTGTATGTATCTCTTGTGGTCAGAGCAAATGAGGCTTCATCATAAGGGACAATCACGGTAGAGAGACATTGTGTAACACATACATTTCTCACATTTTAGTTATTCAGAAAAGTATATCTTGAATTTCGATTTCATATAATTAATAAAGAATGCAGATTTAAGTCATGTTCCATACTTTAAAATGGAAGCCGAAATGTCTGACATATTTTTCTGAAACCAAAATGGTGCTCACATATGAAATATCTCTTGTCAAACGAAAACAACGTGAACTGAAGTGTGGCAGCCATCTGTGAAATCTAGTATATAAAGTCTCATACGTGGAAGAACCTTGCCTCCCAATGGTCAAATTATTGTCTGCTCAGATCTCTCTCAGTTGGAAGACAGCAACATACTATGACTATACTGGGGGACCAGTCTAAATCAGAAGAGGGAGTATAGAAGCCATTTTTTACACAGGTTGATTTAGCTTCCCAACAGGTCAAAGAGAGAATCAACCTAAAACCTCCCTAAATCCACCTAAAAGACAAAAAAAAAAAAATTGTTTAACAAAGAACTCTCACTCCCTCATTCATTGTCAGAATCTCATATAGACTTTCCGCTGGAGCAAGAGGAGGCCATAATGTGAGGTCCCAACCTCCCTATCGACCGAGAAGACTCAACAATATCAAAATCAATCCCAACCCAGAGGAAAGAGGGGAAGGGAAGAGAAACAATAGAGCCTCCACTGATGACTGCGCTATGGAGGTGTGTCTATCGAGTACCCGTCTATAGCTCTCCCCGTTATAAAAGAGAGAAAAAAATGCATCAGAAATAAAACCCTATAAATGTGTTTCTAATTCTTCCTATAACGTATAAACAAATTTGTGTTTGAATACCTCAAAAAATCCCATCTTCCAGCTTAGGATAGATATAACATAGGTCACCTGGCTGTGCCACATATCTAAGGGGTAAGAAAAGAAAGGCTTGTGTGTAAGAATCAATGTAACTATTGAACTTTCTGAGTTATTAAATATATATCACAATAGAATACCTCTTGCATTTGTTATGCCTTCACAACTCAGGCTTACACTGCATGACTAAAAGGTAGATTATATAGAAAATGGATTATATAGTACAGATTCAGTGCATTACTTCTTGCGCCAAATTTACAGCCATCATCAAAGTTTAAAAACTCAAAATGAAAAAAGGTTAAGCCTAAAAAAAACAGGAGAATATGCTTAGAGTTCAATGTAGTAATATGCACAAACTCAGTCCTTAATTATCAGAAATAATGTTTGTATCTTTGTGTCTCCTTTAGATATAAAAACCACAAGTTTCCTTCCAGACTTACAACATTTATACAGTAACAGATAAAGTCAGATAAGTAAAGTTTCTTAAGCAGTCTTTGGTCATGAATACAAATCGCATTAGAGCGTTACCCAGACTAAGTCAGAGGCAAATTTGATGCTTTGGTTGTTTTCTCTTTTCTTTCCAGGAGCGCTAGCGAGGTATGTCCAATCATGAAAAATAAAGAGCAAGGAGAATCCAATCCAAGGAAGGAGCCACAGAAGCATCAAGATGGAATTCAGCCCAATGGGAGAAGCCGATAAAGGACGCCCTGATTCAAGGGAAAACCGGTAGACAAGGTAAGTGCCATGACGGCAGGAAGATTCCTGCCAGATAGCACTCCCTTTATCCACTGTGCGCTCCGCCCCCGCCACACATGGAAGACGGCTCAGAAAGTAGGCAGGCCTGACAGTCCTCATCCTTGACACGCTTCAACATTATGAAAACTTTTTTCTCCCTATCACTTCTCCTCACTGGGGTAAGTCTCGCTGATAATTGTAATGAGCCCTACCCCTGGGATAGCCTCCTTAATTCTAAATTCATATCTCTTCTTCCATTGAGTACCAGGCTGGACCCCATGTGAGAACTTTTTCGCTTGTCTCACCGGGTTTTATGAGCACCCCACCTACTAAGTCATCAGAATGTTAAATTCTTCAGGGAAATTCGCTTACCCATCACTTTTTTGCCTCTCTCAGTTTCTCTCTTATCTCTGCTTAGTCTTTTCTTATTCTTTCAGGTGTCCCCATTCTTTAAGTCCCGATGAAACCTCCCCCCCATTTCCAGCATTTGTACAAATAATAACAGAACTGTTTAATCACTATCATGTAAATTATAATGGTGGTTTTCTTGTATTGAGAAACCACAACAGTATGCTGTATATTATTTTCACAAAACCATGTGGGTTCCACCTTTTAATTGTGACACTGTGCACTTCTTTTAAAATGTATTTTTTATATATATTTTTTTCAAAACCTAAAACCTGATTCTTTGCTAACAGTGTTTGGCTTCCCGATTGAACTTTGTATGAGAGCTTCTGTTTCAAACATACCTTACCAGAACCATTGGTGATTGTGCGTAATTAACACCAAAGGGGTGATTATGAAGGCAGCGGATCTGCCTGCCATCACAACCTGATTTCCCCCCCGCCATATTACCCTAGCAGGGGTATCGCGGCAGAAGCAAAGTGGGGATTGCGTCGGATGCAAAGTGTGACCGCCACTTTTCCGCCATCGGCAATTGTTACGATTGCTGGCCTGGCGGGCCTGGGCACTAATATGGTGGCTGTGCCTACCAGGCACCCCCAACCATGTTAGGATGAGTGTTTTCAAACGCCTTCCATGGCGGCGATGCTGCCATGGAAAGGCTGGCGGGGAATTGCTCTGGGGGCCTGTTGCGGACCCTGGGGTGGGGGGACTGCACTTGCTACATTGCCATGCACAAGGTGGCAGGCACCGCACAGTGCCTGCCATGTTGTGCATGGTAATGCACAACATGCCATTTTGGCATTGCGGTGCGCCACAATGTCAAGTTTGCGGGATGCGACCGCCAGGTGGCGGTCGCATCCTAATCAGTTGTGCGGGACTGCCGGACGTCTGGCGGCCGGACCCAGCACCTCTATCCTAATGGGTCCCTAATTGTTTACTTTTCCACAAGAACCATTGTTTCTTCTTGTAATTGTTATATGCCCTGGTTCGCCATGAGTAGGGTTGCCCCTGTTTTGTAAAAACAATGACAGTCAAACAGTGGCATGCTTCATCTGAGAGTTCTCCCTGATAAGAACTGTATCGGAGCGTGCTTACGACCTTAACCCTCAAGGTAGCACTACACATATTGGGAAGGATCTTAGAAAGTAAAATTGTCTACGCAGTACCCTAGCTTTACATTTTTAAGGTGGGCCGTGTGGTAAGATTAAGAACAAAGGATGATGCCTTTGAGGTATTTTTACTTGAGCATCTGCTGTGGTTTACATGTTTTAGCCATCTTTTCCGCCAATGTATGTGTCTTTCCTCAGGACCAGATCATATCCCTAATTTCCCCAGATTCCTAATGTGATTACTTGTTCTAACAAGCAAATTTTGGTCAGTCACAATCATTCCAAACATTCATAGAAACCGATCTTGGAAATATTCTCCATATTGTGATTGCTATCCCTTTCTCACCCCGTATGTTGCCAAAAGGGGCCTTTTGGCAAAAGATCTCACCCATCAATCCAACTAGCTTTCGTCTCTGGCCCAGACCTTCTAAGCTAATATGTTTCAATTACCTCTATCTGAACATCACAGTACTACTTTCTTTATAGCCATCTTTGAGCTAACCATCTTGCTGTGAACAGTCCCATTGGTGAAATCAGCATTCACAAGCAGACATTTGGGGTGTGGCTTCTTCCTTATTGGCTAGTTTATGAAAATGCGGAGACCCCTACAGAATAGATATACTTGCCATGCGTAGGGAACTAAGATTTTTATATAAAAAGAACTATAGCAAGTTTCTGAATTTGAAAGCAAATAATAACCAATTTTTATAGGTTTAAACCTATATTCACACCTTTAAAACTTGATTATCGTTTGCTTTAAAATTCAGAAACTTGCTATATTTCTTTTTATATAAAAATTCTTCCTTGTTGGCTCCTGCTTATGTCACTGATGATGGCGCTATTGTCACAATCTAGGATCCCAGCGTAGCTCATTACAGTCTCAAAGTACCACCTACCCCTTAAAAAGTCTACCTGTCACTCTGTTGGAAATCTGAGGAAAAGGTATTTTTGAAGATCCCATGCAGCACCACTTACTGATAACTATGAGAGAACTATTTCTATGTCAGTGTCTCTGCCTGTTCCCTTAGAAATACATTTAGAATTGTTGAAAGTTGTGACTGATACTTTTGATCAAATATAATCGAAATATCCACCAACTGCTACACCTTTACTCAGAATGTCATTGAGGGACATCCCCAACTTTCCTCATTCCCCCCTCTGATGAACCGTAAATTTAAACGTGCAATATTGTTTTTAGAGTAGTGGCATGCTTACGCTACCTGGCCAATGTGTTGGTATGTAGGTGAAGGGAGGCATCAGTAGGAAGTAGCAGAAACCATTACATATTGCTATATTTACGAAGGGGTGCAGTTCTATTTTACAATATACTAGCAGCCCGTCCCGACCTTGTCCGGGAGCAATCAGGCTCCCACCACACCCGGCTGCCCCAACATTGTCCTGCATTTCGGGCCCCCGCCCGCCCCGTCCTCCGCCTGGCGACATGTGATAGTCACAGCAGTGCACTATAATGTAAAACCGTCTCACTGTATTGCAGCTATTACTCCAGACTTCGCCTGGAAATTACCATTTCCATGTGTTTAGAGTGGGGATAAACTGAACCACATTTTCTGGCTTTCCTTCGGGCTGCTTGCTTTCCCCGTCCCCGCCCGCCCTGTCCGCCGCCTGCCCCGACCTCCGCCTGCACCGACATTGTCCCCCGGAGCCATAAAAATGCGACATTTGATAGTCACAGCAGTGCGCTTCGGGCTGTTTGCTTTCCCCGTCCACATGAAAAGTACCACGAAAAGAGGGAACATTTAAACACGGCTCCGAGGTTGACGGATCACTTTCGCCTGTGGGGTCTCTTTGAGCGGGATTTACCCTTGACGGAGCTCGGCGTGCCGAGATTCCAGCATGGTAACATAATGCCCGCGTGTCAACCTAATGACCCTTAAAGCTGAAACGCTGAAACGCTGGCGCTCTGCAGTTCAACTTCCTGAGCTGTGTTTGAGGTAAAACTAATGAGCGTGATCGTGGTAGTTTGGAGCGTTACATCACCCCGTCTCCCGCCTGCCCCGACCCCCGCTGCCTAACCTCAGCCGCCGCTCCTCAGTCCACCGCTCCTCGCCGCTGTGCCATGTCCACCGCTCCTGGACACCCCTCCTCCCCATGCTCCTGATGCCAGCACGCAGGTCGCGGCCGGCGCAACTTCGAGGGGACTACTTTTTTTCTAATGTAAATTTTTGAAATATAACGTATTTTTTAACTGTATATAGCCTATGTCCATCTGCACACCCTGAGGATTCCAACGATGTATCGGGTGTGTGGATTGGCGCTGTGGTTCCCGAGTTTACCCGCCTCAAAGCCTCAAAGTTCTTCCTTTATAATAGTAGTATAGATAAACATGGGCTTTGCCAGAAAAGCCTTACTGACCATGTTGGTGTAGATTTTAGTCACAGTGACAGGACTAGTGCACAGAACATGCACCGCAGTTCACAGCAGCAGAGGGAGTGGGAAGGTGAGGCTAACCAAATTCTGTTGGGTGGGGACGAACCTCCATCAAACGTGCTGTGTTTCTGAAAAGGTCTCTTCATAAGAAAAGGTAAGATTTACCACATAAACTACTTTTCCTAAGATGTGTCAACTAACCTATCCTCTTTCCCTAAACACTACCCACACTACAAATGCTTAAGACTCCTCTTTTTTATTTGCAAACCGGAAATGTTAATATCTTTACATGCATGTTCTCCCAATCCCCACACCCATTTTTCTTCTTTGTCCTTAATATCCTCCCTATATCTTCTGTCAGCCTGTCTGCTCTAGGCCTAGGCTGTAGGTTAATGCCTTCCTTACTACTTTTTGTCCCCCATGTTTTCTGTTCTTATCCTCCAAATATCTGATTTCTCCATGTTTCCTTCACTAGTCTCATATCCTGCTTCATAATGTTCATTAAGTCCAGACCAGACAATTGTACCAAATAATTTTCCCATGCATGCAACAACTTTATCCATGCAATGACATTGCACCCGACTTCGGTTTCATATCCTTAATTCCTTTAGTGTGGACAAAACATGTCCCTACATCATACCTCCTTGTCTATGCCAATATACCAACACCTTCCTCTTTTCCAAGCACAGTTGCTGCCCATAGCACTGGCTCCCTACATGTTGCGCCGCCACTTCACAATGGAATAGCCATAAATCCATACCTCCTTCGTCGCAGTCGTCTTTTCTCCTGTTCCTCTAAACAAATTAACCCATTAACTCTGCCCACATGTTACACTTTCTTGGATAGGCATAGAATCTGCACCATTTTGCATGGTTTTAGACAAGCTATGAACGTTTCTAAGGAGTGATTGTACAACATAAGTAGAATTAGGATTTGATTTTATAGATAAAGGTGATTCGTCATCCTCTTTCAGCTTTTTCGTTAGAAGGTTCTTATCGCCGAGTGAAACTGAAATTGATGTGACTCTATTCTCTCATATTAAAAAAGAAGTCTTCGCCACCTTCAGGTTTGATTACCGGGAATTCCAAATTGGCCCCAATATGTTTGTATGACCTCTTGTAGTTCCACTGCTTGGATCTAGCGATCTCTGACCACTTGATCAATATCCTGTGTGTCAGGAATGGGGTCACAGAATAGCTTGGAATGCTTAGGTAGAGGGCCTTCCCTGGCTTGTAAGACTGAGGCTACAGCTGTGTCAATCATGGGCAGGTCTGCCAAATCCATTGCTGCACTGGAGGCATCACCCTCAAACTCCAGCATGAGAGAAGCAGGCTCAGTTATAAGTGCATGTTTGCACTTAAAAAATCATATTTCTTAGGCTCCATTTATCCAAGTTCACTTCCTTATAGCATAATCAAGAATGTCAAGTAAAGAGAAATAGACTCTTTCTATAGTTCTGGCCCTAATTCTCACCAGTAATGGTAATTGGTAATTGTAAGCAGGCTAATGACATCACAACCAGGTCATTGTCGTCCTCGTCACAGTCATCACCTTTGAAGTTTGACCCAACCACAGAACAGGAAACAAAACAGGAAAGGCACCGTCCAATCTCACCCACCCTCAGCTTGAAACTATAATTGACAAGTATTCCTTCAGCACTGCCTGGAATACCAAGCCAAGTCAAAAGCCTGATTCATATGAAATATCTGGGATGAGGACACGTAAGACTAAGAGTAATGTAGAATACCAGTAAGTAATGGGGCCATTAACCCTGCGTCCCTCATCCTCATAATTAACTTTGAGGAATACCCAAGCGAACATGGCCTTTTGAACTTAAAATTCTTCAAACCAAATAACTATGGGGTCTATTAGGATGGCGGACGGATGGCCACAGCTGGGCCGATGGTTGCCATCCGCCCACGATCGCAACCCGGAAAAACGCTGGTCCCATTAGCATTGCGGTGATGACCGCAGCGGTGAGATTTTACACCCGCCACATTTCTGCCAGTACCAGTCCGCACACCTGCCTAGCGGGCGGAACTGGACCGCTACAATGGTGCTGGTGGAAGGGCCAGGCTCCGCCGGCATGATTATGATGCCGGCGGTAGCCAACCTTTCCGTGGCGGTGGGACCGACAGGGAAAGGCATACGAAGAATGTATCTGGGGGCCCATTGCAAGCCCCCAATGTGTTGGGGGGTGTGTGGGTGCACTGGGAGGGTACCCACATGTCCCTGTACCAGGTGGCAGGCACTGTGCATTGCCTGCCACGCAGTGCAGTGATATGCATGACATGCTCCTTTTCACATCGCGGCAATGTTAATGCCTGCGATTGTACTGCTGCGGTCGGATTTCTACTTCGGGGCATACTAATCGGACTGGGCAATTATGCTGCGGTCATTGCGGGCGGTCGTTTTCCGCTACCATGGTGGTCGGACTAATATTCCGACTGCCATCCTAACAGACCCCTATGTGTTTATACAGACCAGATCAACATAATCAATAGAAGCAGAATGATGCAACACCTTGTTAATTAATGGAAGAAACAGAACAAAAGAGTTAGGGCCCGATTTAGAGTCCAATAGTATTTTACTCCGTCACCCTGATGGAGTAACCACAATCCAAATTGAGAAATGTCTGCTGGACATCTCTAACATTGACAGAAAAACCAACATAGCGGTTCCCGCCAATGCAATGAAAGTGCGTGGTACAGCTCCATCAAAATTACATAGCTGTATGCCACACGCTTAATTTTTTCTTTTTCTTTTTAAAAAGAAACTCCTAAAGCAAGATTTTTATTTTGAAAATAAAAGCAATGACCCGATTTACTTTCACTTACTACCACATTTTGGACAGTGGTAAGCGAAAGTAAAAGTTTGCCACTTGTTCAACCACTAAATGCAATACCTACGACAGTCTTTACTTTGTCGGGCCATCTCAGGTGTATATCAGCTATGGAGAGTAGTATCCGCCACTGGATTACTGTAGTTCCACTTGTCTATAAATGAGGTGGGCTGACTTCAGTGCGTCAGAAAGGATACTCCTTTGCTGTTGAGATGGAGTTCTTTTTTCCTCCATGCTATAAATCAGGTCCAAAATCATTGTACTTTTTATTTGCCGAGTGCAAAACTCCCGCACCAAAGCCTTTGCCTTACTTAAGAATGTTTTGTAATCTTTAGCATTTTACAAAAGTGTTCTCAGATGCCCAAATCCCAGCTCTGTAAATCTCTTCCAGTGGCATCCCACTGCTGTTCTGCCCATGAGTCAGCCATTCCTTTAGTAGAGCGTCCTTGAACTTCTCGTGGGCTTTGTAAATCTTGACTTCTGTAAGCAAAGTAAATTGTCTCTTTAACCCACCGGGTTAAAATAATTTTAGGTACTTTCTTACCTCAAACTGGTGAACCAAAAGTGACAAACATACTGTTAGATTTCCTGTACCTAATGGATCTGTCAATGTAAACGAACAAGGTATGTTTAATATCCAGTAAACGCAAAGGTTTTCCATCTTCAGAAGTAGGAGTAGGAAAGAAAGAAGAAAGATCTATTGGGAATCATGGAATTTTAAATGAATTTTAGGATGGATCTGGTTTCAGAACTATTGCCTCATCCAAAAGCTTTAGAAACAAACAACAAAAAAAAGAGAGCTGAAAATTCACCATAACATCAAGCAGAAGTGACAGGTACAAGAAAAGACAAAGGAAGATCCCAAGGTGGAGCAATATTATGAGATAATGGTTTAGTAATGGAAAAAAGAACTCTTGCAAAGGCTGGAATCCCAAATTTCCACTCCCTGTACCCCAAAGGGCCTATATTCGAAAACCATTGCAACTTCCGAATTGCATGAGATACATTTTTTGTGAAATCCTTTTAGCATGAATTCAAGAATAGAATAAATAAGGCAAGAAGTAGATGAGTCACTGTGAGAGAAACACCACGAGATGAAATCTGACCAATGTCTAGTAAATGATTTTAATGTTGAAGAACTTCTCAAAACTTGAACAGTCTCAGCAATACTGGAGGATGTGTAATGGATTCAGCCCTTCGATGTCGAGACCGAAAGGGTGTATATTTAGGAGATCTAATGTGTTAACAGATTTCAGAGAAGGTGGAAATCGAGATAGAACCTATGGAGGTTGAAGGGCCATCCTCTTCAAGAGAGTAAACAAGTTCTGTGAGGTCACAATAGAACCACCAGAATTACATCCGCTTTCTCTTTCTGGGTTTTTAACAACAGTCTATGAATTAATGGAAAGGGAAGCAAGGCATATATTAATTTCTTTGACCAATTTAGGACAGCATCCACTCCCCCAGCACCTTTCTCGGGAAAGCTGGAGCAGAATTATGGGAGCAAGTGTTTTTTGGACGCAAATAGGTTCAGAAATGGGGTGCCAAATATATTGAAAATGTTGTCAAACACTGTTTTTGATGGAGTCAGATTCTGCTTAGGTGATCCACTTCCAGATTGTCTTCCCCCTTTATATGTACTGTTGAGATTGAAAATAAATGCTTCTCTGCCCATGCTCCCAGATTGCATGTCACTCCGTTTAGCAATTATGAATAGGTACTCCCTTGGCAATTTTAATTTATGTATGTTACAGTCACTGTGCTGTCAGTTCTTACCTAAACATTGGATTTCCAGAGTTACTGCTAGAACTTGAGCAGTGCCCATACAGCTGCTGTCAGCTCTCTCCAATTTGATGGTTTTAATGCTTACACTATTGTTCCATCTTGGTTTAACAGAGTGTCCTATCGGAGTAGCATCCCACCAATTGTGCTTGTATCTGTTGTTAGGATCTTCAGCTGGACTGGATGCAGCTCACTCACCACTGGAAGCTCTGTTTGATCTTTGGTGTTGGTGGGATCATCTTTTTTAGATTCTGGCAAAAACAAGAAAGATGACCTTTCAGTGCCAGAGAAGTGGTCAAAGACGTAATCTTGCTCATGGACTGTGAAGGCACAAGATGCCATATGGGCCTGAATCTTCATTCACATTCTCTCTAGAGCTTTCTTCAGATGAAAGAGAGTAGGGAATAATTTGTGTAAATGAAGCATTCTCTCTCTTGGCAGAAATACTTGTTCCAAGTCTTTCGTGAACTTGGCACCTGTGAATACCAAGTCTTTCCTCAGACTCATCTGACATTTGAAAAAGTTCGAAGTAATGCCATGCTGGTTCAACATACAAATGATCTTCTATAATGACTGGAGTAATTCTGATTGCGTTGAAGCATGAACAACCAGTTGTCCCAGTATGGAAATGCTGAAATTCCTGGGGTTTGAAAAAGGACAATCAACACAGTGACCACCTTGGTGAAACCTCTTGGGACTGACCAAAGACCAAAGGGTAAGACTCTGAATTGCCAGTCTTTTAGATGCAAAATCTTAAATATTTCTGATAACGCACTGGCATTAGCACATGTTGGTATGCGTCGATTAAATCTATTATTACGATATAATGATCTTTTTGAACCAACTGAATTATTCTCTCTACTGTTACCATCTGGAATGGTAATTTTTATGCACTTTTTCAATACATTCAGTATCACTATATGAACCCTCTGTTCACTTCGGGAACTATAAAAACTATTGAATAAACGCCTTTCCCTCTCTGGGATTGAGGCACTGGAACAATTGCTCTCCTCTGCAGCAGGGTATGTATTCCTTCTTTCAGAGCTGATTCTTTATCTGGGGATTGAGGTTATGGAGTAGGAATGAACCCGGAGTCTTCTGATGGGGAGAGAATTTCTGTGTGGTAGCCATGTTCTACAATCCCAAGTACACATGTGTCCGTTGTAGACTTTTCTAATTTCCCAGTAAATGGCATATCAACTTTCAACTTGTAAAGGCAGGCTATCCACCTCCTGTGCCCCTGTTTTGTCAGGAACACTGATCTTTATTGCACCTACCTGGAATGTTTCTTTTTATAATTCTGTCTTCCAGAAGGCTAATGCACATATCCTATACTTCTGTAAGAAGATGACCATAGCTCTAAGACTGCTGCTTTCTGTTAGAAAAAATATGCTTTCTCTCTTTAAATATTTTGGGTAACTTTTCTTCTAAGCCTGATCCAAATAGTCTTTTACCTTCAAATGGCCTTCCTTTTTTAATTTTAGAATGCTTTATTAAGATAAAAAACAAAGTAAAACATCAATACATGGTTATGTAACATGAAAATAGAAGTGAAAGATATATATATAACTACAAGGTTAAAAAAACATTGAAAGGAAAAACCTGTATATAGAGTAAATGCATTTTAACATTTTTAGATTGTAATAGAAACAACAGCAACAACAAAAAGGGGGGAGAAGAATGGAGGGGGAGGGTAATACATCAGAAGTTAAAACAACTATGCAGAGTAGCGAGAAACAGTTAAAAATTATGATTATAAAGAAGAAAAATTGGTACCATAATTACAAGTGGAATCAAGTAGCCAACCTTGAAAGAAAAGTGGTTAATGGTGACCAAATCAAGTCTTTTTCAATCACCAGAGGTAATGAAGTGGCATGGGTACGATGGAGCCTGTGATGAAGACAGAGCAAGTTCCACCAAGCTTGGTACCAAATTTTAGAGGTATCCTTCCAATTAATGCTGATGATCTGAAAGGAAATATCTAAAAATAAATCAATAAATGTACCCACATTGCTCTGGGCATCCCAGATAGATGAAGAGTTACCCAAAAAACACATGCACAATATCAAAAAAAAAGTTGGTAGATAATATTTCATTCAATTTCAACCAAATAAGAGACCAAAAAGATTTAACCAAAATCAACAGAAGAACATATGAAGATCACTGTTCTCGTAAGAACAAGACCAGCATTCTTTGGAGTCTAACTATTTGAATTTGTGCAGGTTAGCAGGAGGGAGAAAAGTCTATTGTAAAAGTAATATAACGTCTGCGTTGTGGTATCTGAGAGTGAAAACGAGTGGATTTTTGTCCAGATGGAGTCCCATATTTGAAATGAAAAATCCTAAGCCAAATCCCTCTCCCAGAGAAGTTGGAGTTGATTCTAGCAAACACAGAGTGGGATAATATTTTGTCTATAACAGCTGCTTTGAATTGGGTGGAGAAATCAAGTGGAGGAGAGGAGGCCTGATCAGGTGAAGCAGAGGAACAACCCTGGGAAGAGAGACGAGTCAGAGACTCTCTAAGCAAGGGATAATGAAGGGTATGTATGGAGGAGATACCGTAAGACTTTTGGATCTCTGTAAAGTACATAAAGGACCCATCCTTCAACAAATGATCAAGTGTAATGATGCCTTTGTCAATCCATTCATTCTAGAATAGAGCTCTGTTATTAATCTTTAAATGTTTATTATACCAGACTGGAGTGCGTGAAAGATGGTCTGCAGAGGAGAGACAAGTTCTAAGCAGAGAGGTTGCAAGTGCTTTTGAGTGAGTAAAGATAGGTGAGGAAAACACTTAGAGGATTGGGATAAGAGGGTAGATGTGATAAAAGAGAAAGGTGTATATTGAGGTTGTTCTAAAGAGCTCCAGGCCGTTAAAGGTATATGATTAGATTCTGTTAAAAAGGTCCATATTGCAGAGTGGTAACCAGGGCTGGACTGGTTAGTCCGGGCACCGGGTAATACCCCGGCAGGCTGGAGGGGTGGGGGCCGGTTTTGTAACAGGGGGTCGGCTCTATTGCTAGGGCCGATTTGGCCGTGTGGAACCGGCCACTGCGTGAATCAGAGAGAGACAGTCATTACGAACAGCCAGGCATTACCTTCTCTTTCCTCCATTCGTATTTTTTGCTTCTCTGTGAAATAGATCTAAAAAAGAAAAACACAGTCATGCCAAGTATCACGCATCGTTCGTATGCGTATTTCACCACGCATGCGCACTTGCAAGTTGCAACAATAAACCTTTTGCAATCGTATGTCGCAGTCACGACGATTTAGCAGATGTACCAGACGCGCGCACCAGCGTGATTAATCATGGCTGTTGGTTCCTGATGCTGCAGCACAAGTGGTGAGCAGACTGACTGCAGTCTGAATAAACTAGTGGCAGGCTACAGGGGTGGTAATGGGAGTGGCGCCGTGACAGAGTTCTGTGCCATAGGTTTTTTATTATCTCCGTCAAACACTTGAGGGTCCTGACCGGGGCCGGCCTCTGGAGTTGCTCCTCAGCAGCCTAGAAGCACACCAGCCCCTACTGTGCAGCTGCTTCGAGTCACACAATTATGCCGATGTTTATTGCAGAGGTAGTCATTGCGGGGAGGTCCGGCCCGTACAATTGCTGCTCCTCGAGCCGACTCACTTTGTAAGTTGCACCTCAGTGAAATATCAGCAACTAGCTGTGTTCTACAGCATTGTGCACTCTCCTACTACAGCACTTGACTTTTAACGATCTCCCGTCTAGAGTTGGCAGGTAGGAACCGAGTTCAGCAGCAACATGTAAGTATCCAAGGCAGGCTTTGCAAATTTGTGTTACTCTGTTGTCTCATAGGGGCTGTGCCGAACCCGAGTTTTGCCAATCCGGGGGCTGCTAGATTGTGTATTCAGAATTACGTAGATTGACTACCAAGTTTTAGAGACTTACAAGAATGTAAATTTACTTTGTCAACATGTGCTGCATGCAGTGTGCAAACATTTTGTTGTGTTCACTGAAGAACGTTCTAGCAATTCCCTCATAATGACCTTTCCATTCATTAAGAAGTTGGATAACCTAGTCGTTTAGGCACCTGCTAATAAGACCTGAGTGCGAACTACAAGTCAGGCTGAAAGAGTGATGGGCTCGCTCGAAGGTTCATTCTTCTCGAATCAGTAGTCAGTAAGATGAGTAGCACCGTGGCGAGGAGGTATCAGGCCAGGGCTGAGTGCTGAAATACTGCTCCAGTCTTAAGTGACAGTGAATCAATTTCTAAAAATAAACAAAACAATTGCCAATAATTAGGGGGCATATTATCAAGGGATTTATCTCTGCTTTTTTGGCTTTAAAAGCCAAGAAAGCGGAGATAAAATTATCTCCCTATCAGCAACAGGGTGCTAACACGCAAATTCGCATGTTAGCACCCTTTTCCTCTACGCTTTCCCTTGCATCTCTAATGAGATGCAAAAGGGGGCGTTCCAGAGAAAAATAATAGGAGAAATGTTGTTAAGCGACATTTCTCCTATTATCAAGGATTTCGCTAACCCATCCGTATTCAACAAGAAACGTGGTCCCTCACGTCCACCTTTATCCTCAGGAAAATCACATTCCATTGCTCTGCGATTGCTAATAAATCTGGGCACCCAAACGGAGGTTTACAATTCCTAATCAAAATTGATCTCCACTGTTCTGTCAATGAACTAAAGACCAACAGCCCAGATATACTAGCGGTCCAGATAAGGACAGGAGATGGGTTGGGGTAGATCTTTTTAATGTGTATGCCTGAGGGACGAAAGTGGGAAGCACATCATCCACCATTCAGGAGCTGGAGAACCTTTCAGATGCCAGAGACACCCTATCGCCATTAATAGTTGCAGGTGACTTTAATGTCACTTTCGAACTGCTAGAGCAGGATGACCTGTGTGGAAGTAAGGAGGAGGATGAGCCATGGTTCACTACCCCCTTGGACCTTACTCCTATCAAAAAAAAGGTCCCAAATGGCACTGCAGCTTAATGCATTAACACTTGAATTTGGCTTAAGGGCTACCAACAGGCGAACCAACTCTGATAAGTCAGGAGTAAATACTTTTAACAGGCCCACTAATATGAGTAGAATTGATTACTTTCTTGTAGACCTGAGATTATGGCCCAAAGTTGTTGACATTGTTGTAGGGTCTACCAAGGACAGCGATCACAATTCACTTGAGCTAACCCTAATCTCTCCTTGGGCGAGAGGCCTCAATTTTTCTGATGCTACTCTTGCTACCAGGGAGGTCCATTACACCAATGATAACAGGTGTCTTAAATGGGCACGCGTAGCTATGGACCCGGAGAGTTAGTTCTAATTGATACTAATATGGAGGCCAGTACTAGACTGATGCTTAGTGTGATAGAACCCCCTGGGTGATCTTGCTAAGATTGCTGACAGTCACACCAACTTTTCCACCCTATTGGCCACTTATTTCAAAATACAGCAACGCTCACAGGGTGAGAAAAAAAGCTCAAAATCGCAGTTCGCTTGGTTTACATGAGAATGCAGAGACCTTAGAATCCAACTGGCCTCTGCAAATCTATCAAATAATGTAAATCAAGTGAGGGAAATCAGGTGAACCTATAAGAAAGCGACTTTCAAGGCCAGAAAGGATTGGGAAGTGGAGCGTTGGTCACTGATCAGTGATGCTTGTGCAAAAAAAGACACACAACGTTTCTGGCTTTTAGTAACGAAGTGAGAGGAAAATAGGTCCCAGTCACCTGACAATAACATTGCTGTTGAGGAATTGCATTGACACTTCTCATCTGTATACACTGGAGAGCCTGCACATGTTGACAAAGACCCAACAATCATATATGGCAGCTCTGAGACTGATGGGTTCTTCACCCTAGCTGAAAAAAGATCCAGTATCAATACTATTACTTGAACTAAAGCCCCCCGACTGGACGCCATCTCTGTATCTTCTGGCACTGGCCAATGGAATAGCCACCTGTTCCGCAATTCTATCTTCATGGAAAGGGGCTGAGGCAATCCCAGTGTTTAAGAAGGGCGATTGCTTATTGCCCTCAAATTAAAGACCCATTAGCCCGATTGACAGTGCTCAAAACGTCTTCGCCCGAACACTTCTTATGAAAATCCAAACTTTGATAGAAGACAATAGCATTCTGTCACCTTTTCAAGCCAGGTTTAGACAGAATGTCAGCACTGTCGACCAGGTTTTCCTCTTCCTATCATTAACTTTGGAAGACAGTCACAATCTCACAGGGAGGGAAACAACACTTACAGCGCAACTTTTACAACGCACTACCTTTACAACGAAACTTTTACAGCGCAACATCCATTATAACGCATACCTTTACAACGCAACCATTACAACGCATGTCACTACAACGCATACCACTACAACGCATGTCATTACAACGCAGTCATTACAACGCATACCATTACAACGCATACCACACTATCCAACCTCTACCCTACTGTTGCACCCCCTGGAGTTAGAATAGTAATTTTTACCCCTACACTATCCAATACTTACCCTACTGTTGCACCCCCTGGAGTTAGAATAGTCATTTTTACCCCTACATTATCCAACACTTACCCTACTGCTGCACCCCCTGGAGTCAGAATAGTAATTTTTACCCCTACACTATACAATACTTACCATACATGCAATGTAATGGTATGCGTTGTAATGGTATGCGTTGTAAATGTAGTATGCGTTGTAGTGGAATGCGTTGTAAAGGTAGTTTCAAAGAATTTGTTGTAATGGCATGCGTTGTAATGGAATGCGTTGTAATGGATGTTGCGGTGTAAAAAATGCGTTGTAAAGGTATGCGTTGTAAAAGTATGTGTTGTAACGACATACATCCCACAGGGAAGCCTTTATGTAACTTTTATTGATTTGCGGTCTGCTTTTGACCTTATCCCAGACACAAACTTTGGTGTGTCTTGAAGGAAATGGGAATCCCAGCTGAAATGTTATCACTGACCGTTCGCCTGCATGAGAATAACTATGCAAGGGTATGCTGGGGTAACCAAGGTCAATTGTCAGACCCGATTAGGGTTAACAGAGGGGTCCGAAAAGGGTGTGTAATGGCCTCCACTCTCTTCTCACTCTTCATCAATGGTGTTGTCCAGGTCCTCGCAGAGAGCCCAGCTGATGGCCGACCCTGGGGGGAGTTAAGGTAACAGCCCTACTTTTTTCAGAAAGCACTCTGATAGTTTCAAAGACCCCGAGTGGCCTGCAATCCCTTCTAAAACGCTTTGAGTATTTCTACACATTAAGAGGTCTTGAGATAAACACAGACTAAGCTATTAATGATTAATTCTCATCAGTCCTTCAAGGGGAAGCTGTTTCTATGTTTCTAAAGGGGAAACCACTAGAGAGAATGAGCACTTTTGATTACTCGAGTGACCCTCTCTCTGACGACCTTTCATGGAGACATCATGTTAAGAGACAGAATCTTCAGCTGAAGCGTATCACAGGAGCTTTGATCAAGGAGCATAAGATCTCATCGAGCAGGGCAATTGCTGCCCCCATTTATATTTACAATTATAAAGCGGCGGAGCAGCTTTTTATGGGGCGAATCTCTGGGGATTCGAAAAACTGGATGTACTCTTAGTGACCGAAAACAATTTCTGAGATTGCTTTCTTCTCTACCACAAAACACCCCTCTGCAACCACTGAGATTTGATATGGATAGATTTTCAATTGTGCAAAAAGCACAGCTATGTCCTTTGCTATTTTGGCTTTGTCTAAAAACTACCCCTGATCTACACCCTTATGCTGATGCTCTGGATGCGGTCTAATGCGCTGGACCGCCATTAGAAAATTGGCTGGCTAACTTGGGTGAAATCATTAATGTCCACTTTAGGGATGGAAGTCTTATGGGACACCGGTATCCTGGAAACTCTTCAACCCAAAGCCCACCTTAAGAAATATTACTGGACATGGTGGCGCAGTCCCTTATCTCCTGTCTATCCGGGGATCATATGACACTTGAGTTTATGGAGTTCAAGCTGGAAGGCACTTTCAAACAATATTTGGAGTTTATCACAAATCCTCAGGATAGGAAACTCTACATGCAATTCAGATTTTGCTCTCTTCCCATTAACACCTTCATTGCCTCCTAGGTTCAGCCTTCTTCTACATCCCAGCTTTGTCCTGGCTGCTCTCTTGCAGCCGAATCCACCAGTCACATACTTTTTGCATGCCCTAGGTACTGCCCTTCAATATCCAGGTGGATAGCTCCTGTCTGAAGACAGCTAGATACCGGCTGTTACAGTGATGCGCTATGTATCTTAAAATCTGATTCTAGTATGATAATTGTCTGTGCTGTTGCCAAATTTCTAGGCAAAATGTGGATAAGTAGGAGGCACGTATTGACCATGTTTGTGGGAGCTGGCATCGGTTGGCCCAGATGGCTGTGCGGATCGAGGCGGTGCGCCGTGAAACTTTACGAGCTGTGCCTCCAAACAGGATGCTGTCACGGATGTCGAGTCAGCAGTAGCGACAGCATTGGAGAGACCAGGATGGCAAAGTGAAGCGAGGCTGTGCCCACAGGTCACGGTGCAAGCAGTGGCTCGGTGGAGGAGGCGTCAGTCGTTGTTGTAGGTGAGACCAGGGTTGCGGTACGAGATGCAGACCGTGCGGTCTGCGGTACTGTCAGGATACAGAGCCAGCGATGGAGTAGGTGACGGAGTCAGTTGCGGTTCCCTTCTTTGTGGCAACTGAAACAGCGGCTCTAGAAGCTGTGCCCAGAGGTTGGTGAAGTCTTTGCAGTTCACGAAACTTCAGAACAAGAGGCCAGCTCAATTTCAGATACTCAGCACAATAAAAGAAAGTTCAGTCCAGTCCTTTCACTGCCCAAAGCAGAAGCAGCAACTGCAGGCCATCCCAACAAAGCAACAACACAGCAAAAGGGCAGCACTCCTCCTGGCAGCTCTTCCAGCTCTTCTTCTTGGCAGGTTCCTTGATTCCAGTGAGTTCTAAAGTTTAGAGGTTTGAGCCCCACTTTTTATAGCCCAAAATCCGTTGTCCTCTCAGGCAGAGTGTGTCTGTGCTCAGTCCAAACCAGTTTGGTCCTCTCTGTCCTAGCTTCCCAGTAGGAGGCGGAGACAGCATTGTCCAAGGCAGACAGGGCCTATTCAGGTGCAAGGGAAACTCCTCCCACCACTTTAAATGCAGCCTGACTCCACAAAGCTCAGCCCCTATCATCCCAAAGCCAGACAGTCAATCCACAAACCCAGCAGAGGCACACAGGATGACTAAGCAAGAAAATACCTACTTTCTAAAAGTGGTATTTTCCAGCACAGAATGTAAAAATCACCTTTACTAAAAGATGCATCTTTAGATTCTGAGTTCAGATTCTGAGTTCCGACATACTTACTTTTATTTATGCACCTTCTTCCCAGGGCCAGTTATGTTTATAAGATGGTATAAACAAACTCCCCATTCTGTCCTATGGGAACAGGTAGCTTTGCAATAGTGAATAACAAAATGCACTGTAATTCACTACCAGGACATGTCACACACATCAGTGCATGTCCTACCTTTTACATACACTGCACCCTGCCCACAGGGGTACCTTGGGTCAACCTTAGGGGTGACTCACATGTAAGAAAAGGGAAGGTTAGGGCCATGTCGACATGGCAGTTACAAACTGCACGCAGACTCTGCAGTGGCAGGTCTGAGTTACCTTTTCAGGGCTACTCAAATGGGTGGCACAATCAGTGCTGCAGGCCCACTAGTAGCATTTGTTTTACAGGCCCTGGCACACTCAGTGCACTTCACCAGGGACTGATTAGTAAATCAAATATGGCAATCATGGAAACACAAATCCATAACACAATTTACACAGAGAGCATATGCACGTTAGCACTGATCAGCAGTGGTAAAGTGCTCAGAGTCCTAAAATTAGGAAAAAATAGGAGGAAGAAACAAAACTTTTGTTGTTAACCCTGCAAAAACGCCCATTTCCAACAGGGCTACCATTCTTTTATACCTAATGTACATGCACTTTTGTGGTCTTTTCTTTCTATCCTCTGGAGTATTAGGAAGTCTGGACTTTAAAAGGATAAATCTACATGTTGCTATGAATTGTTATTTATATTTGATTGTTTCATTATATCTGTATTTTACTATATGCTTTTGTGGCTGTGACGGCCGAAATAAAGTTATTTGACTGACTGACTTATAATTCTTGAGACAGTCCCTTAAGCATGTGAGGGTCAAACTATTGATCAAGTCCACTGGTGATGTTTTGGACTCGTGATATATAGGGAGATTGACCACCTTGCTCCATGTCATCATAGACATTAGTTTCAGTCCTGGACTTTTATATAACAACATAATGCATTAATGGACTTGTAGTCCTGGTTTGCTTCAACTAAACTAATTAGAATAACACACACATTTCCTTGCAAGTGCAGACCCTATAATCTAGTTTCCTTTACATGGAGAAACTGACCCTCATGGTTTGGTGTCTTTTCTTCGCAAAATAAATATCAGTTTTCTTCTCTAACCTCACAATGCTTTCAAAATTTAATCTGGAAGTTTAAATTGTTTCTGATCACAGTAGGAAAACTTTATAAAAATGTTTGTTATTCCATTGTATTACACACATATTACACAATTATTCCTTCAATCAGAATAACACCACCTGTCAGAAAACACCAGAACACATTCAACATGTTAAAACCTCAGTATAGTGTCACACATCTCAGTACTAATTTGAGGGAGAAAATTCACATTATTGGCATCTTTCCTGTTACTTGAAAGAATAATCGAGCGGGACCGCTTGCCCTCTACACACTGTTGCATTTCCAAAATATGGATGCTGAATCAATACGACTCTCAAAATCGTTTAAACTATACAACTTTTATGTAAATTAGTGAAACCACACCAATTTTTAGTTTCAAAAGGATAAATGTATTTATACTGTCACGTCAGATATATCAAGCACATTTTTTATGACATGTACATAAATTCATACTTGAAAAAACAAGAATTCATAAGTGAACAAGAACATATGCTATTTAGCAACACATCAATATCATTCTACTTCATCTAACAAGTTCATGCCCTGCCCAATGCATTTCGGGCCACTTGGCCCTTCTTCAGGGGTGGTACCTGAAATGACATGAAAAACAAATAAAGCTTAATCACTTCAGTGAAGAAGGTGATTCAATCATCAAGTTCATAGATTGCCACAATACTGTATAACATTTTCAGGCTCTGGTGAAAATACTAGGTCCACAGAAATGTCCCTCTATATGAATAATGGTGTGATATACACTTACTTGTATGAAAAAGAAAAAATGGCGCGATGAAGTAACTGGACAGAGAAGGGGCGTGTTTGAAAAGTTCGTTCTGTAAAGACAAAGCGGATATCATGAGTAAGACATATGAACATATGAAGATAAGGTGTCAAAGAAACCGCATAGTACTCCACATCTTGAAGACAACTCACTAAAAAAACGAAATGCTACCCAAGGCCGAATCCTTGCTGAAACTGAGTTCAAACTGATGCACACCTCTACGTTCGTCACTGCAACGGATACCGGTGATCCCACTGCTTCAAACCTTAAGAAACAAAACGCAAAAATAGCAGCCTACATCAACGACTACCACTCTTGCAGCGTTGCCTAATACAGTTCGCTGTTGATTTAAAAACTTATGTGTAAACTAGAAGCACGTAATACACACCTTATTGGCACTACGCAGTGCAGCAAACTACCATGGTTTCTCTTAACCGCACTCGCAACCGATTATCTATTTAACCTGAAAAACAATAATCTCCGCGTTAAAAACAAACCGCGTACGGGACTACTGAACAAAGTAGCATCCACGTATAACTGAAATACCTGCTGTTCGATACATTGTAACCTTGTCCTTTCCTTCTCTGTACTCCCGTAAACACACGCGTTTGATGTGGGTGAAAACAAACGCTATACTGAGTGCGAAGGCCTTCATAAATGACGTGAGAAAAGCAGAAACATAAAAAACGGACTGCAACCCGAATGGCAAAAATAGTCAGGAAGTGAAAGCGCCATGTTAGTGTGGTGTAAAGATGCTAAAAGAAAGAAAAAACGTGTGTAATATATACAACTCTATAGTGAAAGCACCAAACATTATAATACATATGAGTTCTTTAAATGTTCTGATACAAGTACAGTCCTCCAGCGTACTTATCTGTGCAATAATCATAGAAAACAGATTAGATCTACTCGATCATTGATCCCTTTAGGATCTTGTGTCTGTAGTTTTCTTATCCAGAAAATTTCTCTTTGCAAAAGAGTTTTTGTGAGACTTTTACCGGGTGATGGAACTACCACTTCAAGAATCTGGAATTTCATCTGAGCGATGGTGTGTCTATTTTTGTCCCAATGTACCGCCAGACTACTGTTGATGTTTTTATTCCGAATTGTGCTTTTGTGTTCTGATATACGAGTTTTGATTTTTCTTTCTGTCTTGCCCACATACAACAATCTGCAGGGGCACTTGATAGCGTATATCACGTTTGTAGTATTGCAATCCGCATTAATTCTAGTGGGGATGTTTTCACCAGTGTGTGGATGTTTCACTGTGTCAGACACTATCACATTATTGCAGTGACCACAGTTTTGGCACTTCTTCATACCCTTGTAGTTGACTGTTGTTGTTTTGGGGTTGGGTTTCAGTAACTCTTTGATGTTGCGTGACCTTTTGTATGCAAAAATGGGTTTATTGGTGAACAGATCTTTAAAATCACTTTCATTGCTAAGCAATTCCCAATGACGGTTGATACTTCTTTTTATGTCATACGAACTGGTGGAGTATTTGGAAACAAATACCTGGCGTTGAATTTGCGGTTTTGTTTTTTTAGTCAACAAAGTCAATAGTTTTATCTTTGGCCATTTCAAGTACTCTGGATGGATACCTTTTTGTCGCGAACTTGGACATGATATTTTTGATATTGGTCTGTAGAGAGTCTTCTTCCGAACAAATCCTTTTGGCTCTCAACATAAGAGAATATGGCAGGTTGTCAATCAGGTTCTTAGAGTGAGAGCTATCGTAAGAAAGAGCTGTGTTTCTATCTGTTGCTTTGTGGTAAACTTCAGTGTCAAGGGAATCTTCTCCCAACTTCACCAATACATCCAGGAATGGAATAGCTTTTTCATCTATATTGTGAGTAAATTGGATGTTCTCATCATGCAAATTAAGCTGGGATATTTTATACTCCAACATCTGTCTAGAATTCTGCCATATCACAAAAATGTCATCTATATAACGACAGTATAGGATTGCATTTTCTGTCCAATCTTTGTCTGTTGTCAAATACAAGTCTTCAAACCTTGCCATATAGGTATTTGCATAGGCTGGGGCCCCAGAAAAGCCCATTGAGGTACCCTTGTTTTGTAGATAATAGGCATTTTCCCACTTGAAATAACTGTGATGTACACTGAAATGTAACAGTTCTAATAAAAAAACTTTGTTGACCGGTAAATCCTCTTGTTTCAGCAAAGCCCATTCTACTGCCTCTATTCCCACAGAGTGAGGGATAGAGGTGTAGAGGGCTTTGACATCCAAAGTGCATAGCAACATACCAGGTTTCACTGCAACATTCATAAGTTTCTGTAAAAAGTGTGTCGTGTCTTTGGTATATGAATACCATGTTTGGACAAAGGGTTGCAAAAATTGATCTATAAATTGACCCAACTACAGACACAAGATCCTAAAGGGATCAATGATCGAGTAGATCTAATCTGTTTTCTATGATTATTGCACAGATAAGTACGCTGGAGGACTGTACTTGTATCAGAACATTTAAAGAACTCATATGTATTATAATGTTTGGTGCTTTCACTATAGAGTTGTATATATTACACACGTTTTTTCTTTCTTTCTTTTCTTTTCTTTCTTTTAGCATCTTTACACCACACTAACATGGCGCTTTCACTTCCTGACTATTTTTGCCATTCGGGTTGCAGTCTGTTTTTTATGTTTCTGCTTTTCTCACGTCATTTATGAAGGCCGTCGCACTCAGTATAGCGTTCGTTTTCACCCACATCAAACGTGTGTGTTTACCGGAGTACGGAGAAGGAAAGGACAAGGTTACAATGTATCGAACAGCAGGTATTTCAGTTATACGTGGATGCTACTTTGTTCAGTAGTCCAGTACGCGGTTTGTTTTTAACGCGGAGATTATTGTTTTTCAGGTTAAATAGATAATCGGTTGCGAGTGTGGTTAAGAGAAACCATGGTAGTTTGCTGCACTGCGTAGTGCCAATAAGGTGTCTATTACGTGCTTCTAGTTTACACATAAGTTTTTAAATCAACAGCGAACTGTATTAGGCAACGCTGTAAGAGTGGTAGTCGTTGATGTAGGCTGCTATTTTTGCGTTTTGTTTCTTAAGGTTTGAAGCAGTGGGATCACCTGTATCCGTTGCAGTGATGAACGTAGAGGTGTGCATCAGTTTGAACTCAGTTTCAGCAAGGATTCGGCCTTGGGTAGCATTTCGTTTTTTTAGTGAGTTGTCTTCAAGATGTGGAGTACTATGCGGTTTCTTTGACACCTTATCTTCATATGTTCATATATCTTACTCATGATATCCGCTTTGTCTTTACAGAACAAACTTTTCAAACACGCCCCTTCTCTGTCCAGTTACTTCATCGCGCCATTTTTTCTTTTTCATACAAGTGAGTGTATATCACACCATTATTCATATAGAGGGACATTTCTGTTGACCTAGTATTTTCACCAGAGCCTGAAAATGTTATACAGTATTGTGGCAATCTATGAACTTGATGATTGAATCACCTTCTTCACTGAAGTGATTAAGCTTTATTTGTTTTTCATGTCATTTCAGGTACCGCCCCTGAAGAAGGGCCAAGTGGCCCGAAATGCATTGGGCAGGGCATGAACTTGTTAGATGAAGTAGAATGATATTGATGTGTTGCTAAATAGCATATGTTCTTGTTCACTTATGAATTCTTGTTTTTTCAAGTATGAATTTATGTACATGTCATAAAAAATGTGCTTGATATATCTGACATGACAGTATAAATACATTTATCCTTTTGAAACTAAAAATTGGTGTAGTTTCACTAATTTACATAAAAGTTGTATAGTTTAAACGATTTTGAGAGTCGTATTGATTCAGCATCCATATTTTGGAAACGCAACAGTGCGTAGACGGCAAGCGGTCCCGCTTGATTATTCTTTCATGTTTAGGTTCACAGGCGCATAAATTGGACAGTGCGTCTTCCTCCACTGCACGCATGGTTTATTAATGTTATAAATCTGTATATAGATCATTAATTTGTCAAACAATAGGAGTGCCTCTCCAAACTACTAATCTTTCCTGTTACTGTCATAACTGGAGGGCAGTTGGCCCTCACACCTTGGGACCCAGTACCACTGAACTTGCTGCATTAATGATTACGTACAGCTGTGTTAATTACACCGCAAACTGTTAGAAGAGTGATTGAGCAAGCTCTTTCTATTTCTATGAATCAACCTATTACGATGTTGGGCGGAGCTTTCTCTGTCCGACATCGTCTTGGTCAAGATTAACCGACACCCGGTCAGCGGTCATGACCGACTAATTAGAATGGAACTTAACACTGTTCGGTCGCAGGCCTACACTTTACAATGGGAGCATGTATTCCGGCCGGAATGTATGCTCCCATTGTAAAATAGGAGGCGCAGTTCATCCTGCACCCCGTGGCAGGCAGCAGGTGCCTGCCACGGGGTGCGGGGATCAACAGGGAACCCGCTCGGCCTCCAACCGAAAGAAGTGCACCCATGGGAGCCCTGCTTGGGGCCTCCAAAGTCGAGTTCTGACAGCCTTTCTGTGTCAGAAAGGCCAGCACAGAAAGGCTGCTGAAATCCGACATTGTAATCCCTTTTGATTACTGACTGCATGCCAACTTTCAGACGGGCTCTCTGTGCTGTTCGGAAGCCATTCAGAATGACCGGTCGGCTTCCTTTCCGATCACCTCTATTTTAATGAGGGGGGCGGAAAGGAATCCGACTGGCAAATTACGATGCTGTCAGAAAGGCTCCGAACGATGGTCCGAGCCTTTTCCAACAGCATCGAAATCGGCCTCCATGTGTTCCCGTAGCCAGGATGTGAGCAGGACCTGTTCACTGTCTGCCATACACGCACATCCCCATGCGTTTTGTTGATTAGTTTGCTGATTCCATTGATGTTTGATTACATTTCTACACTCTTCCTTTACAATACACTGGATGTTTTTTTGGAAGGGCAACTGAGTAAAGCAGAACAGTAAGGCTTTACGTGCTTTTAGAAAAGTTCAAGACATGAAGTGCTTCTTTCCATCATCAATTAAATACGAGAGCTTAGATGGAGAGTGTGTGTTGTTGACCTAGAAGCAAGGTTCCACTATTTTTTGGCGCCTCCAGCAGTGGTTATTTAAAGGCGCAGAATGCACTTGAACTACGCCTTCCGCTTGCTTCTTGCCAATTACTCTATTCCTTAGAATTGCAGGTTTTAACTATTGAAAAACACAACAAAAAACGTTTTTGCAAGTGATCTCCAATGCACTTAAAAGAGAGCAACGTGTTCCTTGCCTTCTGCAGGTGAGCTCTTAGGCCGCGTCAGACATTTTTCGCTCCAGTGCGCCTTTGTCACGCTGGAGTCATGTGTTTTAAGGTTGTGGGCGTTTTCACGGTGACTGCGTCAGCAGCTGATGGTTTGAGCATTCAGAGGAGCGTTACTCCCCGTCCCGAGTCCTCTGGCTGGCGGCCGAGTTTCTTCAAAGTATCGGATTTGAACCGAAAATGTTGGCAGACTAGTTACTCATTATCTCTGCTGCTCGTAACCGGAAGGCACCAGGCACAGTTTCACAAGAATAAGATACTGACATTTATAGTATTTGTATAAAGAGAGCAAGAAAAATCGACAGTGTACTTAACTGGCAGTAGATTAGTTAGTGGTTAGATAATTACTTTTCGTGAGCTCGAGGGCCTGTTCCCGGCTGGCACTGAGTACACATAATAAATAGGATCACTTTCTCTCCTCGGGGCTCAGTTCCATGGTTCGAGTTTACACGCCTTTAACATTGAGCTGCCTGCCCTTCATAAAGTACGGTGCCTCCCGTTTCAAGGGCGGAGGGGCGGGCAGCCAGCCACCAGAGAAGGAGCTGAATTTAGAGCCGGGTTCCGAGAACGTGCGACGTATTGTCAAAGAAAGCTCCTCACAGGGCCTGAAAAGCTTTAATAATAAGAGAACAATGAATCGTCTGTGAATCACAGAGCCAATCACTCTGTAAAGGTTTGTGGGGACTAGCTCAGTCAGAAGGCAAGATTGGAATGGAAAGCCCACTCTGCTCAAGTTTGTAGAGGTAGTCACGTGATGAATTCTTACCATAAGCACAAGCAGGTGCCTCGCTCGAGGTCATAGGAACGAGAGAGGAAGTGGTCATCCAGAATATAAACCTCCTTATTTACTCAAGGAAGTAGAATCGAAGAGGTGCAGTGTAAAGGGCCGGATCCAGTCACAATCTGTACTCCGCTTACACCACGAGAACTCACACTCAATTAAAGAATACACATCCACCCAGTGATCTGAAGGGGAGATATTGCATCATCAGCTCAGTGGAATCAAAATATAAAAATTAAGAATGCGCAGATATCGCGTATCTCTCTCATGAAATGAGTATAATATTACAAACAAAACTCTCTGGTCAAACCGACCTAAATGTTGACAAATGTACCACAGACTAAATAAATAAAGATTTTGCCATAAACCATGTTGCCCAGAAGGAGCATTCGAGGCACAGGCGCCGAACAGTTTCAGGAGGAACACACCAAGCTCAGGAGCAGCAGACTTCTAGATCCAGTTTCATGAAAGCAGCACCCACAGTTCCCTATACAAAAGTCTTTTTTGTTTGGCTACATAAACAATGTATGCAAGTGTCAATTCTATGTTTGTGTTGTTAGGCATTACACAGATATACATGGGTATGTCAATATTATATGTGTTATTCCCATGTGTGTCTGTGCATGGGTATATGTTATGCATATGGATATATTAATGTAAACATTTAACACAGCTTTTGCATTCACCGTTTCATGGTCCAGATCTCCAGATCTCGCTTTTTCTCCACTCTTTGACTCGTGCCAAAGCTTTCAGACTTCAGTGGACTTTTATAATTGCGTTAAAGAACTCTTTCAATCTACCACTCTTCCACCTAACATGGACAGATTACCAATTCATACTAATCTTTACTCTATTAGGCTACTCCTATTAACCTACTTCTACCATAGAACAGGAGTAAGTGCATTACATTTGGACAGCACAAACATAACCCAATTAACCTACAAAGAAAAAGAAGAAAAAAATAGATTAATCTATTGCCAATCAACCTCTAATTTTGGTTGAAGGAGTAACAGGTTGCTCGCCTGGAAGTGCTCCTACACCTCTTCAGGGGTAGTTAATGCTCTATAAATGCAATTACAATAAAAATTCATAGACATATAACTTTACTTCTCACCTACAACATTCAACTGCAAACAAGGCACTTGTAAATTTGGCTTCCTTGGTAAACCTGTCCACATCATACTCACGATTTCAAATCTTAAACATCCAAAATAGACATAAAGAAGAACCTCCCTTTCTCCCTCCCCCTGATTTAGAGTGGTACTGTAAGACCAGATTAAAGGCCTGATTTAGAGTCTGGCGGACAGGTTACTAATGCCACAACTATGCCGGATATCCTGTCTGCTGTATTATAAGTCCATTAAATTCTGTGGCACTTGAAATACGGTGGACAGCATATTCATCAAGTTTGTGATGTTGTAACCTGTCCGCCAAACTCTAAATCAGGCTCTAAATCTCTTATGGCATTTGCACAATACATATGTAATGTGCCAGCACTTTGAATGTATTTCACAATTATTTTGTTGCATCTCTCCACTTTACGTTTAGATTGTGGACAATACAGTAGAGTACAGAATGTTTGACCCCATAGCTGTCTAAAATCTTTTTATTGCATGTAAAGTGAACTCTACTCTCTTGACAGTTAAGAGTTTGCATAGTACTTCTTGCCTAGCAAAAATATCTTTTAAAAAAAGTATAACAACAAAGGTTGCTAATTCTGCTTCACCCTTAACTTCAACTCATCTGGAAAGATGAACAACTAACACCACCAAATATCTCTTGTTACTGGGAAGCACATGAAATGGGCCTAAAAAATCAACAGTGACTCTTTGACATACTCTGCCTAGGTGCACCATAGGTAAGGGAGTAGCCAGAAGGATAACATACCCAGCACTTCAAACTATATAGCACTATGTGAGTGAGTGAAACTGACCATTTTTGGACGGCCATTGGAATTGTTTTCAGGAACAAAGTTTTTTCCATACAAATTCCTTTCTTTTTTCCTTCCTTTCCCACTTTTCTTTCGTCCTTCTTTCCTTCCTTCTAGCCTTCTTTACATCCTGCTTGCTTTATTTCATCCTTTGCATTATGCTTTCCTCTGCTCGTTTGCGCTCTCATTTCACTTTATCTCACGCTTTTTCTTTCTTTGCACATTTTATCCTTTCTCTTTATCTCACCATCCTTGCTTCCACTGCTTTCCCAAGCACAACATCTGTGTTATGGTATTTTCTTTTTTGCAGTGTGACATATTAGCTGCTGCTCCTGTCCTGTGACCTCCATGTCTCCTCAAATCAAAGTTAAGAGACTCATTAATAACTTCTAAACTTGCCCTGTGATACCCACACTGAAGCTGATATAGGGGGTGCCTTACTGTGTCCTTGAACACGGGAAATGATGTAGGATTGCCAGAGATCAAATATTTGTCACTAAAATGCATTACATACAATTTTCAACTAAATGCTCAACTTTTTTGTCAATTCCAGGCCACCAAAATTATTTCTGACTTTTTGTTTAGTAGCAATCTTCCCCAAATGACCGGTATGTCCTTTTTAGGTCCCGCCTAGCTATCGCGTAAGCAATACTCTGCGAGATATTAAGTAAAGGGCTTCTGAAAGTGCTCCCAAAGCTTTCAGGCGGATCGGGTACAGTGCATGTGCGCCGGGTGTGCGCACCATTTGTCAGCCTGCGTGATCACTTTCACGGGCGCTTTGATGTTCTCAATGAGCCAGGCGGCCACTGAGAACATCAAAGCGGCCGCGAAAGTGATCACAAACAAAGTGTATCATCAAACGATGATGGCAGCCTTCGCCTAATCATTGTCCTGAAATAAGTTTGCCATTCAAACCCAGCATCCTCAAAAATGGCTTGTTTTTTATTGCATCTCAAATGTAATCCTGCGCTGATTGTTTGGGAGCTGTACTCGTGTACAACTTTTCTCCCATTTACTCTCTATATCTGCTTTTAATTCTACCTAGGTTGTAGTTTATCTCTAATGTACTTCTCCTGTGAATGTCCGGTAACTGTTCTGTTGTAAAGTACTCGGATGTCTCTGAGTAAATAAATTCACTATCAAAAATTCAATTACATGTGTTTGTTAAGCTGGCCATGCACATTCTGAGATGAGCTAATCGAAGTGAGACCTTTTATGTGATTTGGTTGCCATTTATATTCCTTCCCACCCTTTTCCACCCTGTTTTCTATAACACAGTTTGAAGCTGTTGCTCAAAAGTTAATCAACTAACTGCACGTCTAATTAAACTCAACATGGGAACTAGATTTCTAAAAAACTTTTAACAACACTACGTTAGTAACTTGGTATATTTCGCGCATTGATGGACACAGCCACAGGGTGGCAGCAGCGTGCAGGAATGTGGCTATTGCTCGACACTGCAAACAAAGAGCCTTGTGAAAGAATGCAAATGGTGCCTGCCAGGATACGTACATTCAGGCCATTTTGTTTCTTTCAAAATCCTATGCAACGGGACAAATGTTTTGCAGCCTCGTCCTAGGATTTTTTCTATTTTTCCCTTTACATATATGCACCTCCCTCACTTACTAAGGGGTACCTAAATCATAGGCAATCGCCTTGTTCTTGGTCACCTGTAAGATGCATGCACAGATGCAGCTACCACTGAGAAGGTAAGTGCAATAGTGATCTTGCTATGTTACTATGATGAAAACCTCTACGGCGATACACAACAATCGAATGAGATTCACCTGAACATAAAACATAATGTCACAATTCTGCAATGTCATACACTAGTTTTATTGTATGCACTATATAACAAGAACTGAACAGGATACTAAAACTTGGCCTAGCACAAATTTAATAGTACCTCTAACGAAAGGCAATTTAAACAAATGAGAGTGCGAAAACTACAGCTCTCTATAAAGCCAACTGAAAAAAGCAAAGCGTCTGACAAAGGATCTGGTTTAGTGCCACAGAAAAAAAGGCACAAATAAAATAGTACTGCAGTTCAGGTATACCACTTCAAACAAAAACGTTGAAAACTATTAATTGTAACATTATTCTAAAGTTAGCTGCCTCAAAAACAAACAAACAAAACGTGTTAGAGTGCCTATTCTAGAAGAGTGTGTATAGTGCCTGATGTACTTTAAAAGCGAATGACACGAATATTGTTACTCTCTTATGATAAACTCCTGCTAAACTGTTAACTTTTAATTTAATTGAGCACAAATTCAATTTGCTCACAGAATGTGTATATGTGTAAGAATATGAACAATAAAAAGTACCAATCAGAATCATTTTTTTAGGGGGGAGGGGCTATTCTCGGTTTCGATCAGTTAATACAAATCTCATTGTTTGACTAAAAAAATCTTTGTAAAATTACAAAATAGTTCTAAACTGTATCACAGCTAGTTTACTTACAGCTGATAACCCCGTGCTGCACTGTACTATCTGGAGCAGCAGCTTTAAAATAGGATTTTCTGATCTGCCCCCCCCAACCCCAAGCAGTGCCCACGCAGCGCGTGCCACTTTCTTGCCTTCCCCACCAGAAGCCGGACCAGAGTTTTAGCACTGATGCGGAACCCGAGCATTCATTGCCTCCTGCCTTCATACCAAGTCACAGTCAAACTGAAAGCAAATTATTCCTGTCACCATTTCTGTTCCTCTGTGTTTTTACTGTTTTTAAAGAAAATGTGTGAAACGCATCACTCAGCAAGTTTTCATAGGAGAGTCGGGCTTCCTTATCGCTGGAATGTCTGATTACAGAATACCACTTTCCTGCGACGAGCCAACAGCGTGCTCAGGCCATCCAGGGCAAAGCATCTCTCACCCACACATCTACCCATCCTCTCACCCACTCACACAACCACACACACAACCACACACAGAACCACACATACAACCACACACAACCACAACACACACAACCACACACACACCACACACACACAACCACACACACACACAACCACACACACAACCACACACGTACACACACACCGCACACACACACACACACACACACACACACACACACACCCACACACACACACACACACACACACACACACAAAACCACATACACACAGCCACACACACACACAACCATGCACACAACCACACACAACCACACACACAACCACACACACAACCACACACACACACAGCCGGCAGTGCACACTTCCACCAGGCACACACACCACCAGCCATCAGTGCACAATTTGTACAAGCACACACACCACCAGCCATCAGTGCACACATCAATTGTTAACGCATCCACAATTAACTATTGTAGCAATCGCAGTATGGCGCACTTTACTTTTAAACATATTCATCTAAAGCGCAGCATGCCACCATTGCTAAAAAAATAAATACACATTTTTTTGGCCTACAATTTATAGACTTTTGTTGCAATTGGTGTTGCAATCTTTACGGTATACACCCGTTACAACGCATATTTTACTCCGCACTACCATTACAACGCGACTTTTACTCCGCATACCATTACAACGCATTGCGCTGGGGGGCGCTCTAGGATAGGGAATAAGTATAATTTACTATCCAACACCTTCCCTAGGGTCCACGGGGACTGGAGTTAGAATAGTAAATTATACTTACCACTATCCAGCACCCCAAAGCGCTATGCGTTGTAATGGTATGCGTTGTAAATACCGCGTTGTAACGGTATGCGGAGTAAAAGTATGCGGAGTAACATGGTACATCCAATATTTACCAATGCCAATAGCTCAAACTTAATTAATGAGAGGCCTATTGCATTGCAAATGCTTGTTTCAATATATATTTTGTGTTAAAGATGTGGGAGGAATTCATTTGTCACCTTTGATTATCAAGCCTCCTTCCAAAGAAAGTTCATCAGAAGTTTTATGAAACAATTACAATTCCACTTTTAATGATTTTAATTTAGTGCAGCCAGATTAACTAAACGTCACCACATCTTTCAATATCAAATCATTGTTCACCAATTTGAACCATGCTTCCATTACTTGAAATATCACACAATCTTCAACTTTAGCAATAATACATTTCTCTACATCGCTCTTAGCTAAATCATGTTGCATACTGTCAAATACAGGTAACCTGTATCTTAAGTTAGCTTTCATAGTTTTAATCCAGCAAAGTAAGCTACTTAAAAAAAAAGGTAAGTAAATTAGAAGATAGTTTTGCTGCTATAGGCTTGGCCTTTTTTTATTTCTTCACCAGACAAAAATGTCCTGTAACGGTTTATGGTCCGCTGTCACACAAAATACTATTCCCCATAAATATGGTTTGAATTTTTTCATTTGCCAAACACATACACACCAACATTTATTTTCAGTGACGAAATATTATATTTCCATACCATTCTGCCTTCTTGAAGCAAACCCAGTAGTAACTTGTTTTTAACTATCTATCTGTGACAAGAATGAATACAAATTATACACACTGGCATCAACCAATATAAAGGATTCTCGTCCCGCTAATTATGGCTGTAGTGCAGGGGCTGAAGCTATACTTTGATTGACTGATACTGTTGATGACATTCAGAGAATCACACAAACTCACTGTTCTTCTTGAGTAAATCCCTATAAATATATATATATACGACAGAAGTTCCTTATGATCTTTGAAAAAAATGTGCATAGCCCGACGAACAAAAATAGCTGACCCTCTTTATTCTTGTGACTTGGATCTTTCACAGTGTCATCATCTAACCCTAGTTTAGGCTTGACTCCTTCACTGGATAATACATGACCCAGGTACTATACTTCATTCACGCAAATATTTCACTTATCACCTATTAAAGTGATGCCATGACGCTGTAATGTCCTAAACACGTTCTCAAGACTCACACCACGTTCTGCTTCTGGATTGGCAACAATATAATGCCATTTTAAAATACAAAAACATTAGTAATGTCCTTGAAAATCAAATCTTAATCCTGACTTCTTTTAATACAGAAGCTGCAGAGGCCCAGTGGCATGTGGCCGAACTGAAAAGTACCATCAAGTAATACGAAAGCTATAAGATGACAAGAGTCTTTTTCATGCTCCCCCTGATGGTCTGAGGCTCGAAGATCTAAATGAGAGAACCATTTAGATTGACCTACAGCAGTGATTAGATGTTGTAGGCTGGGAAGTAGAAAGCTTTCCACCTAAATGGTATTGGTAAGACCATGTGGGTCAATACAAAGATGCAAATCTCCTGATTTCTTTTATTACTATCACAAAAGAGGATAACAATAAAATGTCATCCACAGGTTCAAATATGAAGTCATCTTGCATACCTTTAAGAATCTTGGACAATTAATCTCTTACACTATGTGGTAAAAGTATGAAGTCTATGATTAATAGGAGTACATCTATTTTTCACCTTTATGCCATGAATAAAGTCCTTGAGTTTTGCTACTTTACTGCTGAATACTTGATTATATTTGTGCATCCACTTCTGATCTGACGTGATATATGCTTATGTTTACAAAATGTTTATCGCCATGTTTAAATACCATATCAAAATCTGCCTGATACCACCACCCCAAAACATTGATACCTTTGCAGGCAACATAGACCTTTCCTTATATTTTCTATCCTCAAATCCAAATTCAGGATAATTCAGCCCAGAAATATCCTGAAAGATACATTTTACTCCCTTCCAAAGATGTGGGGGGCATATTACCAAGCAATAGCGATAATTATCGCTATTGCTTGGTTAGCGTGAAAAAATTATCGCTGAACTGCGGCGCTTTTTATCGCAGATAAACCTTGGTATTACCAAGGTTTATCGCAAATGCGATAAAAATCGGCCGCAATGCATGAATATCGCTGAAAAGTCAGCGATATTCATGCATTAGCGAGCTAATGCTCTTAGCCATGTTATCCACCTCCCATTGGATAACATGGCTAAGAACTGCTCAGGGCAGGTGTTAGCTTTTGGAGATATTCGCGCTTAGCGCGAATATCTCCAAAAGTTGGTAATAGGAGATAGCGATGTTAGCGACTGTTTCCAGTCGCTAACATCTTGGCACGCCCACTTTGCATGTCATTAGTGATAAATATCACTGATATGCAAAGTGGGGCCGAAGATGGTCGCTATCTCCTACTAGCTGTCGTTAACTGGTGTTAGCGACAGCTAGGTAATAGGGAGATCATTTTATCTCCGCTTTCTTGGCTTTTAAAGCCAAAAAAGCAGAGATTAACCCCCTTGATAATATGCCCCCTGGTAACTACATCCGGCAGCACTTTTGTTGTCCAAAACAGTTTATAAATATATATGTTAATAGTGATCCTTACTCCAGAAACTACCTGTAATTGCAAGTGTATGCCATCAATAGCAACTGTAATGTCTGGATCACAATAAAGTTTGCCATTTTGTGCACTGGCAACTGTCATAATTTCCACAGAAAATACTATTTCACTTAATTTTTTCTCTATACTTCAAGCTCCATCCTGATGACTGGCCTACCTCTCTTTGGACACTAAAATGTTTTCTTGCCTTTTGGAAATGGCCCTTTCTGCAGGGTCACACCCAAACCCCTTGCCTTCCTCCTCCCCACTTTGCTGAATTTGCTTTTGTTGGCCTTAGGACTTTTGGCACTTTACCACTGTTAACCAGAGAATTCATTTTTGTTGGCCTTAGGTCTCGGGGTACTTTACTAATACTAACCAGTGCTAAAGCGCGTGTGTTCTGTACTTAAAACATGGTAACATTGGCTTCACCACAACTGGCCTGTTTAATTTACTTATATGTCCCTAGTAAGGAGCACTACATGTGCCCATGGCCTGTAAATTAAATGCTACTAGTGGGCCAGCAGCACTGATTGTGCCACCTACTGAAGTAGTCCTTTAAACATGTATTAGATTTGTCATTTCAGAGTCTGTGTGTACAGTTTTAAACTGTCATGGGGACCTCGAAAGTTACCCCTCTTGCCAGGACCAAACATTCCCTTTTATAACATATAAGTCACCCCTATGGTAAGCCCTAGACAGCCCTAAGGACAGGGTGCAGTGTATTTAAAAAGTAGGACATGTACTTTTCAGCCTTACATGCCCTGGCAGTGAAAAAAGATTGCTTTCATTTTCTACTACTGCAAGGCCTATCTCTCCCATAAAAGTAACATTGGGATTACCTTACTACATTTTATAAGCATAATTTCCAATTGGGAAAAGATAGATATTTTGAGTTTGGTGTCTCTGGACTCAAAATGTAAAATCACAACTTAAGTTGTGTTCTAAGTTGCAAGTCTGAGAATACCACTTACAGAATGTTAAAGACACACAGATGATCAGCCGCGGTGCGTCCATTGGGGCGTAGGGGCGGAGCCCCACCAGCCACCATGGACCCGCATCGCGGCCGCCGGCCGTATCTTAAAATACATTGCGCTGAATTGCGCAGGGAGGGTGGCCTGCTGCAGCTTGAGTGACAGTCCACACACTCAGGCTACAGCAGACCGTAGTGCGCAGTCCCGCTGGGGAACTTACAGTGCGCATGCTTGAGAAAGTTGGCAACTTTCTCAAGCATGCGCACTGTAAGTTCCCCAGTGGGACCCAGGGGTGCTTCACCGTGCTGTTCGCCTGCCACAGCCCGGGTTTCCTAAGGGCGACAGGGCGAGCAGCAAATGTGACCCCCTAGCCAATCCTGGCGCTGCATGCAGCGCCAGGATTGGCTGGTCCACCGGCGCAGCATCTCATTGGATGCCGCGCGTGGGGGTGGCCCGGCCGGCAATCGTCTCGCAAGCCAAGGAGGACTGGTCGTTGGCGCCGGCGGTGCCCGATTCTGGTTCCATGTTTCCACAGTGAGTGACTGTTTCAATTAATTTTAGCTGTTGAGTGTTGTTAAGTAGCAGCCTGTTGAGTGTTGTTAAGTAGCAGCCATCCCATGCGAGCAGGCATGCTAAGGAGTGAGGTGTCCACCATTTACTAATTTACATCGCAAAGTCGGAAAGTCCTTCTCATCGTCACCTTTCACATCGATCGTTGTTGCAACGCCAATACGTTGAATGCTATAATTTATCTTATTTGTCACGTGGGACTCCTAATTCTCTTGAGAAGTACTGGCCTTGTACGTGTTATTCAAGGGAGGGCTGCCTGCTTGAAAATCAGTTCATTTTTGATTATTTTCATCGCGAGCGCCACGATTTTCCCAATCTGTTGCAAGATTCAATTATTTTGTGTAGGTTTTTGTCTCAACTGTCAACAAATTGAGACATTTCTGCTGAAACCAGCTCTCCCGTGAGAGAAAGCTATTGTGATTAGCTTATGTGTAAAGGGAAGACCAACTTAACCAAGATAAAAGTCACCCAATAACCTGGCCGTATGTACAGCCTAATGTTTACTCTTTGTGTTGCGTGTGCTGGCAGAAAGAATTCCGAACCAATGGGCACTCGGGGTTTGCTGTAGAAAACACCCATAAATAATGAAAAGCATTATTGATTGAGCTGGTGAGCTGAGCTGCAGTTGGGTAACTTGGGATTCTCTATGCCTTGGAACCGGTGACCGTTGTATGCAACCCACCGTGTTCCATTATTCGTTTTTGGGAAACTGTTCCCCTGTAGCATGCTGTTGACATCTGATACTGAAATATACTCGAGTCGTTTCTATAGGAGATGTAGTATTGGTCTCTATTCTACAGAGTGGTGTGTGCCCTGCCTCCCATGTTCTCAAAAGCTGCTCTACATAAAAGTACAGAAGGTGTAACACCCCGTTTGCCTCCTGCCAGATGTCTGTCATATTCTAAGTGAACCCCCCACCCCCTATGCCCTCTTCTCCACCCCCGCTCTTTTGTTATCACCTAAATAGACTTTCGGGGTTGGGGGGTGTGGAGGGGGGGTATTGGGGTTTGTTACGAGTGGGAGAAAGGCGTGTTTGTTTTTTTGCAGCTCCATATAGATGTGGCGCGAATATGACCCGAAGGTATCGGAGCACTAATTACATTACACTAGGTAGCATTCATTTTTTTGTGGATAGGGAGATTAAGCGGTGTGCCAGGCTGTTGAGCCGACGCCGGGAATGGGATCTGGCTCCCCAGTTTCAGTGTCCAACTCTGACCTTAACGTCACCCCCTCTCCCATGCTTCTCCAATGAACGTCTCTAAAAAAAGCCTCTGGTGCCCTTTAAACTTTCTTGATTCCTCTATAAATGCTTTCACACGTAAGTAAAGGGAGGAGGTTTCCAGTCCTATGGTTATATATTCTAGACAGGATTGGAAGGTTTTGGAAGCCGAGCATGTCCAGAGCAACAGTGGGCAAAGCTGGGATAAGGGTGTCTTGAATTGTGACTAGCTATCTTCAATTAATATGGATAGTGCTGGGAGGTTACCAGGTAACTCTACATCACCAGGAAGCACTTTTTTCCAGTCTTGGGCTTCTAAAAAAAACAAAACTCGGGCGTTCTGGGAGTTGTAGTAGTTTGTTTGTTGTAGCTTTATCTATATCTATACTACTATTATAAAGCGAGTACTGTGAACCTTTGAGGCGGGTAAACTCGGGAACCACAGCGCCAATCCTAACACCCAATACATCATTGCAATTGTCAGGGTCTGCAGAGTGACATAGGCTATATACCACAAAAAAATATACGTTCCTTAAAAAATATACGTTTCAAAAAAAGTAGTCCCTTGGAAGTAGCGCCGGCCGTGTGCGCTAACGACGTGCGTGCGGACATCATCAGGAGCGCTTGGAGGAGCGGCGGACAGGAGCGCGGGGAGGAGCGGTGAACTTTGGCGGACTGGAGCGGGCTGAGGTAGGTCAAGCAAGGGGAGGAGCGGTTAACTTAGAAGCGCGGAGAGGAGCGGTAAACTACGGCGGACTGCCTGCGCGATGCCTGATTGCCCCCAGAGGGTCAAGCAAGGGGAGGAGCGGTAAACTTTGCAGCGGTAAACTTTGGCGGACTGCCTGCGGGATGCCTGATTGCCCCCGGAGGGTCAAGCAAGGGGAGGAGCGGTAAACTTTGGCGGACTGGAGCGGGCCGCTTGGAGCGCGGGGAGGAGCGGTAAAGTTTGGCGGACTGCCTGCGCGAAGCCTGATTGCCCCCGGAGGGTAAAGCAAGGGGAGGAGCGGTAAAGTTTGGCAGACTGCCTGCACGAAGCCTGATTGCCCCCGGACAACGTCGGGGCGGGCTGCTAGTTCCTTTATAATCTGATTTCTAACGTGCATTTTTCTTTTCTGCTGTGTACGTTTCTTTCGCTTGCAATTACATTTTTGAGGCACAGTGTTTTCTATGGGAACGCAAACTGGCACTGACTGTACATGATTTACGACCTGATTCTTTAAACATGGCTAGTTTTTCTTTTTAAACCTAGTTCATGTATGTAATGGAATAACAGAGGTATTTGTGAATACATTTATTGCAGCTCGCTCCTCCCATCTACAAAAGGCCCTGAAATGATTATCTCTGCAGTACTGATAAATGTGTCACGTAAGGTGTTAACCATCTGCGTGACTCGTCTTTTATCTTTATCACATTTATCATTTTCGAAGAGTTGCAGAACTAATTGCTTTCTATTCATGACCAAATGTACCCGTTTTGATAATAATTTGACCTTTTGAGGCAATCCAAATCTATGAAATCCGAGAACTAAACACTATTGTCCAGCTCGCTCCTCCCATCTACAAAAGGCCCTGAAATGATTATGCCTGCAATTCCATCCATCCACCCTGTACAGACTTACATGAAGCAATTATTAAGTATTTGTTTGCAAACTATCCACCCATTCATCCATCCACCCACCCTTTGATCGATCCACATACCCATCCAGCCATCCTTCATCCATCCACCCTTTGAAACATCCATTCATCCATGCACCATTTCATCTAGCCATCCACCAATCCTTCACGCACCCACCCTTTCATCCGTCCATGCATCCAGCCACCCTTTCATTCAGCCAGCAAGCCATCCGTCATCCATCCACCCTTTCATCCATCCAGCCAGCCTTTCACCAGTCCTACCATACACCCTTCATCCATCCACCCTCTCCCTATCAATCCACCCATCGCATTAACAAAGGAATGATGATATTGACATTGCGCACGATTTACGTTATTTGTAGCTTTGTTGAGCATTTGCAGTATTAATGAATGCATTACAAACAATCAGTCAACTGGCATTAAGTATATGACCGTTATTAAGTATATGAGCATTATTAATACGCGCGTCAATAAGTTAAGGTGACATAGCCGCTGTTTAAAATACCTATGTCTTCAGCTTTTTCTGAAATTAAAGAAATGAGGTACACTTTCTCAGAGACTCAGGAACAGCGGTCCGCAATCTGATTTTGACAAGGATGTTTTTAGGTCTTGTGGTAGCCAAGACATTTTAATTTTCCTAAAATTGTATACAATATACTTACCTATTGGGGCTTTCAGCCAACCGAATTGGTCTGTTGTTGACCCATGTGCACCCTTGACTTGTGCCTGATTTCAAAGCCATGTACTTCAACATGGCTAATGTCCATCTCGGTGGCCATGTTTAGGTCACCAAATACTTCATAAGTACCTGAGTATGAGAGACAGTGGAGGATGTGGGGCTATTTAATACATGTCCAGGGGCCCAGTTCCACTTTTCAGGTATTGGGTGACCTGGGAACTGAGAGGTTAAATCACAGGAGGGGATGGGAAAGATTGGAAATCATGGGAAGGAAGGCACATTTATCATGTGGAGGACAAAAGAAAAGTAAATGAGACCTCAAAACAATAAGGGAGTGAAAGGATGAAAAATAATGAAACAGGAAAAAAAAAAGAAAAACAAGCAGTGGCTCTGTGTTGAGCAATGTAGTCTTTTTAAACCATACTGCTCACGGTTCACAGGATATAAGCAATACACCGTGATACTGGTCCCCCCAGGGATCTGTATGGTGCTGAAAGTTTCAGTAAAAAACACTCTTGATTTCTGAATAATAAGTATAAAAGTGTTAAGGTTGCCATGTTGTTCTACTTACATTTCATATGCTTTACTTAATCTTGCATCCATATGAGGGTTTGCTTTTTCCAGGAAGGTACTTTTTTTCCAGGCAGCATATCACTCTTGTGCATAATTTGAATTGAGCCACATCCAGGTATATGTAGCAGGGCACAACTGGGTTGTAGCTGAAGGCAGTGTGGGTGTCTCAGTGGGATAGTATGGTGTTCATTGGGGGATGTGGCACTATGCCAGAGCTGCCGAATTTCGTTCTGGGGAACCAGGTTCAGCCTTCATGAACAGTCCACCAGACCACTCTCCTGGATTCCTGGAGTGCCTCTGACTTCGTTCTGTTTCTTTACTTTTTGTGACTGTTGGTCCTGCGGGGAAACATTTTCAATTTATGTTGTCTTGTTTACTGGGAGCATTGCTTTTATTTTCCTTTAGTGTAATAGGCTGGCTGGTGAAGTGCACTTCCCATAGTGTGCAGTCACTTCAATTTGCCTTTAGGTGACTACCTGGCTTGATGGTGGTTTTCTATTTGATTTCATGTAACTCCTTGTCTTGATGAGTGCATTGGTTTTAGTTTGTTTGAGGTAACTGCTTCACATGCTGGTTTCATCACACAGCTGACACCCACCCTGAGAAAGCCAGAGCTGCCCTGTTATTGGTATCAACACCAGTGCGCTTAGGTTCCTTACAGCTCCTTCACTTGAAGTGGGTTACCACCTACTTGTTTACTTTTTGTATCCATCTCGTACCAAGTCAGATCCAGACCCAGACCAGTCATTTTTCTTTCATTAAACTGTTTGACTTGCTTGGTGCTTTTATGTTGGTGCCTGCATGCTGAGGTGTACTCTTCTTCAGTTTAAATGTATGTGACTGGCCTGTTGACTAGCACCCGGCTTTCAAAGTGAAGGTTCACAGGTTCCCACTTGCTTTAGTTTACTTTTGTATGGTTGACTGCATGCACTGTTTTGCTGGATGCATTGCTTTAAGTTACTACTTGATGCATTGCTTTTAGTTTGCTTTCAAGTAATTGCTTCTCATTTTCCTAATGCTTTGTGAAGGCTGTTTCCCAACTGCTGTGCAACTTCTTCTACTCTTAGAGCTGAGATTTTCATGAAAGTCTTATAGTCTGAATTCAGCACCTGAGCGTAATAGGACGGAATGAATGAAGCTCTGTGGTTATACTGAATAAGCAGCTACCTATGTTATGCCATCTATTAATGTAATACCTGCACTTTCACAATTGCTTTATTAACCTTCCTGCTTTCTCAAATTTGCTTGAAAATGCACGATTTTTCTTCTTTTTTTTCAAATTTTTTTTTGGGGTAACCCCCCAAACACTCCTTTTGGGGTTCAGGCTCGCTCGCTGCGCTCGCTCGCTACGGTGCTGTATGCAAATCACTTGGCGCCACACCACTTTGAAATGTCACCCACCGCCTCTGCAGATGATGGAGTCAAGCTATCCTGGCTGATGAGGGGAGAAACCCCGAAACTGGTCCTAGTATGTTTGTTTCCAGTTCTGGGAGGACCTGGCCTGTCAGTTCGGACTGGACTGTTCCCATTGGGTGAATGTACGGAATTGTTCTGCATTCTGTCCATCATCTGTTCTTTTTGCATTTGGCATTTCTTCATGCCACTGGAGTTACGCTATCCTGGCTGATGGGTCCTAGGATACTTGTTTCCAGTCCAGGAAGGACCTGGCCTGGCAGTACGGGCTGGACTTCTCCCATTGGGTGCTGGTGAATACTAATTTGCATATGGCTGGGTTCAAACTGGAATGGCATGGGGAGCAAAAAATTATGGACTAAGGCCCAGATCTCTGTACTGTGGTGAAAGTATGACATTGTTCTGCATTCTGTACATCAATTGCTCTTTTTGCACTTATAGAATGTTGGCATTTTCTTTCTTAAACCATTCTGTGCCTCTCCCTGTCTCTGAATACACGTCTAGGGTGGGTGACAGATGGGCTTTGCGCATTCCCTCCAGACAGCCACACACAAAAGGAACTTAGGTGTGCCTGATGGGTCGGCCGCATCCTGATGGGCCATAAACATCCTGATGGGTCATCCTGGGCAGGATGGGAGGGAGGAGCTGTCACTTGCACCCGAATAGGGCTATGCCTGTCCCCACAAAAAGAGACCCAAAATCTAACATTGCTCTACATAATTTGCCAAATGTCCTGTTTGTTGCACTACCAATATTCCTGACCCAGAGCCAGACAATTTTTAAAACTAGATACATGAGTAATAGAACCACATCTAAAACAAATTGTACTAGATGGCGCACCCATGATGTTTCTACCTCTGTTATTGTACTAGACCTTTACGTGTTATGCTTGTTATATGAAGTCACTTTAGCTACCTTCATAAACATATGCATATGTTTCAAGTTGCTTAATGTCATCTTTTGAATTTTCTGTACTTTTAGACAATGTCGAATATATGATGTTACATTGTGGTGTTTACACCGTGATATCTTTACAACGCAGGCATTACAACGACTTGCGTGGAGGGCGCTGGACTTAGGAATAGTATGATTTACTATTCCAAATCCAGTCTAAGTACAGTAGGGAAGGTGTTGGAATAGACAATCATACTATTCCTTTGGTTAGAGGGCCATCTACTGCAAGTCATTGTAATGACTTTCGCTGTAATACCTGTGTTGTAAAGGTATTGCGGTGTAAACACCGCAATGTAACCGATGTTTCCTGACAATGTCTGCCGCTTCATCCAAGTGTGGATTCCTGCAAGCACCCTCATTTGTTACAGTACCATCTAAATACTAATTGAGCACAGATCACCTGTGATGTGAAGTGCTATATATGCTGTTACAGTTCATTAGATAATGTGGGTGTGCTCTTATAGTCACAGTAAAATCCAGGAACATTGCTTTGAGGAGCTTTCTTGGATGTCATTTAGAGGTCCCCAGGGGTCACAGCCGTGACTCCTGGCATGCCCCTTGTGACCCCTGGCACTCCCTTTGCGACTTGTGGACTCAGAGGTGGCACAGGCAATGGCAAGAATAGAACCAAAGGTAAATGGTGCTGTGATGCACACCATTTACTGTCTGCAGTTCTGGCTGTGAACATCTTAAAATACGTAGTTATAGAGCACTGCTAAATAACATTTAAAAAAAATGAAATAATAAAGTTACAGTTTTAAGCAAGGTGTTGCAGATAGTGCTATTGTGAACAAATAGAAAATACTGTGTTTAAATGAAACGTCAGCTGTTTGCTGTAGTGAACAATCATGCCTTACAAGTGATGCTAACCAAAATGCATAATCCAATAATATTGTTCACATTGCACTACACAAAGAAATACAGATGGACAAAACCAATACTGTTTCTTAATTCTTTTTCTATGCTTTTTCGCTTCCACCAGTTCATTGCAATGGTGAGGAAGCAGGCTTGAGCGCTCAGTGCCAGAAACTAAGTGGACTTAAAAATATGGTGGATGTTGCAAATTCATCCTGTGTGGCCTCTGCATCGCCCAACATTTTTTGCTGACTGGTACTGGTGGTAACTGACTCTGACTGTCCCTGGGCTCTGTCTAACTAGGCCCAGGGCCAGTGCAATGTTGAAAATACAGTGAAAACACACACATACTTGAGGATACATTATATATTAGGGTACCCTTATAATTGGCATGACCTACCCTATAATTCCCTTGTAGATAAAAGGGCAGGGGGTTAAAACTACCTTAAAGTCCCTAGTTTATTATAGGGATTGCCAGTTTAGAGGTCAGCAGCCTGTTCTGCACTTGCATGTGTGCACTGCTGAGAGCCTGAGGTTATTTTAAAAGCAGCATTGTGTTATAGCACTACTTTTAAATGTACATTGTGCCAAAACTTGACTTTGGTGATAGGGGCACTTAAAAAGTGAAAGACTATAATATTGTGGCATGTAAAGTACCCCCAGGGTTTCCCCTATGTGTCCCAGGGGTGGGGTGTGGGAGGGAGGGGTGTCAAGCCATTATTAGGAGGTCCATTTTTAGCTGGCCTTTGGAGGATCAGTGGTATATGTCCGCTACAAGAATTTCCGGGTGTTGTTTCATTAGTTTGTGTTTGAGGTTTCTTTTTGCTTTTGGTATGAGGTTGGGTGGGAAATTGATGGAGAAGGAATTCGGGCCGTAAGGTTTCAGTCCGTAGGGAGTGTGGTGGCGGTAGGGGGAGGTGGTGGGATGAGACATTTTTTTTTTTTTAGAATATGGTTTTGGGGTGTTGCCCAGAGATTGTGCTCAGTCTGTTGATCAGAGAGGATATGATTGTAAGGAGAAGGAGTTGGCACCCTTCTTTGTTGCTAGGTGGTGGAAAGGGTTTAATTTCCCCTTCTGATCGAAGGAGCTCAGTCTTAGAGTCTGTGGCGGGGTTAGATGTGAATTTGAGGAGTGGGTGATTACTCTATTGCTTATCTCTTTAAGCTATGCTAGGGGTGGAGGTGTGTAGTGGGTTCTCAGGAAAGGTGATGAAGGGCGGTGGTCAGCGGGTCAGATTGGCCACACTAATTCAGATTGTCTTCACAAACTTTGATTAGACCTAGGTTAACTGTTATGTCCACAAAGGGTTTGTCTTCATACTGCGGTGTTGGAGAGTTTTCCGGTGAAGTAGAGAGATCAAGGGTGTGCTACACCTCCTGTTTCGGCTTTCTGCGTTGCTTATTATTTCTTCAGTAGTTCAAGAATTGAAGATAACTCCCAACTTTCTGACTTTTAAACAGAAATCTGCAGTGGAAGCTGCCCTGAAGCAGATGTGATTAGCGTCTGGGCTGACCTTAAAAACACAGTTGACAAAAATGGGGTCACTGCACCATTACTCTTGGATCTTTTGGCTGAATTGGACACCATTGATCATAACACATTAAAACTAAGACTCAAAGAAGTCGGCCTAGAAGGTGCCACTCTAACTTGGATCTCATTGGAACTAATGTGATCTGTTTGCCTCCTTTCTGATCAAAATCCTGTAATATAAAAGCAAACGTTTGTCAAGAATCTATCATCTCACTCTTCATTTTCAACTTTTACACAAAATCCCTTCCTAGAACTAATCAACAGTTTTGACTGCACTTGGAATAACTATGACAACAATACACTGATACTTCTTAAATTGGAAAGCCCCAAGACTTTGGAAACTCATGATCTTCGGTTGCATCTTGACCTTTGACGAGTGGATGCTTTGGAGTCACCTCAAAGTAAACTCATCCAAAACTAAGATACTTATCTGTAGCCACTGGATAACATATAATTCTCAACACACCTGGCCCGACAACCTATGGCTCGGAATACCATGAACTCCAAACCGTCCATAAATGCCCAAGTGTAAAAGCTATCAGCCTAATTTACCCTTATAATGCTGCAGTGCATCTTCCATCACCTAGGATTCCCTCATAAGGTTCAAGCAACAACCTCTCTTATCCTGTAAATGCTAGATTATGCTAATGACATGTACCATGGCTCACCTCCATCACCCATGAAAAGATTATAGAGAATTCACTCTGCTGTCAAACTACTCTTCCAGGTAAAACCACAAACCTATATCTCCCCTGCTTTGAAGCCGGTCCACTGATTACTGTTTACAGATGATCCACTTCTGAGCTACTTTGTATCACCCACTAGGCAATACATAGTAAAGGGCCAGTATTCCTCAGCCAAATACATCCAACCCAGGAACCTATGCTTCAGATTGGCAAGAAACACAAGCATTTGCAATGCAATAGGTCTCGCATTTAGTAAGTTTGAGCTATTGGCATTGTAAATGACAATGCCTTTTTTTATGATTTGGTTTGTAAAACATAAATAAAAGCTATTGCCATTTACAATGCCAATAGCTGAAACTTAGAAAATACGAGACCTATTGCATTGCAAATGTTTGTTTTTGTTCAGCGTCATTGCCAAGACTCGAACCCGGTTCCCCAGATTGGAGGTCGACCGCCCTAGTCTTTAGGCCAACTACTCTCCCCAAATCTAATGGAATCAATTAAAACTGGTTCCACTTGTATCGTGCACATGGATATTGAAGTCTATCTACATAAGTTGTTAATTTATTAATAAGCAAGTAGAAAGCCTTGTGTTTGTACTGGACACAGGCTGTGCAATGTCTCAAGCCCTACAGATCGTAGGTGGATTTTGTAGAAACCACGCGTAACAGGATTTTTCCACCTAAGTTTACAATTGTCCTTCTATAGTTACTTAAATAGCAGAACGGCCACTATAAAGGCAATGCCGCGAGTCCACCAATGGGACTCACTGCATTTAAAATGTAAATCACTATCATAGATCTATGCCACAGCAACACATTGTGCTTTTAATGCTTTAATGTTTCAATTCAGGGTCTTGCGCACAATGTTAGAAATTAATAATCCTTTATTACACTGAAGGGGTGATGCTGTGGTGGCTGTGAGTGATGCTGTGGTGGTGCTGACTGATGATGTGCTGATGTTTTTTGATGCTGTTGCGCTGTAGAGTGATGCTATGGTAGCGCATAGTAATGAAGTATGAATGTATGGATGGATAGAAAAAGAAAGAGAAAAGAGAGAAAGATGGATAAGTGATGTTGGGATCAATAGAAGCAAGCCCTTGTTCATGCCTCGAAGACGTTGTGCAGCTGAATTGATTAAAATGCACTGGTGCAGCCTAGCAATGCGTTTACACAGACACACTCGCACGCATTTTCAAACAAAAACATTTACAGAGACACAGAAACACAACACACACACTTATATAGACACATACAGATACAAAACGCACAGATACAGACACAGTACACATTCAGACACACTGAGACAGAGCACACAGACACATGTGCACGTGAATCAGGACCCGAGAGCCGTGCACGCACAGCAGTGGCCCTGTGTGCGTTGGCTGGCGCTGACTCCACTGCATAGCGCTACAAACGCCTTACTGCTGAAGCTGATGGAAGTGTGTTTTGCCTGTAGCTCATTGCTGGAGTCTTGTTTAAACAGGTGTACTTAAGTACATTTACAATGACTTTGTACCCATAACTGTTTTTAAGAGTATATTGTTTACCTTTCTAAGCAACAGAGTTAAACTCCGTCTTGAATGGAAGAAATGTAGAGCATAGATTGATGCGCCCCTTACGCCGGTCTTAAATTGGCTGTGTCTTAGCACCGCCAAGCACGCTGTTTTTATGAACACTTTCTAGTAAAGGCAGGGTTATCTCGCAAGCACAGTGGTCAGCCCTGCCCCCACCCTGAAGGCAGCACACCCCCGAGCCCAGGGTACAAGGAATTGTGTATGGCTGACGGAGACAGTGAAACAAAAGACGAGAGATAGCCGGCAGTAGCCTCGGGCTGCACCGGTCAGTGCGTTGACCAAATGACCATAGTGAAGCAGATGACCTCCCCGCTCTCCCAAAGCAGCGTGTACATGGCTCATTATCAATTATAACAGTCAAGTGGCACAAGAGACCTCATGCCGCTGCCAACCCGACCCCCAAAGCACAGCAAACGGCGGTCACGTGCCTCAGCAACAAAGAGACCCCCGCGCAGGCATGCTTTCAAAACATCAGAAAGTCATCAATCAGGCAAATAGTAATCCGAACAAGTACACTGGATCCAGAGCCACATTTGATCCATTCACAAGCTCAGTTTGTGGAGCTACCAGGAGAATGAGAGCAATACCGAGAAGATTAACACATGCAGCTAAATAAAAGATGCCACAATCCAACACTTTGATTTTAATGCACTACCACACCAGGAAATCATTTTCTTTTACCTCCGCTTGGCTTTAATGATTAGATGAGAGACTGAACAATCCATTTACGAGTGTCTAAGATGCTTCACAGAAAGATTTATTTATTTATTTATTTAAGATTCCTTCCTCACCTCTCCAGCATCCCTATGCATCTCTCGGCCCTTGAAATCACAGACGGAAAAACAAACTGTACTCAGCCTTCGAAATAATGAAACACAAGCAGTGACCGGAAGTAGAAAAAGAAGTTCTCGCAAACGAAGATAATGAATGTCACACATTTGGAGGCGAGGCTGGGGGGCAGAGAGGTGGTGGGGGCAGGGTGAAGGGTTAAGGGGTAGGGAGAGACGGCACAGGCTGGGCAGGCTGCGATGGGCTGGTGGGAGGAGAAATGCGAGTGAGTCACGGCCTGGCGGCCGTATTTACAAGCTCAGTTTGTGGAGCTACCAGGAGAATGAGAGCAATACCGAGGAGATTATCACATGCAGCTAAATAAAAGATGCCACAATCCAACACTTTGATTTTAATGCACTACCACACCAGGAAATCATTTTCTTTTACTTCCGCTTGGCTTTAATGATTAGATGAGAGACTGAACAATCCATTTAGGAGTGTCAACGATGCTTCACAGGAAGATTCCGTCCTCATCTCTCCCGCATCCCAATGCGTCTCTCGGCCCTTGAAATCACAGACGGAAAAACAAACTGTACTCAGCCTTCAAAATAATGAAACACAAGCAGTGACCGGAAGTAGAACAAGCCATGTCCTGAGCAATTGGTGGGGGCCTGAAGCAGTGGAGTGGGAGAGGTGAGGTGGGAGTCACTGGGAGATTAAGGGACTGAAGGCAAGCAGATGAAGTGCCTGGCGGCCGTGAAGTGTAGGCGGGGGGGGGGCGGGGAGCAGAGCCTTTGCGGCCGTGAATAAGTGAAGTGAATAATTAGGGGAGGAGAACTGTCAGGCTGATAGGCAGAAGGCTCAGGTAAGCTCGTGCACGAGGCGTGCACTTCCCAAAATGCGCTTTTGGGGTGAGCCCTTGGCCTTAAGTAGTGGTTTAGCTGCATTAGGGCTCTTTTTCCTATTCCTGCGGAATAGGAAAGGGGCGAGCCCTAAAAACGTTGGCATTACGTCTTTCTATGTACCTGCAGCCAAACCATAGAACCCATTACCAGCACAAATAAGGTCCATTTGATGAAGACTGTCAGAAGGTCGGCTGGGTAAGATCTTTTCTATATGATCACAAGGCACAAGGCTCACAAACAATTTACAGCAGTAGTAAGAGGACGAATCTAAAAAAAAAAAACAGAACCTTGCAGCTTAGGTACGCAAACCACTATCAAACCATGTAGCCCAGAAGGAGAATTCAGGGCAGAGAAGGCCCAAACAATACAGCCGCAGACATCCAAAGACCCAGTTTTAAGAATCGAGCGCACACAGTTCCCACTTCAGAAATCTGTGTTTGTGCATTTAAACAATGTAAGTAGGAGCACATTCCATGTGTGTAGTTACCCATTACTTATGACTCAGACCAGCGTTCTATTGATCTTTCTATTAATCTATTTCTATCAAAAAGCTGGAGTGAATGCATCCCATCTCGACATTACAAACATAACCCAGCTAGCCCACAAAGAAAAAGAAGCAAAACAATGATTAATCTTCTACCAAACAAATGTTAATTTTAGGTTCCAGCGTAGTGGGCTAATCGCGTTCCAAAACTTCAAAAGGGGAAGCAATGCCATATAAATGCCATTAGAATTAAAATAGATGGTGCTCCCACTCCCCCAAACTCGTGGCTCCCCTGTCATTGGAACTGCAGTGTTTCAGATGGCAATTCATCAGCCATCAGCCTGTCAGAAACCCCTGGCACAGATTTTTAACCACCACTGGACCACCAGGTCACAGTGACAGTCACCTCGTCCTGTTTAGGTCAGGGCAAGCATCTCTGATTTCCATTGCCAAGGTTTGCATGGAGGACACAGGCAGCGAAAACCAATAATGGGCCCTCCCTGCAGCTCAGGGCCTTGGTGTTTTTAGTTATCTGTTTTATTTTTAGTAAAACAAATTAAGCTAACAGTAACGATATAAAACATATTTGCTCGCATTAGTGTCACTGCAACTTGCTTCAACCATGTTTTCTTGCTCTGTCTAACATTGTCCACCTAGAGCTGCTTTTGCACCTTGGCTCCCGATATGTGAAGAAACAGGAAGAGCTTGCCTAGCCACAGCTGTTTACATTTCTGACAACTTTCCCAGCTTTCGCCGAGTATTTTTTTTTTTATGTTGCTGTATCGTTCACAAGGTCTAGGTCAGGCTGCAATATTCCTCTATTATCAGATTATCATGGTGGTCGTTATTTATAAAGGCATTGGGCATTTGTTTGTGAGTCACTGTTGGAAAGTGGGTTATTTGTAGTGCTAAATGTTTATCTACCACTGGCAATTAAGCCACCAACCCAGTGTAGGGCTCAGTACAGGTCTCAATAAATTATTCCCATGCTAAACAATGGGTAGCTTGGCTGCGAACAGTCAGACTTAATTTAGGAGACAGATATATAAAGCATTTTGAAACATCAGTTCAGTAAATAATTCAACCACAGCACGGAATAAAAACCCAAAACCAATTTATAGAAATAGGGAATATTTGTATCTTTTAAATTACACCAAAATGACAAAAATCCAATGTAGGGAACCATATATATGATGTTTTAAAGATTTAGCACTATATAGCACTTAGAAACCTATAGAGCCATTCTGGGACATCTGGTCACACTTGACCAGGACACAGTCAAAGTGTCAGGCCGTCGACGATGGAGCCCGGATAGGATACCCCTTGCGGTACGCCTCGGTCGAGATTTTACCTTCTGACTTAGACATTTTCTGGAGTTTTTTCTGATGGGGTCCCTCGATGCTCTTTACCAGTTCGGGATTGGTGGGGGTTCGTCAACTTGCTTTTCTGGGAGCTCCCGGTCAAAGTCTGGAAGTCGGATTTCCAGAGTTTTTCAGTGCGACAAACCAGCAGGTCAGGCCAGTTCGTAGTTGAAGGTGGCTGGCTTTGTTCTCGCAGAGTCGGCATCCTTATGGAGTTTTTTTTCAAAGTAGCTCCAAACTTCTGGAACTTTTTCCTGAAGTTCCCTTGAGGGTCCAAAGTGTTCAAAACACAATCCAAGGGATTCTTAGTGGTGATGATCCAGGTGAGCTCTGTTAACATGTAGCTTGCAGGAAGTCCACGCTTTAGTCCTCTTGAAGCAAGGTACATTTTTTTTTATTTTTGTATTTTTACAAAAACTTTATTGTGCAAAACAAAGAATTACAGATATGGGCCAACAACCAGAGGGGCCGGCCGCTAGTGTTTGTCGAGTAAATACGCAGTGAATAAGGCAGCGGCTGACCCCGGGAGGTCCAGCAGAAGTACAGGATACACTCTCGGCCACACAGGATGTATGCAGGATACAACATTTTTAAATTTTATAAAGGAACAAAGAAGAACCAGAGAACAAACAACTCAAGGCGAGAAACATTATAAAAGAAGTCGAGCTCAGACACTGGGGACCTACCATAATGGATAGGGAATCAGGAGGACGTTGGAGAGAACCAATGGGGGGGAGGCAGTGGGAAAGTCAGGACAATCGGATAAGGAATATGATAATCGAGGAACCTCAGAGGTCAGGGGGAAAGAGAAGCGCCTGGGATATCTACGAGGGGGGGTGTACAGATGTTTCCGCGGTACGCGTTCCACTGGCCCCAAATTGTACTCCACGCCCTAGGCTTGCCCCTAGCCAAATACACTATCTTCTCCCTGAACATGCACCAATCCATGTTCTCCTTCCATTTCGACACGGTGGAAGGCCGTTGGGAACCCCAAAGCTGCGCGATGTCCCTTTTGGCAATCATGTTCCCAAGTGCCGCCCACCGGGTCTGGGCAAAGTTGTAGTCATTCGTCTCCCACACATTCAACAAACATCTCCGAGCCTCAGGCAACAGAGCGACCCCAGTGACACACTCCATCACAGCATGCACGCGTTGCCAATACGCGGCGATATCTCGGCATTCCCAAAGGATGTGAAGGAAAGTGGCACTCATTCCACAACCGCGCCTACACAATCCATCCGACGAAAAACCCATGGCAACCAAACGAGGACCTGTCACATACACGCGGTGAAGAATTTTAAGCTTTACAAGGCGGAGACGGCCCGGAATGGCAACTTCTTTCGGGGAGGACAGTGCTGACTGCCAATCTTCGTTGTCCAATTCCAACCCGTCTCCAGTCCAGGTCTTCCTGAGACGCACCAGGAGATCTGCCCGATTGTTGATCAACTTTTTGTAGATCAAGGAAATCGTACTGTCGGGCAGATGACCATCGAGTATACGGTCCTCAAGCGGGGAAGATTCAGGGACCATGGTACTAGCCGTAAAGACCAACAGTAAAGCATGACGCACCTGTGCGTATCTGAAGAACTCACGCTCACTCAACTCATACTCACTCTGAAGCTCCGCGAACGATTTCACCGCACCTTTCACCCAAAGATCACCCACTCTACTGATTCCAATCGTGTCCCAGTTCTCAAAACCTTTCGTCGTCCAGAGGCATCCCAATCGTTCCGAAGCAAACAAAGGGGTCGCTTGCGTCAATCGATCATTCCACCCCATAGCCACATTAGCATCCTTCCATACACGCACTGCAATTTTAGTGGGTCCCGTGAGGTTCCTCCCCGCTGTCCGAGAGTAGAGCGCTCTATTAAAGTCGCCACCGGGCAACAGGTATTCATCCATGGCATTAGCTGGATTCGGCCCAGGTGCGTATGTCGCATGGTTAATGGCGGACAACTGGGAGGCCCAATAATGCCTCCTGATGTCCGGAAGTGCGATACCCCCGTCATACCAGGGGAGGGTTAATTTTGAGAGAGCAATGCGCGCTCGACCATCCCAAACCAGTCTCCTCTGCAGTCCCTCCACCTCCCGAAAATAGCTCGCTGGAATAATATCAAAGGAGTTCTGGAGTGCGTAGAGAAAACGAGGTAGGGACATAATTTTGAACAGCGCCGCTCGACCAAGTGGGGACAGCGGCAGTCTACGCCAACGTGCCACGTCAAGCTTCAAGCGCCGGAGAGGAGGAAGGAGATTATGCTTGTAACGGGCAGTCGAGTCCAACGATACGTAGACCCCCAAGTATTTGAAGCCAGAGTGAGAAATTTGAATGGGGAACCTGGTAGGCAAGGGGGGAAGACCACCAGAGATGACCTAAACACACGACTTAGACCAGTTGATAATCAACCCGGAGTTTTTGCCAAAGGAAGTTAGGACGTCAAAGAGGACATTGAATGACTTGCGAGGGGAGGTAAGATACAGGAGAATATTGTCTGCATACAATGACACCCGGTCTTCAAAGTCGGGGGTCCAACGAATGCCCTTTATCGATGGTTCCCATCGGAGCCAGGCCGCTCGCGGTTCTAGGGCAAGAGCAAAGAGCAGGGGGAACAATAGACACCCCTGTTTAGTACCCCTCCCAAGAGCGAAGGACTGGGAGACCCTACCATTATCCACCACCTGAGCCAGCGGAAGCCTCACCCAACTGATGAATCCCGCACAGAAGCCAAACTTTTCAAGAGTGGCCCAGCGGTACGGCCACTCTATCGTGTCAAAGGCCATCGTGGCGTCCAATGAAGCCAAGATGGCCAGCTCGGACAGAAGCTCCGCCCTCGCGAGAACGCCATGAAGGTGACGCAGGTTTAGAGCAGTGTTCCGGTGCGGGATAAAGCCAGATTGATCCGGATGGATCAGGTCACATATAACAGTGAGGAGGCGGTTGGCAAGAACCTTAGCGAGAATCTTAGGCTCATCGTTTAGTAAGGAGATGGGCCTGTATGAGGCACAACAGTCACGAGGTTTGCCCTCCTTAGGAAGTACCACTATAGTGGCCAGGCGCTGATCAATAGGGAGAAGGCCAAGATATCGCGACTCCGTAAATATATCACGAAGATATGGTGCGACCTTGTCCGGGCGTAGTTTGTATAATTCAATGGGCAGGCCATTTGGCCCCATGGCTTTGCCGGAACGGAGGGAACGAATGGCAATCGCTATCTTGTCGACCGACAACGATGCCTCCATACTCTCCCGATCCTCTTCAGACAGGCAGGGCAGCGTGATGTCTCTCAACAAAAAATGAGAGTCATCCTCGTCCCTGTTGGACACCGGGGAGTAGACCACACGAAAATAGTCAGCAAAACATTCCACAATCTCACCAGGGTCAGTCACCTCCACACCATCAGGATTCTGAATCACAGGGACAACACAATTCGCTCTCTCCTTCTTATCGAGCCATGCAATCAGCTTACCCGCCTTATCACCAACATCATACAATCTGCCTTGCTGTTCTCTGTACATCATTTTAGCGGCCTCTGTCACAAGGGATTTATAATCAAACTGTTTCAAGCCAAGGGCGTGGAGTTTGTTCGGGTGACACCCTTGTCCAGGTCATCTTCTAAATCCAATATTTCAGTCTCCAGACTCTCAACCTCCCCATCCCTGGCTTTCTTAGTCTCCGCTATTAAGGATAGGGCGTGTCCGCGAATAACAGCCTTAAAGGCTTCCCACAGGGACACCGAGGATGAAACAGACCCCTCATTCTCCAGGAAATAGTGGTCGAGTGACTTCGTGAGACTGGAAAGGGTCTTGGGGTTGCGCAAATGCCAAGGGTTGGTAGGGGTGACCCGTCCCGCAGTATGTAGACCCATATCAAAAAGAAGCGATACAGGAGAATGATCCGAGATACCCCGGGCCAAGTGGCTAATTTCCCCAATGTAGGAGGACTGGACAGCGGGCATAAGGAAGTAGTCTAGCCTAGAGAGACTCCCATGAGCGCGGGAGTGAAAGGTGTAGTGACGTAGGGTCGGGTGCATTAGCCTCCAGCAATCCACAGACCAAAGGTGTCCAGGAACCCACCGAGCCACGATTGAGACGCGGGAAGGTCCCTGGGGGGGTGACGATCCAAATCGCCGGAAAGTACTGAATTGAAGTCCCCACCCACAAGGAGAAGACCATCAGGGAGTCCCAGCATCAGCCGACCAACATCTGAGAAAGTAGAGGTCTGGAGGCCTGGGGGTACATAAACAGAAACCAAAGAGAGAGTCTTACCCTCCCACCTACCAGTGAGGGCAGCGTAACGCCCTCTGTCGTCAAGAGTGAAGTTATCGATCTCAAGAGGGAGGGAAGACCGAATCAGAATACCCACACCCCTAGAACCAGTGGTGAATCCGGAATGTGCAACCAATCGGTAACCCCATCTATTCATCGCGTGACACACATTGCCGACTAGGTGCGTCTCCTGCAGGAGTACCACATCAGGGGACAAATGTCGTAAATATTGCAGAACAACACCCCGTTTTATACGATCACCCAAACCATTGACGTTCCAAAATATAAGTTTCAACCCACTACCCCCCATTCCCGAACATGTTGCATGGGGTTCCCCATGAAGAGCAGGACATCAGAATCAGGGAAAGAACCAATATGTCGCCTTGAGAGAAAAGAACACAAACACAAACACCCCCCCCCCACCCCCCAACTGGAACCCGTTACAACTCCCCCCTCCCTGCACCCCTGCATAAGACTAAAAAGCCACCCCAAAATGCAGTGTGCCTGTCGCCCTAACAATCCCATTCTACAGAAAGACCCCGGAGGAAGAAAGAGGCCTGTCCCCACCCACCACCCAAATGTGGACTACTACAGGGCAACATAAACAAGAAAGATAGTACCCAGCTGAGCAAAGTCCAATGTTCAGAAATCAGGGACCGAAGAGTCACTTATGCGTAGGCTCACCACCCTCGGCACTGCCAGGGTGCTCCATACGATCGCCGCGGCACGGCAGGGAATCCAACCAGTCACTCACACTGTCCGGTCCATCAAAAAAGAAGGTCCGTTCCTCATATTCCACTCAAAACCTGGTAGGGAAAAGCATGGCGTACTTGAGGCCCAGGTCCTGGAGACGTCGCTTCACTCCAAGAAAGCCCATCCTTTGTCTTTGCACAAGTTGCGTAAAGTCCGGGAAAAAGTTAATCGAGGAGTTTTCAAATTTCACCGGGCCATGCACTCTCGATGCCTGCAAAATCGCATCACGGTCTCTAATATGAAAAAGTCTTGCAATGATAGGCCTCGGAGGGGCGCCTGGCTTGGGTTGACCGCCCGGGACTCTATGTGCACGCTCGACCGCAAAGAATTTACTCAAGCCAGAAGGGGCAAGATGGGTGAGGATCAGATCCTCGACCAGGAGATCCACCAAGTGAGTCTCGGGGTTTTCTGGGACCCCAATGACGCAGATGTTATTGCGTCTTGCCCTGTTCTCATAATCCTCCAGCCGATTAGACATTTGGTCATTAACCGATTTTAGATTTCCAAGTTCGGTTTGGAGTTCTGCCACATCGGCTGTGAGGCTGGAGGTCTTCAGATCGAGTGATTTGACCTTTTCATTCGTTTTAGGCAGGTCCGCCCTGATCAGAGTGACATCCACGGCAACCGTGTTAATTTTGCTAGCCAGGGCCTCGTACTGCTGGCCGATGGTTTCCCTCATGCCGGTGATGGCGCCCATAATGTCCTGCAGGGACAATTCAGCAGGAACAGAAGAGTCATCTCGGACGTCCTCCGGGGTACGACTGGAAAGCCCAGGGGAGCCTTTAGCTTCAGTATACCGATCCATAACATTTGTCTGGACCGGTCCCCCACAAAGAGAAGTCTTGGTCTTCTGCTTCTCGGCGTCACCCCTGCCCGCCATACTGGTAACTGCTCCCCGGAGGGGCCCACACGACCTGGTGAAAATGGCCGCCGACAGTCCGGGCGCCAACAAGACCACAAGAGCTGGCTCGTATGACCAAGAAAAAGTCACAATGTAATTCAAAAGAGATGAAATGAGGAAACAGTTCAGACACTAAGTGGGGGCTGGACTGGTCCCCAGCCAGGCGAAACGGTCTCTCAATCAGACCATGCAGGGATCCGGAAACAAAACCGAAAGTAGAGATGCGGCCACCAGGGAGGCACCACTGCCGTTGTTGTTCAACTCCGTCCCGGATCCGCAAGTAGCCAAGACCCCGGCACAGCCTCCAGGTGGGCCAGAAAAGTTCAAAGTGCCATAACTTCGGTTGCCGATGTCCGATTTCAATTTTGAGAAGAGTTATGGACTCAGTTGAGGTTCATCTTTAAAGAGCTGTCCAAGAAATCAGGATATCCTCAGGATAAATTGCGAGGAGTGGCGAGGGTCCGGGGAGCTCTGTGCTCATGCGACCATCTTGGATGCCCGCTAAGCTCCTCCCTAAGCAAGCAGCAAGGTACATTTAAAGGGCTGTAGTTCCAAATAATGCAGCAGGAGGAGTCAGTCAGAACGCAGGGCCCGATGATGCAAATCAAGTTTCCAGCTTGGCAAGCCTTTTTCTTCTCTTAGTTTCAAGCAGCAGATCTGAGAGGCTCTGCTCCACTCATATTTTTATTCAGTGTTTTCTAGGGTCAATGGCATGACCACTTCCTCTAAAGTGTGGCCTAACCTTCTTCCAGAAATCACTATTCCTTTAAAATTAAGTATGGCTGAAGTATCAGCAGAGGAGCAAGAACTATTTTAACCATCCTCCAGTATGGCTCATTTCGATAGCTCTCCTGCCTCTACCATCTGCAAAATTCCTGCCTTAAGCCTACCATCTGGCTGGGTCAGAGGGGGTGGGGTGTAGATGGGCCTGGCATTCGCTGCCTATCTTATCCCCCTGTGAGGACACAGACTCTCTGGAGACACAATCAGGGCACTTTTCCCCTCACTGTCCTCCCCTTCTATATTCACAGAACGTCCTCTGGGAGTATGGCCCCTTTAAGTCCTCTGCCTGGGCCATCATGTGACGGGATCACATGGTGTAGGCGCACTGAAAACGGGAGACGTGGAGGAAGAGCGGTGTTCGGTAGGACCCGCCTCTGAGGAGGAGACGCTGGTGGCAACCTTTGAAGTCTTTCCGTGGAACAAGGACTCGTCGTCGACGGAGGACCCGGACCTGGTTGCTGGCTAAGAAGTCTTGCTAAGAAGAACGGAAGACTGACAAGAAGGGCAGCCAGACCCTAGCTGGCAACGCGCTGACACCCGCCACGGCCCAGGAGAAGGGTCGTGGCTCCACAAGGTATGGGGACGCCATGGGCTAGTGTTGGGAGGGGACCGGGTGGAGCGTAAGGGTGGAAGCAGTAAGGGGGAGCAAACCTAGAAGCGTGTTATCCACAGCAGGAGCACCTCACTGGTGATGGTAGTGGTGGCTTCCCTACACTTTTCCCTAGCACACCCGCGACATTGAAAGGAAGGAAAACCCCCTCCCTGACTATTCTTATCTGTTTTCTTCTTTCCATGGGTCCAACTCACCAAACCGCGGAGCAACCAGTGAATGAAGAGGCTGCCTTAAGACACGGAGATGTTGGCCCAATAACCCCAAGACATAACCGGACTACAACTCCCATAATCCTCTACCGTGAAGATAATTGAAGACTATTTAGTAGCTCGTTTGGGAAGAACATTTCCCTATCCTCTTCTATTCTGTTTTGTTTTGCCCTAATAAAACCTGCCTTAGTGAACAGCAACCCACTTTGTCCTGGTCTGCTTCTCGCCCACGTCACACCCCCTTTGAAGCTTCATGCTTTACAATCCCTCCCCCCTGATCTGCATTCCTGTCTAGCAGATCTCTCTCTACCAGATAGCCTCTCCCAGGGTGAGCCACTAATCACTTCATCAAAACAGCCTGGCTATTCCTGTTAACTCTGACCAATCAGGAAACAGGACAGGAAGGCTGAATTTTGACTTACAGACAAGAAAGTCTTATAACCTATTTTCTATATACTTTAGGATATATTCAACAATGGCATATTGTTGGATTTGTCAATACCATTATCATAATTACTTGAACAGTATTTTATTTAATTCCTAGCAATATCTATGCATTCATAAACTATTGCCATGTTACCCTTTGCACGAGGCATCTACGATGGGGAAAATGCAATGTGTAATTGCTACAACATCAGAGTACATACAAGTACAGTTACAAAGCCCCTGCTTATAGTTACAAGACCTCCCACCACTGGGACACCTTGGGGAAACTGTAGGGGTCCTGAATATTCAAAAATAGTGCAGATGTAGATCCTTACTCCACATTACTCCTATCATACCGCGAGACTTGCTATTTGGAACGTTACCCTTAAATCTCATCTGCACATATTTAAAACAACTAACACCCCCCACAGCTCCAAACTAACAATCACACTCCCTAACCACCCTACACACAGCGGCTACACCTCCGTGACCATCTACACCATTGGCACAGTTATGATCCAAGCCAACAATGACAACTTAAAAGCTTTTGACTCCCTTTTCCCCTCACTCCGCAGCGCCCCCTCGCTTCTACATAGCCCCCATCCGCCCAACTCCCTATCCCCTGACAGGCCACCCATCCCGAAGATCACACAAAGCAACCTCAAATTTCCTGCCTTGAAAGCCAACCTCCCCCTCCAGACACGACCCACCATCCCACCTTTTCCCACCTGATATCTCTCAATTCTCTCCCTCCATCCTCTATCAGTCAGAGCCCCATCTCTGATAAGGTTCTGAAACCCCCCACTGAACAACACCCCCCCCTCCGATAGCTCTCATTTCTCTCCCCCTCTCCTCAAGCAACCAGAACCACATCACCAATGAGGCTCTCCAGCACTCCACTGAACAACACACACCCCCTCTCCAGCCCTCCACTGAACAACCCCCACCCCCCCTTAAACCCCCACCCCCAAGTAACAACCAGCGAACCCTGCCCGAAGTCAATGACTCCAAAATCTCACTCGCAACCACGAGGTGATCTCCAACTCCCCACACCCAGGACTATCAATAGGGCCATCTTGAACAATTTCAACACCAAAAGCAACCCCAAGAGCCCACTCAACACCCACACACGACACCCTCTCTCTCCGACATCAATCATGCGAGATCTCTCAAGACTCAACTACCCAGATTGTCCAACCCCCCATTCTGGAACAAGAATAACACCCCCATCTGGAACCAGACACAAAAACCCAAAAGATCCAGAGCCGTAACAACCTCCCTGGACTCCCCCACCCCCTTCCCCATAGAGACGACCCAGCGACTTGCCCTGCTGGAAAGCCAGCTCAAAACGGTAATACTGGGCCTCACCGAAATCTTACGGAACCTCACCACACCTCAAAAGCCGAACAAACTCCCATCTTCAAAACCCAGACTCTCCGACCACAATCACACAAGGCCTTAAAAGACCAAATGGCTCGCTGGACCACAACCCCCCTACTAAACCAGACACTAAGACCCAAAAGAGCAAGAGCCGCAATGTCCCCGAGCGAAGCGATACATCTAGCCTCGTCATATTACACATCCACTACCGCCCACTCCAACTCCAAGATCCAGGTCATCACTGGATTTGGAAGAGACCACTCCCACCCCATATCTCCAAGACCACCAGCCTTCCTCACCAATATCCCCAGAGCCCCCTCTAAGGAAAAGCCCGTAACGGAGGGATCCTCCACAAACTGCATGCTCGTTAACTGTAGATCAGCCATCAAACATGCCACAGAACTAGCTGAGACCATCCTCACCCACGACAGACATCACGTTCATCACTGAAACATGGCTAAATTAGGTTTCCCCCCCCCAACCATGGACATGCTTGTACCCCCTGGTTTCACAATAATCTACAAAGATAGAATTAACCAACGAGGCGGAGGTATAGCAATCATACACAAGAAAGACATCCCTGTGACGGAAACCGATGCCCCAGGATACAACTCCTTCGAATGTCTCACTGTGTCCACCAAGACAAGCAACAACAATCCATTACTCTGCCATCTCCTCTACCATCCGCCAAGAAACAATGCCTCATTTGGAGAACACCTCTCCGACCTGATAACTCACGACTCACTCCGTAACTCCAACAACTTAATTCTGGGCGACCTCAATATACACTGGAATGAAAAAAACAACCCGCTAATCAAAACTCTAAACGATCTCCTAATCAACTACAACCTCACCCAATACTACACTGAGAAAACCCACAGTAGAGGCTCAATCCTGGATGCCATTATCGCACAACCAGATTTAGTTTCAATTGACCACACCTTGCCTGTCGACTGGTCTGATCACCATATCATTTTCTTCCACATCAACCAAAAGACCCAGTGTCAGTCCGGCACGCAAGACCTCCCGATGGGAAAGAAATCTAAGTCAGATTCCCCTTAAAGACCTGGAGGAAAGGTTAAACTCCCTCCTCCCCAACCACAAAGGTGGGTTCTCGACAACAGAACTCACCTCCCACTGCAACTCTACCATGTCCTCCATTATGGACCAAATAGCCACCCTGAAACTAAAAAGAGTCAGGAACATACCATCAAGATAATGGTTCAACACAGACATAAACTCCGAAAGAAGAGAACTAAGAGCTGCAGAAAGACTCTGGCGCAACATCCCATCCACAATCCTACGAAATAGACTGAAATCAGTGCGACGAAAATATAAAAAACACATAATGAACGTAAAATCTTCCTTCTTTTGTAGTGCCCTTGCAAATGCTAAAAACAGGCCCAAAGAACTCTTCAATCTCATTAGGCAACAAACTTCCAAACCCACTTCAACACTAGCTACGACTTCAAAAGACCTATGCGATAACTTTGCCAATTTCTTCACTGACAAAATCATCAAGATAGAACTCTCCTTGGACATTCACCGTAGCCCCCCTGCCACCATTTTGCCTAGAGAAACGGAAGAGACTACTCCCAATCACCCCGCAAACCTATGGAAATCTTTCAATCCCATCTCAGAAGCAGAGATAATCAAAATGATCTCCAACTCCAAACCCTCAGCACACTTCCTGGATCCCATACCTGCCCAACTGGCCAAAAAGCTCACACTCTCCCTGGCCCCACACCTGACTGAGATTATAAACTGCTCCCTAAGCATTGGAACCATGCCGGACTGTCTCAAAATTGGCCAAGTAACACCTCTACTGAAAAAACCGGGCTCCGACACAAACGATCTGAACAACTTCAGACCCATCTTCAACCTCCCTCTCCTTGCGAAAATTCTGGAAAGATGTGTTGTCCTCCAACTTACCCAAGACCTGGAAATCTCCAACCTTCTTAACCACTACCAATCGGGTTTCAGAAAAGGATGCAGCACAGAGACAGCATCCTAAATATAATAGACGATATGAACAAATCCCTTGACACAGGCTAATGCTGCCTACTCATACTCCTGGACCTATCAGCAGCTTTCGGCAGGGTTGACCACAAACTTCTCATTAAGACACTTAAAGAAAGGGTTGGCGCTACAGAGGTGGTCTTAAATGGTTCACCTCTTTTCTACAAAACCGCACCCAAAAAGTAAAAATAAAAACTTCCTGTCTGACTTAGTCCCTGTTAGTAGGGGTGTCCCACAAGGATCAGTTCTCTCGCCGCAGCTTTTCAACATCTATATGGAACCACTTACCATCATATTAAAAAACAACAACATACCCTTCCACCTCTATGCTGACAATACCCAGATCTATCTGGAAACCACCTCCATCAAAGACATTAAAAAACTAAACGTCACTCTGAAAAAAGCCGAGCACTGGCTATCACAAAACCACCTGAAACTAAACCAAGACAAGACAGAAATCCTCCTCATCTCCAACAAGGAGAAGAACCCTCAAATCACCGAATGGTTAAAAGCTATTGATGCTCTCAATCACAAACCCACCCCAGCCGATTCTGTAAAATCGCTGGGAATCACTCTGGACCCTAAGTTAGACATGAGTAAACACATCAAGAACACTACAAAGAGCGCCTTCCTCAACCTCAAACTACTCTACAAAATAAAACCCTTCATCCCTCCCAATGACCTCAAACAAGCCACTCAATCCCTAGTGCTGTCAAGACTGGACTACGGAAATGCAACCTCACAGGATCAGTAAAATCTCACCTAGCCCCCCTCAGATCAACTCTGAACGCAACAGCTAGAATGGTCACCGGAGTCATGAAATATGAACACATCTCGCCTGCACTTAGAAATCTAAAATGGCTTCCAATCGAAAAGCGTGCCAACTTAAAAACTGCCTCCCTCACTCACAAATCGCTACACACAGGGAATCCCGCCTACCTGGCCTCCAAACTCCAGAAGGCCGGTCAGACAAGAAGCCTAAGGAGCACTAACACATTACTCCTTATCCCCCGAAAACTCGTAAACAGAAAACTACATTTCGCTCCTTCCCAGTAAGTGTGCCAAAATCTGGAACTCCATTCCAATCCATATCAGGACCAATCCCTCCTTATTAATTTTCAAAAGGCAGCTCAAATACCTCTTCCTTAATCAATCCCTCATGAATGGATAACTAAGCCCAACTAATCGAAACCTGCTTATAGCAGCACGCAGACAATTTGACACTAAGACCTAACCTCATTAATCTCACCTAGAGCCACAGTGCTTTCTTCGACGACATCGCCGTGTAACGTCACAAGACACTGGACACCCTACGATGTTAACATATATTTTGAAGGACAATGGGCTCTACTCTGAAGATTCTCTGCGATAAGTCCCGACTCACTGTACATATCACTGTGTAAATTTGTCCTATGTGTGATAATGCTGTAAAGCGATCTGATACCCTCGGGTCTAGCTAGCACTTTAGAAAACTTTTAAATAAATAAATTCATTTTGATATCAGGGTGAATGCTACTCTTCTGTAAGTTTACCAAGGAATGGTGCATTTGCAATTGACCTATAATTATTGGAGTCTTGAGGGGCTAAGCAATGTTTCTTTAGTAATGGGCATATGTATGCTTCTTAAAGTCTCCTGGCAAAACTACTGTTGATGTAGAGTTGTTGACCAGTTTTCTGACTAGGATGGATGCTGAAGTCTATAGAAAGATTTTTTTGAAGAAGGGTCAGAGGGGCAGACAGCTGGTCAGCTGGCTTTCAGAGGAATTCTGTCACTGACAGTCCTTGGAATGATAACAGAGGTGGTGTTACCCTCCCTCCTGAGCTGTTTGTTGGAAATGGCTTGAGGTATTATTTTTGTTGAGTTTTAGGTATGAATCCAGCACCTCTACTGTGACTAAGAAATGAGTTGCCAGTTTGTTACAAAACTCCTGAGAATTAGGTTAGGCTCCTTGGGTGCTTCTTTGGTTCCACAATTCTGAGTGTATTTTAGAAATATCTGTTTTGGGCATTTTACATTGTACATTCTCCTTGAGTAGTACATTTTTTTTATTGCCTTTTTGACTAATGACTTCTACATTCTTTTTGTGTATGCATCATTTGTCTCATGAGTTGTTGGATTTGAGCTAAGCGCCTTGAAGCGGTTTGATTTGTTTTATAGGTCTACATGCATCCAAAGGGCCTTTTCTTTTGCACTGTTTAAATGTTTGTTGGTTTAGTTTATTAATAGCTGCATGGAGCCATACTCAGAGTTTTTCTATTCAGTTTATTGACTCCAGATCTGTGTGAGATGTAACTTGGGTTTCTAGGTCCTCCATATTTCAGGGTTTGTAGGCAGTTGCAGGCAGGTTGAGTTTAGTTGAAGTTAGTTGGGTTATCTTGTGTTGGAAGGCAACCAAATGAAGTAGTGTGGCTCACTGGTTAGAGGCGGCAGACCCAAGAGCAGAGGACGGCCCGGGACCAGGGTTCGATTCCCGGCGCGGCAGGTTTCTGTACCAGGGTCAGCGGACTCGATAATTCTCTCGCCTCGGTGCCCACTCTGATCAGCGATCACACTCGGCAACTCTGGGCATTAGCTTGCCTCATCTTCACTAACGGCCCCACCAGACCGCCGGGGATGCCTGGTCTCACCCTGGAGATACCCATTAAGGGACCATCTCTCAGGGAAGCCAGGAAGGGTTTCGCAGCGGTCGAAGCGCCTTGGGACCCTACGGGTAAGTAGTGCGCTATATAAATGCCCATACATTACAACCAAATGGTGATCTGTTCTTGTGAATGGAGTAATCCTTTAAAATGACACTAATTCTGGATTGCCGCAAATTATATCTAATGTGTGTCCTAATATATGGGGGATTGAGAACGACTTGTTGTAGGTTAAGGGTTCCTGGACCTGTAAGGATAATTCTGGGGTGGGGTATATTTGGTTTGTCGAGTTATATATTCAGTTTACCAAGGTTGCACAGAGTTGAATATGTAGTAAGTAGGTCTGATACTCAGTCTAGGAAAGTGTCTGATAATGTTCCGTCACTGGGTGGTGGGCTGTAGAGTAGGAGAAACTTACAGGTAAATGTTGGGGGTAGGGTTGCAACTTTAAACAAGCATTGGAAATGCAATAGGGCTCGCATTAGGAAAGTTTGAGCTATTGGTCTTATAAATGATTTTTTTTATTTATGTGTTTTTTTAAAAAAAGCTAAATTAATAGCTTTGTCATTTACAATGCCAATAGTTATAACTTTCGCAAATGTGACACCTATAGCATTTTTAATGCAACATGTTTTGTATTTACGTGACTTAGATGTATTGATATTACAAATAACAATGGCTTTTAATTTTTTTAAATAATTAATACTTAAATAATTTATTTAATTTGTAATAGCAATAGCTTAAACTTTTGTAAATAACTTTTGTGAAGATTATGTTCAGTGTTTTTTATTGTGACAAAAATCCAAGAACAGAAGTGAAATATTAACATCTTTTTGTGATTTGTAAAAAAGCGTGAAAGCTTGAAAACAGCTTGAAACATTGAAAGAACATATTTGAACCTGTGATGCTGTGGTTGCGCTGAGTGATGCTGTAGTTGCGCTGAGTGATGCTGTGGTTGCACTGAGTGATGCTGTGGTTGCGCTGAGTGATGCTGTGGTGGTGCTGAGTGATGCTGTGGTTGCGCTGAGTGATGCTGTGGTTGCGCTGAGTGATGCTGTGGTTGTGCTGAGTGATGTGTGCATCGGTGGAGCTTAGTGGGTGCATTGGTGGAGCTGTTTGGTGGGTGCATTGGTGGAGCTTAGTTGGAGCATCGGTGGAGCTGTGTGGTGGGTGCATCGGTGGAGCTGTGTGTAGGGTGCCTTGGCGGAGCTGTGTGGTGGGTGCATCGGCGGAGCTGTGTGGTGGGTGCATCTGTGGAGCTGTGTGGTGGGTGCCTCGGTGAAGCTGTGTGCTGGGTGCCTCGGTGGAGCTGTGTGCTGGGTGCCTTGGTGGAGCTGTATGGTGGGTGACCCGGTGGCGCTGTATGGTGGGTGCCTCGGTGGAGCTGTGTGGTGGGTGCATCGGTGGAGCTGTGTGGTGGGTGCATCGGTGGAGCTGTGTCGGTGGAGCTGTGTGGTGGGTGCATCGGTGGAGCTGGGTGGTGGGTGCATCGGTGGAGCTGTGTGTTGGCTGCATCGGTGGAGCTGTGTGGTGGGTGCATTGGTGGAGCTGTGTGGTGGGTGCCTCGGTGGAGCTGTGTGGTGGGTGCATCGGTGGAGCTGTGTGGTGGGTGCATCGTGGAGCTGTGTAGGTGGAGCTGTGCGGTGGGTGCATCGGTGGAGCTGTGTGGTGGGTGCATCGGTGGAGCTGTGTAGGTGGATCTGTGTGGTGGGTGCATCGGTGGAGCTGTGTGGTGGGTGCCTCTATGGAGCTGTGTGGTGGGTGCATCGGTGGAGCTGTGTGGTGGGTGCCTCTATGGAGCTGGGTGGTGGGTGCCTCGGTGGAGCTGTGTAGGTGGAGCTGTGTGGTGGGTGCATCGGTGGAGCTGGGTGCATTGGTGGAGCTGTGTGGTGGGTGCATTGGTGGAGCTGTGTGGTGGGTGCATTGGTGGAGCTGTGTGGTGGGTGCATCGGTGGAGCTTAGTTGGTGCATCGGTGGAGCTGTGTGGTGGGTGCATCGGTGGAGCTGGGTGGTGGGTGCATCGGTGGAGCTGTGTCCGTGGAGCTGTGTGGTGGCTGTATCAGTGGAGCTGTGTGGTGGGTGCATCGGTGGAGCTGTGTGGTGGGTGCATCGGTGGAGCTGTGTATTGGGTGCATCGGTGGAGCTGTGTAGGTGGAGCTGTGTGGTGGGTGCATCGGTGGAGCTGGGTGGTCGGTGCATTGGTGAAGCTGGGTGGTGGGTGCATCGGTGGAGCTGTGTCGGTGGAGCTGTGTGGTGGCTGCATCGGTGGAGCTGAGCGGTGGGTGCATCAGTGGAACTGTGTGGAGTGTGCATCAGTGGAGCTGTGTGGTGGGTGCCTCGGTGGAGCTGTGTGGTGGGTGCATCGGTGGAGCAGTGTGGTGGGTGCATCGTGGAGCTGTGTAGGTGGAGCTGTGCGGTGGGTGCATCAGTGGAGCTGTGTGGTGGGTGCATCGGTGGAGCTGTGTAGGTGGAGCTGTGTGGTGGGTGCATCGGTGGAGCTATGTGGTGGGTGCATTGGTGGAGCTGTGTGGTGGGTGCATCATGGGTTGCCTTCATTACACCAACTTTAACACTTTTATAACATTGCATGTTTAAAGCATGCCTTACGTGTAATCCGGAGAACGTAAATATGTATGTCAAGTGCATGTCCCACTATACACTGTCACACACATGGCTACTACGCCTTGTATATAATGCTGCAACATTATTCCCGTATTTAAATGTCATTTGTGTATATACCTTTAGTCACGTTTGTAAAAACACTCACTAAGAGTGGTTACTACACACAAACTCGCACACAAATATAGGCAGCTGTGGGTTACTTTAGGTATAACATGAAGCATGTCTTTACAAAAGTATCTGTTAGCGATATTTCATGAAAGTGCACATTATACATCTGATATAGGTATGTGATATCAAGCTACTACCTGCACAAGCTCATATAGCTATATAAAATATAAAAAATATTGCAAGTACGAGTAAGCACATGAACATGTGCATGTTTCGAATGCATGTGTGTTGAGAGGTGGGGGTAGTAGGATAGATAGTGTGTCTGTGGCGGTGTGTGTATGTGACTGTGTGTGGCTATGTGTGTGGCTCTGTAGGTATGTATGGGTGTGGGTTTGTGTGTTTGTGTGTGGCATTTGCGAGAGATTAAGCTATTGGCATTGTAAATGACAATGGCATTTATTTATCTGTTTTCAAAACCAACACAAATAAAGTTATTTACAATGCCAATAGCTCTAACCTTTTCAAAGGCGAGACCGTTGCATTGTAAATGCTTGTTAAAATATGACTGTGGTATGGTCATGGTCCATTATAAAGACAACTATTTGGACAAATGAAGATTTTAAAATAAACCAAGAACCGTCTTCTATGATCTTTGCACTGTAAACTCAGTCACAATTAGAAGGGCAGCCTGATGCATTGCTGAAAGTGCCCGCTCACATTAAGTGAGAAAGCAAAAATATTTTGTAATGCCATTACAGGAGAGGACCTTATACTAGCTCAAATGTGGCAATTACATGCCATGTAATTGTTTTTTAAGTAAATCGGCAAAATAGTTCAGGTTGCTGCTTACTGCTAATGGGGGTCGCATTTCCCCCCCCCCCCAAAAAAAAAAGTTTAAGTCCCCTAAGTCCCAACCGGGTCTATTTAGGCTATCGTCTATTAGAGTGCCAATGATAAAAGCAACATCTGCTTATTAGTAAGATATTTGTAAAGTGAAAGCACTGCCATTGCTAGAGTGAAGGCTAGCATACGAAGTGGGGGGAGGAAGGGCTCCTAATGGGAAGTGTAGACGGGGAGAAATTGAGAAAAAAGCTGAGCAGGGAGGGTGTTATTGTGGCTATCTGTTTGCCCGAGGGGAGGAGAAATGCCGGCCTGAGGCAGAGCACACTCAAGGCTAGCATACGAAGTGGGGGGAGGAAGGGCTCCTAATGGGAAGTGTAGACGGGGAGAAATTGAGAAAAAAGCTGAGCAGGGAGGGTGGTCAACGCTTCAGAGTGAGTTTTTTTAACCACTGTTGTGACCTCACTGCAAGCACTCGTAAGCATACCATGTCAAAAGTCCCAATGCAGACAGGCTGACTTCGCATTTCATCCTTTCAACGTCGAAAACGGAATTGTTTATAGCAGTACTGGTCGCCTTCAGTACATTGAATGTGACGTGCAGCGTCCCAGGTGATCAGTTCACACTTTGTATTCGTCTTAAATCCCTTCAGATGTAGCTACACCCGAGCTGTATATCGTGCACTAATAAGATATTTGTAAAGTGAAAGCACTGCCATTGCTAGAGTGAAGGCGAGCATACGAAGTGGGGGGAGGAAGGGCTCCTAATGGGAAGTGTAGACGGGGAGAAATTGAGAAAAAAGCTGAGCAGGGAGGGTGTTATTGCGGCTATCTGTTTGCCCGAGGGGAGGAGAAATGCCGGCTGAGGCAGAACACATGCTGAGAAGCTTGTGGGAGGGGGGCTGGGCTGCCTTTGATCTGGTAATGCGAGGCAGGCGGCTGGTGGCATTGTGCACGCGCTTTTTAGGGCTTGCGCATGCGCAATCACCTAAAAAGCACATGCACTGCATGCAATCGCCAGTGGAATCGCCAGTGGTGGTTAACCTCTGGATAAGCCACATTAGAGCTTCGCCAGCTATGCTCATGCGCACAGCAGGCGAGCCCTAAAAATGTAAGAGAAATACATTATTGGAAATATTACATTGCAATCTTGTATAGTAAAATTATTTTCAAATAACCAATTTCCTTCTTCCATTATCCTGCACCTCAGTTTATTTCAATCCTCCATTATTACAGTAGCTTGGGGAAAGGGGAGGAAATAGAACTGTGAAAAATAATCATGTAGTTGGTTACTTTCTACAATCATATATGATGGTTTTTTATTTCCTCTCTAAGATGTCTTACAAGTACTGTGTACCCAAAGTTTCACCTATTGCCTAGGATTAACGTGTCTCTCATAGTAAGTCTTTTTCCAACTCATCATTGCGGTATGGCTGCAGCAAAAAAGGCGGTCCTCAAAACCGTGTAAGGAATCATCCTTAGCTTTGATGAGCTATTTTGTCTTTACATGTGAGTGCTAAGGCACCTCCTCTTTTTTCCTACGCAGTGGTGCATGATCATGTATTAGCCTGGTGGGATAGCTTCATGTAGTATTGGGATACCAACAGCAATAAACAAACAGTGAACTACCAGGTCCAGAATCCTCCTGATATTAGGCTCACCTGCAGAGAGGAGGCAGGGACCCTAATGAGCTTCATAACTGAGCACTTACTCCCACAGCGTGGAACAGCAACAGCAACAAACAAACAGCAGTCTACAAGGTCTACCATGCTCCAGGTATTGGGCTCACCTGCAGAGAGGAGGCGGGGACAATAACTTCATAGCTGAGCACTCACATTTGCAGTCTGGGATGCCAGCAGCAACAAATGAACAACAGACTACCAGGTTCACAATCTTTTATGTATTTGGGTTACCTGCAGAGAGGAGATGGGGACCATAGAGGGCTTCATAACTGAGCGGTCAGTCCCACAGCGTGGGATGCCAACAGCAACAAACGAACAGTGGACTCCCTGGTCCACAGTCCACCTGATATTGTGCTTACCTGCAGAGAGGTGGTGGGGATGCTAAGGTGCATCATCACTGAGGGCTCACTCCCACAGAGCGGGAAAAGCCTGGACATTGCCCAGGCGAAGACCAGGCGAAGATAGGCCCATCTGAGCCCATCGGTGATGGGTGAAAGCCAGGCCGAGCCCCACTTCTTTAGTTTTAACTTTACTTTTTACCAACACGATGGGGCAAAGGAAATCTGCACCTGCAGGAATGGTTAAGGAGAACTCTGCTTCACCCATAATAGTAACCATATTAACAAACGTAATGGGGTCTATTAATGAGGAAACTTGTATTGTGGAGGAGAGACTTGCTAACATGCAAAGAGCAGTAAAGGATGCAGACATGAGGGTGCATTATACCTCCCTACCAGAGAGCTGCCAATTGGTACATCCATCAGTAGCTCATTCCCCAGGTTCAAGCAATCTGTGCGTATCAAATGATTCCCTGATTATTGAATAGCCACCACCATTTTGTGCCACCTCCCACAAAAGAGGTCAAATGTAGCTCAAGACGTAATAAAAAATTGGGTTTAGTGTCGCAACTTCCTCTTACAGATCCTAAGACAGACATTACAGGTGCCAGAGTCTTGGACTGGCTGGCAGTATCCCTAAACCAGCAGGAGATCATGGCAAGCACCCAACGGTCTCTTGAAAGCTATGTGAAAGTTTGTTTAACACAGTGTTTTAAAGGTTTGACTCTACAGGGACCACCACCAATGCTTGTCTAGTCCACATTAAACAGCTGTAATATGGTTGGGCTGATACAGACAATGGCTACAAACCCCACAACGCATTCAATTTACAGGAGTGTACTTCCTTGAATGGCCCCATGTGAAAAAGAGGTGGCAGGGAGTTACCCACCGGAGTGCAGAGTAATGAGTCGGAAGCCTGGGGTGTGTTCTCTACTTATAACCTTAGCACCTTCAGTCTGTGACTGTCAAAGCTCATCAAACCTAATCAGAGTGATCGGTAAAGAAACTTTTTACAACTGCCACCAGAACTAACCCATATGTGAATGAATGAATGAAATAGTTTTATTGAGTGTGCAATACCCGAAGGTGTCTTAGCGCTGAGCAGATCAATATAAGGATGGCCATCAGTCCAAGGGGATACCTTTGGCATTGCTCAGTTACCTACTGTAAAAATAGCCAAGTCTTCAACTGTCTCCTAAATTGCTGAAATATCGGTTGAGAAAATAGTGAAACAGGAATTCCATAACTTTCCACCACAGAACTAAATCGTTCTTCCTCCCCATTTTGCTTTCCTGATTCTTGGGACCGTGACCATTCATGCAGACCTCGATCTGAGGTATCTATTGGGAGTATACCAAGCGAACTGATCCTTAACACCTTGGCTGCTAGAGGTTTTCCCCCCCGGTGCTGAGCTATGAGTAAATCCCATTGTTCATGACGAGCTCAGCTCGTCATCAGCACAGCTCAACCGTGCCTCATGACGAGCTGAGCTCGTCATGAGCAGCGAAGGGGTTAAAGAAGGACGGACCAACTCTATAAAGAGCCATGTGTATTATACACAGAGCCTTGAAAGAGATCCTCTTCTCCACTGGCAACCAGTGAAGGTCATGCATTAAAGGAGAAATGGGTTTGAACTTGGAGACCTTCAATAGCGTTCTTGATGCTGCATTTTGTAGGGACTGCAGTTTAAAAAGATGAGGGCAGTCATCACCGTTTGCTGTAGCTCAAAGAGGATGAACGGGAGAATTTTCTTGAGATCCCTCAGCGCGCGAACACCTGTCAAGGTTACAGCGTTGATTTAGGCAGAAAAACATAATTTGGTGTAAAAAATGACTCCCAGGTTTTTTGCCTTCTGCACTAGCTCTGGTAGTGCACCCAGTTCCAACGGCCACCAGGATACATCCAAGAAGCAGGTCTCCTTTCCAAAAAGCAGAACCTCCGTTTTGTCCTAGTTTAGTTTGAGACAATTTCTATGCATCCAGCCTGCAACCTGGGACATGCATCTACAGAAATTGTTTGCATCTTTTTCCATCTGTGACGAGATAGATATCACTATCTGCGTTTCATCCGTATAGGAGAATACAGCCAGGCCACAACTGTGAATCAGATCGACCAAGGGAGTGACATACACATAAGGTAGGGCTAAGTGCAGAGCCCTGAGGTAGCCCACAAGGGAGGGCAAAGGGTCTCAACCTTGCTCCTCCTATCTCTTCCCCCGGTTGTCTATCATCAAGTAATGTTGCTAAAGGGGATCCCACGACGATCGGACCGTAATGAGGGGTGAAGCGAATTGATGAACAAAATGAGACACTGGATGGGTAAAAGAGTAAGAATGTTTCAGTGTCTACTGGATGGCATCAATATGGTACGTTGGGTTCCATGGATTGGGAGGGATCTCAAAGCAGCTATGGAGGACTGTATGATGGTAAACGTTTGTGTGGCCTAATATGTAGAAAAAGCCTTAACCTTATTGGCTACTCCTTCACCACCCACAAATATTATATTGCTGGTCACCTTAGGATATTTATAAATCCCAGTTTTGGTGGGCTGTTTGGTTAATGGAATGGGGGCCACTGCCGCAGTGCATGCTGACATTTCAAACACAGGCCCATCACTGTGCCTACAGTTTGTACCCATAACTGCTTTACTCCTCTGAGTTCCTTAACGGATCAGGACTGACAAGTGTTTGAGAATGGTTTTGGCTGAGAAACAGTGGACACAGCAACTGTTCTGCTACTGAGGTTTTTCTTGAACAGTCACTTACTCTAACTGAGAAACTTGAAAATCGAAACTACCCTCGGAAGGTGGTTAAAAATGCTAGGAAAAGGGCACTCAATACACCGCACAGTGCTTTATTGGAACAAATCAGTAAAGAAAGAGAGGATTGCCTGCCAGTGGTTATGACCTTTGACCCCATGGCAACAAAAATCATGCAATCCATAAGAAAACATTGGAATATTCTTTCAAGCACGACCTTCTCTATGCCACCACCTAGATTTGCTTTTAAACGATCTAGCAATCTTAAGGACAGGCTTGTCCATACTCGGGATCGGGCAGTACTAAGAAACGAACCTACAACCATCCCTAATGGGCACTATCCATGTGGGTCGTGCTCTGTATGTCCACTGACAAGAAAGTGTAGCAGTGTAACCTTGGCATCAGGCAAAGAGTGATTTTTAAACCACTTCAGTAACTGCAATACCACCAATGTAGTTTACAGATTACTGTGCAGTTGCGGCCTTCAATATATTGGCCTTACCTCACGAAAAATAAAGGTCCGTATTCAGGAACACCTGAGTACAATAAAGGCAGGCAAACTTACAACCAAATTGGTTCAGCACTGTTTTTTGGAGAAGCATGGATTCACGTGGACGGTACTTGAAAGAGTCAAGGGCAATCCCACGAATATTGAAGCAGTGTTGCTGGCTAAAGAGGCGAGATGGATCTACAGGGAAGGAAGTGACACCCGGAATTATTGAGTGGAACAGGGTTAAATAATCTAAACCCGGGAATTACGTTCTGTGCCTGACGGGTCTTATATGTATTCTCTGTGACCTGAGTTCTTGGTGTCCACCAATAGCGATTATCTGTTCATCTCTAAATGTAATATGGGTGGGTTAACCACACCCGCTTCCCAGCCTTTCGGAGTGATGGACTGTGAGTAGAGGTATCAATATACGATGCAACTCTATTAGAGTGCCAATAAAGTTTCCTATATAAAAGAATGATGACATTTTGAGCCAGTCATATGGTTTGATATCTGTTAAAATATACAGATATACAGATAACAACAGATGAAGTGGGCTGGGGTGCTGTGCTCGTTTCCCAGCCTCTGATAGGGATGTATTGATGGTAGAGGTATCAATGTATGATAAGGCTCTACTATAGCATAAATAAAGTTTTCTCTATATATATATAAAAAAGTGATGACAGCTATTTGGTTTGAAGTCTTTAGCACGCTTGAGGGCAGTGTTTAGAATTCGAGACATTACCAAACATAGTAGACGGGATGGTTTACATTCAGCCCCGCTACATTAGATTTTGTAAAATCTTTCCAACAGTAAATAGGTGCTGCGATGATTCCTAATAGATTTCGAGTGCACTGTCTGAGAAAACGGGCTGCATCCTACGGGTTTGTGAAACTCGAGAATCTTGGGTGAATAACATACTATGTAGTATAAATAGTCTGATTAGACCACTACAAGATGACGCCCATAATAGCTCCCCCTGGGTCACGTGTATTACCAGCTGACCGGGAGGGAGTGTGTTTCGCGAGATTTGGTTTAAAATCTGACCAAACACGTGGTCCATACGTACGGTGAGGAGTTGGGGGCAGTATGTAAGACATGTGTGTGCCGTAATACCGCCTACGCTATGTCTTGCGTGGATCCGGTAGTCTACTGAAATAGGGTCCCGTTATACTTCACGGTGAGGGGCAGGGGGCAGTTGTAAAACAACCCACCTGCAAGCGGTTACACCACCTGAATGTATTGGATCAAGCGCATGTATGGCTGTGTGTTACCATTAGCCCTAAGTGGCACTGGCAAAACGCGGGTTGCAAGTGAATGGGATGTATCTGATTAGGAACAGCTAACTGGTAGAAATAAGATCTGATACTTCCCCGCAGTTTAGTGTACAAAACAGAATGAGTCCCGTTTATTTCCTAGTTAAGTTTTACAAACAGAGGACGCATTTGGTTGAGATTTATTTTTAATTTCTGGCAACAATGTACATACTCCTTACAGATTGATGAGACAATCGACGACCAGACCAAGAGTCTTTTCCTCCTCCAGCTGGTAGGAGAGGACATGGCTGGATAAGGGTAACTAATCTATGTATTAGTTGCAAATACATTATGAATTTTGTGAGTGTGTTGCAAGGATGGTTTTTAACAATGGCCTTATCTTTCAACTCGACAGTTTCCATTATGAGGATGTCCAACACTGGTGCAGTGACCAAGTGGTGAGCCCTGATGAATCTGCCAATAAGTGTGTAGGGCAGTGAAACATGTTGGCTTTGTGTATTGGTATGCGATGTTAAGCTACCAGCCTTTTTAGTTCACCAGTACACACCATAACTAATAATACATTTGTAACTTTGGTGTGACTGTTGATTTTAATCACTTTTTCTGTGTCATACCAAGGAGTGATTCCTTGGATGGTCTTGTCTTGCACATGTCTTCTTTGCACAATACACGTATGGTTTTGTTTTTGGACACTTTATTTTGAAGAGGAATGGCGACCGATGATGAGAAAGGGGCAAGAAACTGGTAAACATCTGCCAAGGGCCCCGAGGGCGTTCTCCCGTGAAGTGCCTTCCTCTTCACCACACATTTTCTATCTTTTGTTCTAAGTGTGGAATCACGTACTGTCTCAGTTGAGCAGTCTTAGGTGGTTGTGTCGAGTTGAAAGCAGTTTTGGATTTTTCCCCCCTATTTTTATGGTTAAAAACAACAATTTGTTTTGGACAGACAGGCATTTTTGAAGACAAACGCCTAACTCAACGCTGAGTAGGCTAGTGACTAGGGATCTAATTAAATATTTTCCAGCACAGAGATATGCCTCACTAGATGAATACTAATCCGCGTCCAGGGTACTGGGATCTTTTTGTATTGATGCTATCCGGAGGAAGCTAGTAGCCAAGTTAAACAGAGAGATCATGCGGCATTGTCTGCACCTGGATGGTGTGAATCAAATACCTTGGTTACATTTTATAAAGAACTCCTGTGCAATCATCGGACCCGCAGAATATTTTGATGAAACATAATCTATGCAGGGACTAAGCTAAAGGGATTTTAAATTGCTGATTACTGACGTCAAAAGAGAAAGACAGGCAGCCACTGTGGTAGAAAAAAAGTGACAGTCGCTTTTCAAGCTCTTTTGTGAACCCTTCCTTGTATGTAGCTGTGTATTACTATGGTGTCGAATATGCCACACAGATTTTTATGGACTAGATTTCGTTATAATATTGTATATTTGTTAGTAGCTTTTTATGATGAGAATGCAGTAGAGGCATTCAGCTGCAGCCCGTGGAGGGAGTTGCGGTGGGGCAGAAAGGCGGGGGAGGGTCAGGATGGGGGATGCAGGGCGCGCTACGAAATTCATTTTGTTTATTAAATTGTTTACTTACCGCCAATTACCCATATTCCGGTTTTTAGCACCCCCACACCCTGCTCCTCCCCCACCCCCCCTTTCTGCAGTTTTGAGGGTCACGACCCGCCACTGATGGTTAGAGTGTTTGTACCTAGGAAGGTGTAGCAAACTGAGGTGTAAGAAATTTAATTATTTGTGCTGCCTTTAATTGGTGAGGCATTGCATGATGTTTTGGAGCGATGAGTAGTCTGGCAGTATCCAAAGCATTTTTTTTATCAATAATGGTTGTTCAAGTGTAAGGGATTGTTTTGGACGAGGAATTCTTTTTCTGTTGGTGTAATGAATCATATTCTTGATGAAAATTAGGAGGGAGTGGTATGGGGAGGATGCTTAAGGAAGGGGAATAGTGTTGGTGGTTATTGGAGAGGCTCCTGGAAGTGTGGGAGAGGAGAGAAAAGAGTTAGTAGGACTATTTGAGCAATTGATAGTGACTCAGAAGTGAAGGGTTTTGGAGGATTTTTGTCATGGGTTTAGGGTCGAAAGATGAAGATGGTGTGTCAGGTAAGAATGGAACAGAGGGTTGTACATAGGGCTGAGAGCGAGAGGAGGGGTAATAGTGCAAAGCAGAAGAGCAGGGAGGAGGTGGTGGATGGTTAGGGAAAAAGGGAGTGTGTATACATGCAGATTGGGGCAGCAACAGAGTGGGGGATCGGTATTGTAGATTGAGACAAGGCATAGAATGTGGGTGCATGTAGGAGAGTCTGTGCCCCTGGGTGGGTAGAAAGTGAGTATAGGTATGAGTTATGTAGAAAAAGGGATGTTGAATGGTGGACGAGGGATGGTTGGAGTGACCTGGAGTGCTGGGAATAGTAGAGGGACGTTATGAGACAATGAGTGTATTTTAGTCAACAAATTTCATGTGTAAATTGCCTAGAAATAAAAAGGAGAATCATTTATTGGCCTAAATCCTTCCAGGCCTTAAAAACCCCACACTGGGAAGACACCCTTGAACTCTCTGCCCTTTGCCTTGACGTCCAGCTAAGACCCCAGGGAAGAAGGGTAATAGAGGCTTGTGGGGAGCCCAGGGATTTCTTGGGAGCCAACAAATAAGTGAACCTGGTGACGGTTGTGTTCGATTTTGAAATACACAGCTTGTGCTCCCATCCTGCTCCAATTCAGCCAGTCTCTAAACGAGCCCCTATATGTAGATCACTTACAGAATATCAAAAAACAAAATATCTTGTGGACAGAATATTGTGTCAAAAATATTAGGACCAAAATATCAAGAAGGTAAGTGCAAATAGGTAAGTATAGATCATGATACTCACAAACATTTGTCCAGGGGTCACAAAGTATGGTCTGTGGTGTTGATGAGGCCGCACTGCTGCCAGCAGAGTAGTGGTAGTGGGTTTGGTGAGTCAGGGGTTGTGTGAGGATGTCTGAAAATGTATTAAATAAACTGGCAAATATTTATTTGCAGGTTAACAAATGCTTGACCGTTTATTTAAAAAAAATCTTTGTATTGGTGCTCAGCAACTAAACAGCAGCTCGTGCTGCTATTCATCAGGGGGGATGCATGTAAAGGTCAAGAGAGCCACAAGCGGCGTATCACTGGTATATATTAACAATTCTTAACTCCACATCTATGTACCTTGAAGATGCATACAGCATCAAGGTACATATATGTGGAGTTATATATAGTAAAACTTTACTTACCTATGGAAACTTACCTTCACAGTATTTTTGTCCTCGAAATTCTTGACACAATATTTTGTCCCATGATATTTGTGTGTTTGATGTTCAGTCTAAATTTTGATTTGTTAATAAGTCGAGTATCATTTGACAAATCTACACAAAAATTCACAAAACACATATTTTGCGTTTGCTGAGTCTTTGAAGGAATTCTGCAGATTGAATAAAAGAAACAAAGGGCCAGATGTAGGTATCCAAATACCGGTCGGTAACGGCCGAAAATACCGATTTTCGGCCGTTACCGACTGGTATTTGGATACTGAGATGTAGGGCATCTGAAAATACAGATTCAGTAATTTTACCGAATCGGTAATTTTACCAAATTGGTAAATTTACCGATTGGGTAAATTTACCGATTTGGTAAAGTTACCGATTCTGTAAAATTACCGAATCTGTATTTTCAGATGTAGGTGGCACTGTAAACAGTGCCACAGGGCTTTAAGGATTCGTTATTTACCACCAACTATTAGTTGGTGGTAAATAGTGAATACCTGTGTATATGCAAATCTGTGCATGTACACATGTGCCATGTGGCACACATACATGCCCTAAAGGCACACAAGCCCTAATCAGGGGTGCAATAGGGTGTCAAAGTGACACCGTGCCACCCTTGAATTATTCGGTATTTACCAAATCGGTAATTACCGATTCGGTAATTGACATTCATTCCAATGGGCCTCCAGGCCCATAGAAATGAATGTCAATTACCGAATCGGTAAATACCGATTTGGTAATTACCGAATCTTACCGATTCAGTAAAAAATACCGAATATTTGCCTACATCAGATTTACCGATTCTAAAATACCGAATCGGTAAAATTCGGTATTTTAGAATTGGTAAAAATGATTTGCCTACATCTAGCCCAAAGTTATGAGGGCAAGTAGTGGAGATGCATCATTTATTGGCACATAGAGCCAAACGTGAGTCTGTCACATAGTTCTCAGGTTTGGGCCCAGTGAAAGATGGGCATCCTGTGAAAACAGCAGAAAGAATGGTTCCCCAGTGGAAAATGGCATTTTTCCTAATCCTGATTGATTATTGTGGGTGACTGTGCCTTGCTATTAAACATAATCTCGCTGTAGAGAGATGATTAGCCGTGGCCAACAGAATGTTTTTGTTGCAGTGGATAGCTGTGTCATCTAAAGGATTTCTTGTGACCCTGGGAAAGACGTACATTGGTCCCCCTCATTTGGAGCGACTTGACAATTATTACATATTTTCAGATCATTCAAGTCGAGATGCTGATGTTTAAATTTGAAGTTTAAGCTGCGTGCCGTCTGTTAGCCAAATAGTACCATAAGAGTGCTTGAATAAGCAAAGAGTAGGCGACTTCTTTTCAGGCTTTAATCCAGATTATATTTTGTAAATCATCAATAAAATGTTATATCAAATTTAGTGTCTAACCAGACTTCTTTTCATTCCCTTTATTGGAAATAAAGGGCAAGGGTAAATGATGGGTGCTTAGTGGTGAGTGCCTAATAATAAAATACTACATATGCACATAGCTCTAGATATGGCAAACATTCAGAATCACAAATACACACCCTTTACAGCTGGATTATTGCTGCAACAAGGAAAACAGAAGCACTGCTCCTAACATGTTCATCAATCCACTGGTTGAGCGCTGTTCATTTTCTCCCTAATTCTCTCCCCCTGATTTGCCCCTCCTCTCTTCTTATCATGTCTACCCTTCTTTGGCTTGACAGTGACCTCTGGTGAGTAAGAGGAATGGGAGGGAGGAAAAAATAGAAGGAAGACCTAGAATTATACACTATGTATATCAAAAGAAGTAAAGTGCAGGAAGAAGAGGCACAAAGTAGAAGTAGTGTCAGAGAAAAGAGTAGTGAGAAATTAGTAGGATGGTAGCAGGAAAGGAGGTAGAAAGATACAGGGGCGATGCAGAAGTGTGGTAGCTAGCAAATGGTGAGGTAACAGGTTAGGTAGTGAGAGCGGTAGGGTAAGAAAATATGTGGTAGAGATGTGCGATAGAGAAATAATATACATAGGTGAGTAAGAGAGAGGGCTTGGAACGAGTTATAGAAGTGAGGTAAAGAGAGAGAGGATTGCGAGAGGTTAGATAAAGGAAGATATGAGGTTCATAAAAAGGTGCAGTAGATAAAGGAGAGATTCAGACAAGGTGCGATGGAAACAGAAGTGAGATGCAGCGAGAGGGGTGTGGTAGAGCGAGAGAGAGAGATGCAGTAGAGAGAGAGGTGGGGAGGCAGAAATGTGCCTAATGAAAGGTAGAGAGAGAGGTAAGGTCATGAGATCAAGGTACTGGAAAGAGGATTCAGAAAGAGAGGTGAAGTAGAGCTAGGTGAAATAGAAAGGGCCGAGACAGAGAGATGGGTAGGTAGATATAAAAGGGGGTGAGGTAGAAGAGGTGAATTGCAGAATAGACAGAGACATGAGATGGAAATATTATTTTAATTGCCACCATCTGCCGTAGAGTCTAAGGGTTAATGCCGTAGAGGCTGGAAATGGACACTAACCTTCTGTGAAGCAAGCCCAGTTGTTAATTAAAAAAATAATATCCCAACTTTCACACCCTTCCAAAGCCAGACACTGTGCAAGGTTTTGCCTGAAGTTCCTGACAGTATGGGTAAAATACTTTGCGCAGGAAGGACCATCGCTCAGTGGGGTAGCAACGGGGAGGAGGGGGGGGGGATCAGTCTGCCAAACCTGGTGGATCCTTAAAATAAAATAATAACTATTATTACCATTTTATTTTTTATTTTACTCTGCTACGTGAGCAGTGAGGCGACGCTCCTCCAACTTAGCAGAGGAGCCGCCACTGGATAGTCAGTAGAGGATAATGCATCATTTTGCCTCCATTCTCCATTTAGTTTGACGGGCTAACTGAAGTGTTTGGACCTCAGGGCCGTGAGATACTACAAATCACACCCCCAGTGCATTTGTTCTCTGTGCACCTAACTATTAAGCAATGGAGTACTGTGCATTATGTGTTTGGGTTGGGAGATGATCTTGTACATTGTGTACATCAAGTGAGAATTAGACAAATACATTTCACATTTTAAGGCACAAGGAGATTGATTGATTTGGTTAGAATCAAACAATGTTGAGCCAAGGGCCTGCAGAGACTGGGATTCAAATCTGGGTTCCCAGGTTTCAACGTAGGCAGCTCTAGCCAGTAGGCCATATCCCCTGTTAACCTGCCCATAAAAATGACAAATAATTGGCAAACACAGATTGGCATATTTGACTTTTAGATAGATCTTGCCACGTCATGTGTTAATATCATGTTGTTTGTCTAACCATCAATACATCTTATGCTGTTTCTAATCAATACCTTAATACCATACAGGAAATAGTGTAAGTCAGGTGTGATTCAATTGGTTTCAGTGATTGAGGTTATGTAGATGAACTTTGACTCAAGCAGCTAGTGACCGCACCTACCCACACAGCCGGACACACGCTCGATCCTGTTTTCTCCACCAGCTGGAACATCACCTACAGCCACACCACAAGCTCCTCTAGACCGACCACCACTGAGTACATTTCGACTTCGCCAGACCCACCGTTCACCACCGCTCACATCAACCCCCGTCACAGCTGGAACAACGCTACAGAAGAACGTCTCATCAACCTCCTCGGCACGACCACCCCTCCAAGACTAACAGACGCCAACACCGCAGCTCGCAACCTTCACCTATGTATCTCCAACTGCGCCAACACTCTGCCACAGCTCTAGAAGACACCACGCAAGCAACACTCCAAGAATGCCAGCTGGTTTACTCCCACCCTCAATGAGTCCATATGCACCTGCCGATGACTTGAGAAGAGATAGAGGAACAACAAAATCCCAGAAACCCATGCAACCTTCGCATCCTCAGTCAAGGCACATCACCTTCTCCTCAAAACCACAAAGAAAACGGCCTTCCCAGACAGAATAAATGCCAACACACACAACAGCAAAGAAATCTTTGCTATTGTCAAGGAGTTCACCAGGCTCAACAGCAAGACCACAGACGTCCCACCCTCCCAATCCCTCTGCAACAAACATGGTACCTTCTTCCAACAGGACATCAGGCAGATCTAGGACGACTTCGACACCCAAGACCCTGCAAGTACACTCACCACCACTGCACACAACCACGCTGCACCCCAACAAATCGTGCTCAACTGGACTTTACTCACCACAGACGACACATTCAAGACCATGAAGAGTATCCACTCGGGAGCCCCATTGGTTCATTGCCCATACCACATCTTCCATAGAGCAGCCTCCTCCATCACCCCACAGCTCCACTGCACCATCAACTGCTCCATAGAAAACCGCCACCTTCCCAGACAACTGGAAACATGCCAAGATCAACACCACGCTGAAGAAACGGTCTGCTGACCCAACAGACCTCAAGAACTTCAGACCCTTCTCCCTCCTCACCTTCCCAGCTACGATCACCGAGAAGGCCATCAATGCCCAACTCTCCGAGTTCATTGAAGAGAACCACGTCCTGGACATCTCCCGATCGGGCTTCTGCAGCAACCACAGCACCGAGACCTCACTCCTCGCTCCCACTGACGAAATCCGCTCCCTCCTCGACCAGACAGAAACCGCATACCTCATACTACTGGACCTCTTGGCCGCCTTCATCACTGTTTCCCATGGCACCCTAATCATGAGACTCCATGACGCCCGCATCTGTGACATGGCAGTGAACTGGATCCACTCCTTCCTGACTGGCCGAACTCACTCTATGCCGGCGTCACCCAGAAACAGCTCAGGAAACTACAGAATGTCCAAAACACTGCAGCCAGACTGGTCCTCAACATACCTGCCGTAACCACATGACACAACACCTCTGACAACTCCACTGGCTCCTATCAACAAGAGAATCACCGTCAAGCTCCTCAATCATGCCTACAGAGCTCTCCACAATGCAGGACCAGAATATCTGAACGACCGCCTCGCCTCCCACACACCCACCAAACAACTCTGTTCCGCCCAACTCGCCTGGGTTCCGTCCCACGTATCCACAAGACCAGAACTGGGTAAAGATCCTTCTACCTCACCGCCAAGACCTGGAACACCCTGCCCCTCCACCTCAAGCAATCCGCGTCATTGACATAGTTCAGGAAGGACCTCAAGACCTTCCTTTTCAACTGAACTTCCACACTCAGACGGATCAGCAACGCCGCCGGCACCTTGAGACCCTCAAAGGTGAGTAGCAGTGCTCTATAAACCCCTGATTGATTGAATGATTGAGTTCACAATTCTGTTGACTGTGTCTTTGTAGAAATAACAACTACAAAAGAGTCTGTGATCCTAATGGAGGATTCCTTGTGAAAATATCAAAGGGTAAAATATGAGTTCATGTCCTGACAGTAGACTTCTTGTGAAAACTAGCAAAGTATAAAATACAGGTACATATACTGATGGTAGACTGATATGAAAACTAACAAGTACAAAAACAGGCCTGTGGTTCTAATGGACTATCCTGACAAGATAAATAAGTGAAAGTCTATATCCTTACGCAAGTGGGATGCAAGGCATACACCTCTGAATGCAAGACATTTCTGTAAGCTCTCAAGAACGGGTTAAGAGAACTCCAACTTATACAAATGAATTACCAACCATATTCCTCTCTTGAATATGTTCAAGTATATATATTTAGTATATGAGCTATACTCTTACACTTTAATAATTACTATGCTGTTTCTCTGCTGGGAACTGTATGGGGAATTAGGTTGCTTTTGTAATGTTATTATGTGCCTACTCTTTCAAAGTAGTTGGAAAGGAATTCTTTTCACCTTTTGTAGTTTGCATTTTTTAAAGAAGTGGTTTGTAAAGGTAGGCTAGTAGAAGAAGTGTACTCTCACCAGTTGTTTAGTCCAGGAAAATTGGAGCTTGTCAATGGGTATTTAATGAGGCCTGCAGTGCATCCATGCAATGGGTGCTCTGGCGGCATGCCTGAGGCATTCTAAAGGTAAATCCGACTATATATCCACACCCTGGCTGCAGCCAGCCAAGCTAGTGGTATTCACAACCATCTGGTAAATTGTGCTCTATCCGTACTCTTTCAATTGTATTTACATTTCTACTCCTCATTCCATGCTTCAGTCAATGAGGTATTAATTGTTCTAAAGGACAGTTATATATATTTATACATAGGTGCCAAGGTTTCAGCATGTTTATGTGTGACATTTTAATAGTTTCAGTGCACTTATGAGTTACATTCAATGACTAATTGTGTGACAGAGGCACTGTCTCGCGAACAAAATCGTGCAATAAAATCCCTGTAAACTGACAAATGTCGTAATTACACCTATTTGAGCAACAAGAAACTCTAAGGAACTCTGCAGCAGGTGCTTTTAAACCTATTAGTTATAAACACACAGCATCGTCCCCCACTCACCTCAGTGAAAAAGGATCTCTGTGACAAAAGCAGTAAGACACTGAACTATTGACTTAAAATACGTATGTGATATGCTGGTATCCGTTCTTTGCAGCACCCTCTACGCTAATTTATGGTGAGAGTCTGCACTGCCAGTAGATACAATTCCAACCTCTTACCAGCAGGAACATTAGTCCCCGGAGTTATCTTTGACTCGACAAAGTATTAGAATGCTGAGAAAATAAAGTTTGCTGCTTTGGACTGCCACTGTTGCTGTAGACTGGGGTCAGTTGCTAGTTCTGACTGCAGGCTGGACCAGTGACAGGGATGATGCTTCTCAGTACAGTACTCATTGCATCTGCTGTACATTAAAGTCAGGGTAGGATCTCATGGCGTGGCACCGCTGTCTTGAGAGCCATGCCATGTGCCTCTTAAAGGCAATCAGTACCTGCTCTCACCACGACAGGACACAACCACCCACCCCTATATACAGGACAGCACATGTCTTATAATTTAACTTTGGCGGGCGGCAGCTGCAATTCCTGGGAACCTGGGCCGGCATGATTTGCCTTCACTGTGGTCAGGGTTCATGCAATCAGTCAGTCAGTCAAAAGCTTTTATTATTGGTAAAATACCATAAAAAGACATATATACATAATTACAGATGAAAAATACACAATTTCAGCTAAAAAATAAGGATGTTTAAAAGATCATAGATTACAGTCCTAGCACGCAGAAAATTCATAGAGTAGTTAAAAGAAAATCATAAAATTTGATTTGCTACGTTAAAAAAGAACTAGCGCTCCCAGTGAACAAACCCTAGCCATAGTGCATATAGGGAACCACATTCGTTACAATGATTATACTACCGCAGGAATGGTGATTTGTGGACATTCAGTTTTTAATTTTGCACACCTCGATTACCACGTGGACAAAATAAATCTAGCAGTTGCAAACCCTATCAGGGGAGTGGTATCATATTTAAGGATTCTGAATACCTCCCTGTAGTCCCTAAGGCCCCTGGACTTCCAAAGTTGAATGATCCATTTCGCTCTTGCCTTGGCGTAGAAGGGGCAGAAGAGCAGAACGTGGAGATCTGTCTCTCTGCTACTCGCACACCCTGGGCAGGAACTCGCGGTATATAGGGCATTTGCCAACTTGTGTGTTACACCCCTGAGAGGCAATGAACCATGTTTAAACTGGATAAATAGTTTCTTAGCCAGGGGAGGCTGGATATCATCCAAAAATGTCTCAAAGTGAGGGTGGGCCTTGATATCCAGAAAGGTGTTAGTCAGCCTACCCATGGAAGAGTCTATCATTATGAGTTCCATTCGGTAGTACTTGGGAGCCACACTCAATGATTTCTTGGAATACAGGCCACAGGTCTCCTCGTGGATGACCACTTGTCCCCCCTACCTAGAGCGTGGCAAAGATGCTTGATGTGGTTTAACCAAGGAATTTTCCCATGCTCCCCCTGGACAAAAGATCCCCCAGGTCCTCCCTATAGCTCAAGAGCTCAGGGGTTGACCATAGACGTCTCCAATACAGGAGAGGGCGATTTGAGACAATCTCCTGGATAGTAACCAAACCTAAATCCAGCTGGAGGGGGGTCAGGGGGATACTCATAGGGAGTCTCAGAAGACACCTGATAAAACTATTCTCAGTGAGTGATAGGGAGGCAGCACTGACATGACTCCATAAATCTGCGCCATAAAGCGCTCTCCCTCTTGCCTGGGCTTTATACATTTCCATGGGCGGACACAACAATTTAGAAGAGGTGTCGTTAAAAACCTTTAGGATACCGCCAGATGATTGGGCCAGCTTCAGGTTGGCCTTGACCATATGAGACCACCAATCGTTTAGTGTAACCCCCAAATAATCGAAGGTAGACACTCGATCCAACACCGTTCCATCCATGTGGGGGTGAGAGCAATTGGCTAGTTTGGAGTTATAAACCATGAACTTGGTTTTAGAGAGGTTAATCTTCAAGTTCCTCAGTCTGCAGAAGGAGCAGAATGACTCTATACGCGGTATGCCCGCAGATGATTTTGATAGTAAAAGGGTGTCATCAGCGAACATTAGGGCAGGTATCTTGCGCCCCGCTAAGCTTGGAGAGTCCAGGTCTCTTGCTCCCAGTAGGTGGTCTATCAACCCGTTGAGAAAGAGGGAGAAGAGTGTGGCATGCAATCAATCAGCTTGAGGCCCCCCCAGAGTCACCCACCTGTATTCCTCATGTCGCTTCCCTCTTATATGTCTCCTGGCGCTCAACATACGCCATCCTTTAGTTTAGGGTGTCAAAACATGATAAATGCTGGCCTTCCTAGACGTCGCACACTGAGTGTTTCACAGTGACTGCTGCGGCCCGTGCAGGTAAGTGGTGGGGTGGTAGGGCAGCTGACGGGGGAATGTAGACAGACGAGGTAATAGGGAAAATTAAATAAATCCTATTCCATTGTGTGTCATCCTGAGGTTCCATGAATTCTGAACCCGTTTTATAAATGTCATGGTTTTGTTACGAATTTGATAGTAGCGAACCGTAACTAGTGAGTACGACAAGTACGAGTGATTTCGCTATACTAGAACGATGGATTCACTGTGTATTTAGGGATTTCGTTCTGAACCGTGGGTTCCATTTTGTGTATGGCAGCCATTTTGTGGTTGCCCTCACATAGGCCGATGACCACGGCCGAACAAGCCTTTAGTACACGTATGCGTTAGCTCGAGTTCGTGCTGACTTCTGGATGAACCGAGTGAGCTGACCTCGTTGCCTGAAGCTGACCTTGTTAGGCCACTTCCTTGCCCGATAGCTGATCAAGATTGAGGATCAAAGCACAGGACATTGTAGAGTTTGGTATGCACACACACACCCCTTATCCTGCTTCTTATCTGTTTCTGTTCTTTCTTTTATGGTCTTTTTATGATATGGGTTGTGGTCTTTTATTATGGGGTTGTCCGGCTTGTGCAAGAAGGAATGTTGGGCTTTCCTGTGTAATTAATGGTAGGCCGGACAAATGAAAAGTGGGTTTGTCGTCATGCGATGCCTTTTGCAAAAATGCCTATGATTGGACAAATTGTAAATAGTGGGTGTTTGTCCGGAATGTGATTTTTGGCATAAAAGAGGATGACTCGTCTTGTAAATTTGAGCAGTCTCCGACAAACATACCTGTGTTGTACTTCGTGGACTTCTGTTCCTGGTTGCAGCCAATAAATTCGATCTTTGACGCCACCGAGAAGTATCCCGCTTTTCTGTATTCTAAGACAGGTGAACCCGAAGACTTTGGGCGTGCCCCTGGCGCCGCTGGGTTCTAAAACCTGGTTCTTCAATCCCCCCCGCCCCACTCACACACCACGCTTACCTGCACCGGCTGCTGCTGGCTAGACATACAATTTCAGTGGCCCGCGTGTGCTTGCACGTTCATTCTTAGTTCTCAACAGCTCTCCTCTGCTGCACTCTTGTAAAAAAAGCATTGACAATCACTCGTTTCCTCCATACACTGCTCTGTATCAGACCTCACAAGGCTCAAATTTTTACCTGCGTCTGATGCAGGCCCTCCTTACATAATTTCAAGCAGTCCCCGGAGAGCCCACACATATCTTTTCCTGGGTTTGTCTCTGTGCAGTGTATAAACAGGACGCTCCCCTGCTGCCCATTCTTAGAGTCTCCATTTTAGCTTCAACTAGTGAAACAGCAGCTTCCATACAAGATTCTGGGGTTTGCGGTGCAGCTCAGGGTCAAGGGACGTATGTCACATGGAAAGTTGATGGGAACTAACGTGTAGGTCGCAAGGTTTGGGGCCACAGCTATTTTGGGTAGATGTGAAATGGAACTAGACGTAGAATTGGACAAATGAAAATGTATGTTCTGTAAATGAATGGCCATCCTAGAATTACATACCTCCCAAGTTCTATTTTCCAGTTTTACATACTGTTCAGTTACTCTTGACACACAGAGACCACTGAGGCCAGCAGGAGTCTTCTCTGCAGCATGCTGTTAATGCAGCTCCTGACTGTCGCTGTCACTCTCAGCTTCTTCCTCGCAGCACAGATGGTTTCAAGGCAATAATAATGCGTGACTAAGGCATTTTAGTGCAGTGATGCGGACCATCACACTAAAATGTTAGTCTAACCCCTGATGCGTGGTACTATTAAGTTGGGTAACAATAAACATCTGTTATTCAGCGCCAAGATACCTCATTTGAGGTGAACGTGCACTTTACAAGTACACGTTATGTTATGTTACTTTGCAGGGCTGTGTATGTAAACTTATTAACTAGGGCCATTTTTTTGAGGCCTAGAATGTCTTTTAACTACTGGTCTTTATACATTCTATTAAATGCTTGATATGAAGTGACAATCGCTCAGTCCATCAAGAAGCCAATTGCCGAATACTTTTTGTATTTAGTTGTCATTACGGAGATACGGTTCTCTGACCATATACTTGACGTATTTAAATAAATTACACCCCAAATTATACTTTAAAAGAAGCTCAATGCTCTTTTAAGGGAGGTGATAGCATTTTGGTCACACATTCGTTAATCTACAAAGTATGAGTCTTTCTGTAATACTGTATCCCTTCAGTGGGTAATGCTGCATATGATCTGTTAGATTTGGCGTTGGCTCAATAGTATAGTATTGACTCACAGGTGATCAATATGGATGACATAAACATTCACTTCAATTTCCTGTGACACTTTTAACAGCAAACGTTGTGTATTTATTGTTTCTTTTTTATTTGAAACTTAATATACTGCTACCTACTCATTTGAAAGGACATGCTTAGAACTTTATTGGCTCTAATTTAACCAATAATCAACCATAAAATATATATTTCAAACAACCTGGTGAGATAATTCCATTAGTACAGTTATGAATGTTGAAGTTGCATATTGCCCAGCAGCAAAATATAGGAAGTGGAAAGCTATTTCTGAAGATTGTTTAGATAACTGTAAATTGGAGAAAGTGCTTGTTTTTTATTTTTCAGCTGACACACACACCCTTTTGAATTAATATTTTGAGTTACTGAATTTAGCGACTAACCGCTAACCAACTAGCCTAGAAAAAACAACTCACCACTCCAAGAGTTGGTTTTCCCAGGATTTAGAAGCCTTCAAACAATTTTTTTCCCGGTGCTGAACATTGTTAGAGGCTTAGGGTCATATGTAGGAAGCCTAATGCTGAATTTCGCAGAATTTCAGCATTTGCGATCGCAATTAGGGCAGTGTGCTATGGCTCAAGGAATAGCAAAATACCACCAACTTAAGGTTAGTGTTATTTTGCGATTTCTTTGAAAAATGCCCTTTTTGGCATTTTTTAAAGTGCCATGTGGGTCACATACATGCCCTTAGGGCATGTATGTGGGTCACATGTGCACACATGTTAATTTCAGGGGTGCAAAAAGGGTGTCCTATTGACACCTTTACAACCCTGAAATTGCATTCTCAATTTGCGATTCTCTAATTGAGAATCGCAAATTGAGAATACAGAGACAATTTGTTCCACGCCCATGTATGGTGAAAAGACCATGGCATGACAGTTCTGTCTGTCAGCTTCTCCCAACGCCGACCTAACCACCCCCCTAAAGGCACCCCAGTTATACCCTAAAACATGCATGTCAAACCCACAGTAGTTGAAAGATTTTCTAAACTTCAGTCTCTCATTGGTTGATTTGGGCGGTGTTCTGTAACACCACCATAGTTACGATCACATTTTCTAGTACACTCTTTGTTCTCTATTCATTCTCATTACACAATCCACACATTTCCTTAAGTCTGTAACATATATCTGTTTTTTTCAAATTTTCTATCCAGAGTTGCTGCTTTCGACGAAAGAAGTTTCAACATTTCCTCTCTTTCCCATAGCCATCGCTTCTTCTTCTTGGCAGACACGCTGCATTCTTTACGGAAGGTCAGCTACTGCCTTTCTTTCCACTCTCTGTCAGTGCTCGATTTTCAGTATATTATTTCGTTCCGCTCACCAAATTAACCCTTTAGCATTCACGCAGACATATAGGGCCGTATGTTTTGTAAGGTAAATACAACACAAACATTATTAATTTTACAAATATACTTCTCACTGTTAACCTCCCAACATTGTACTAATCCCAATGTTATTTTCCACAGCAAGAGCATTAATGTGCAAAATGATCTTTAAAAGCAAAATGGAAATGCAGCCTTGTCTTTCATGCATTAGTCTTAACATTAGTGCACCCATGCACAAAGCGTTTCCCCTTTATGTTCGTGTGGATGCACATTAGTCACACTTCACACTATTGATAAGTGGTACTGGGAAGTTAATTTGAGCAGGTTTTATACTTAAAACTACCAGATCACTGCCTTAGCAGGCACATGTTTTGGGATGTTGAAATAGATCATTGGACATATGCCTGAAGCTGCAAGGAAAATTGTAATCCGGGCTCTCATGATTTTATTACTGGAATACTCGAATATCCTGTATTTCAGAGTCTCTCAAGCTCGAATTATGAGGCGCCAATGTATACAGAAGGCTTCTGCTCGACTACTGCTGAACCTCCCCAGTCGGACTTCGATGGGCTCAGCTCTGCAGAAATTGCACTGGCTTCCGATCAAGAAGAGTCTGTCTTTTAAGGCTTTCTGTTATTGTTACAGGGCCTTTAACAAAGCTGGCACTAGATATCTCCATCAGTTTATCAAACCCTACCTACCTCCCTTCAAGGTGTTTGAGGTGTTCGGGGCCCTTGCTGGCAGAGGTTCCCTCTTTCAGGAAAGTTCGAATTGGGGGCAGCTCTTTCAAGTTTCTTGCCTCCAAGTTGTGGACCTCTCTCCTGCTGCATCTCCAACAAGCTAAAACAGAACTTTTCATTTGGAAAAGCTGAAAACATGTTTTTTTTAGGAAGCTCGTGCTTTCTTTTTTGGCCCTTTGTTCGCTTTGGCAGTCAGTTCGCATTAGTGCTGGGACACTTAGGTTGAGTAGCCATGCGTTCTATGAATTGTTTTTTTAATATTATTATTATCTGGTCTCTTTTTGTTCATTGTTTATGTTTACGTTTAATATGTGTACGATTCCATTGGCATATCTTATTCAGTATTTTGGTTTAAGTAGGCAATACACAAAATGTTGTTAGGCATACAGGTGCTTCAAGCCACGTTGCTTCGAAACACCACAGTTGTCTCCTGAAAGTCCAACAATAGACATGTCTGAATAAATTGAAACTAAATGGCAACAAAGCTGAGACTCTGTGGCCATTTGAACATTCTTTTATTTCGGAATATTCGTTTTGGCTTACTGGCTTGGTCCTCCTCTATTGCCAGCACCGACATAAATTGGAGTCATAGTTGATTGATCTTTGATTCAGGTTTATCAAATATCCATGTTAGTTTCATCCAGTTTTTTCCAGCTCACTTTATGTGATATGTTCTTCAGTTATTTTCATTGCCACATAAGATCCTGATGCTTTTGTTTCAACTCAACATATCCTGATTTACCAGTTTCATAAATTACAGTTAACAGGTAATCCAGTGTTTGCTGCCAGATTGGCTCTGAACCCTTCTCCGAGAAATCATATTCTCTTTCTCTGGATGTATTTATTGGCTCCCTGATAAGGAGAGGATATTTTTCAAATTAATAGGTTTGTGAACAAGACTATCTACTCCACTGAATCATCTTCTTTGTGTTAGGGGTGAATGTGGTGTTGTCCTAAGTGTTTGCTTATGTCTGAAATAAAAACTCTTTATTGTTAAAAGATTTCATCACAAAACAATTGGTAGAAGACTTAGCTGTTTCTTACTATTGAGGACTTTTAAAATGTCCTCTCTTTTCATGGCTAGCTGGGCCTTTCTGGCGACATTTCTCATAGCGTTATCAGTGCCAAATTAGCCTTGTTGAGTGGTCTCTCTGCTTTATAAATTCAAAACAAAATAAACCTAAAACCAGAGATGGTCTTAGGAAGTTTGCAACAGATCAAAACCGTAGTAAATCTGTGCCAATGTATCATAATCGAGAAGTGTGAGTTTGGATTGGTTTAGTAGGAAGTAAGGCGGGTGGGCTTTCTATGGACCCGCTAAGACCTATACATCAAAGGCAACCCCAGCAGCACCGTACACAGTTGTACTTTGCTCGTACACAATCATAGATTAACTGAAGGTGAGAGAAAGATGAATTTTGATGCCATTACTCTACTTTCCCAGGATGAACGTACAATAACATTGCTCTTCGAGAAGTGGATCAAAAGCATTTACAGTATAGCAGTAAACTCTTACACATCAAGCTCATGTTACATTTCCTGGCTACAATAATGTCCAGAAGACATCATTTCCAGATAGTTAGAAATGCATTTGCTTCTTTTGTGCTCTGTCTGCAAAGACTTTAGAAGCTGATTGTAAAGGTGGTTACTTAAAAAATTATAATAATATGAAAATGTAGTGATGATTAACTTCGTGTACATCCACTGGAGGGGTTTTATGGCAATATATTGTGGTAAAAATATCAACCACAAAGATATTGACTTTACATGCTTATAATGTAAGGTACAAACGTATTGTGATCCAAATTTTTTATATTATAATGGTAGGTATATATGCATTTAATTGTAATTAACATTATTATAATTTGAACCAGGTCACAGAACTACAGGTATCAGACTTGGCTAAGGTAGCACTGTTAAATGTATGGGGCGAGGATCCTACATTGAAATACCCAAGATAGTTGATCATTCTGGAATTATTGATTGCAAAATGGAATATTTCCTGTTAGCTTCATGCACCCTGCCCTCTGAACTACAAAGGTGGGAAAGGGGCAAGGAATGGTGCATGATGGCTGTACGACAAGTTTTAGAAGGGAGGAGTTGTTCTAATAAATGGACCAAAATATGGAAAATTGGCAGCCTAACAGAGGACTGGGAGTAATAAGGCCTTTGACCTGGTTGAGTGAATGTAGAATGAAAAGGTCCTGTATGCTATCAAGAGAATTACTAGGAACACATGATCAAGAAATCTAAACGAAACTGTAACACTCAAAGGGGAGCTAGCTGCATGCATACTGATTAAAACAGTGTCCGTTTGTAGTTTTCACCCATAACATCCAACATTAATTGCATTCTTATGTTTCCATGTTTTGTATGCTCAGAAGTCCAATTTCCCCAATGGCCCATGCCCCGTTCCTTAAGTTCCAGACAGACTTCTGATAATCACAAACCGCACATTGTAAAACACACAAATGTAAATTTAAATGTAGGATACTTGTAAAGCGCACAGCTGCCCATCACTGGGGCGTCCTGGCACTGTATAACGCTGTGGAACCCTTCCTGGCTCTCCCTGTGAGAGGCCCCTCCTGGGCACCCCAAAGGTGAAGCCAGGCATCCCAGTGTTGTAGGGGCCATTGTGGAGATTAAGCAAGCTATTGCCCAGAGTTGCAGCATGGGACCCCATGATTAGAGTAGGCGCTGAGGCGAAAATTATCGAGTCCGCAGACAATGAGCTCAAGACCCTGCCACGTAGGGAATTGAACCCTGGTCCCGGGCCAGACCTCTGCATCAGGGTCTGCCACTCTAACCATTCTTCAAGTTGTCTGATTGGCCCGCTCTACCACTGTCGTCTTGGAGACAAACTGAGTCTGAGGACAGTTCATAGCGCAGCAGAGATTGTTAAATGGACAGGGCATTGCAAAGTACAGGGGGAGGTGGGCGTGCAAGCAGGCTCTACACAGCCCTCGGAGATCAGAGTAGTAGGAGGGACCATGGAATTCCCAGAGTGGCTAAACTCAAAACAAGACAGTGGGAGGTGAGATCATCCGCACCAAAGGCTGTAAGGGCCACTCTGTGTACTGACTCATAGTGGATAATGGAGACACTCGAGGAAACTGAACAGAAGATTTGGAGTCAGGCGAGAAGGGACGTGATCCATGTAAAGAAGACATACAGTCCTGACGAATCTCTACCCCGCCTCATTCAAAGTATATCACACTTTAAAATAAAATCAAAGAAAGATCACAAATTGATTCCCGAGTTCCACTAGCTACATGAATTGTCCTGACCTGGACAAAATTGACAACTCTGATTCTGTACACGTGGTAAAGGTAATGCAGCACTCCTATCACACTGCATGTGTGTACATTGATAAATAAAAATCCTCAATTTTCAAAAGCAAGATCTAAATAGTGAGGAGAATTCACTCACTGAATTGCCTCCATCATAGGGATAGTATGGTTCAGGAAGTGAAGCCGATGAATTTTACTACGTCTTGAAGGATACTCTAAATCAGGCCTTTTCGCTGTTTTTTTTTTTGTTTAGGTTAACCAAGATGATGGCCACATGAAATAAAACCTTGTATTTTTGGAAAATGACCCTTGAGGGAATGCCTCAATGGGTGACAAACCTCCTTCTATCTCACTGGTTTGCCACGAGACCTTGCTGGTACTGGCTTACCTTTCTTGTACATGGAATTTCCATGATGCTCTCTTTCTTTACTTTCTTTTACACAAGACCCTGGTGAGGTGGATCTGTGAGTATATTCAAGTGGATTTTGAGTGTTGGAATACCATGAATTTATGTGTGTAAAACTGGAAACTGGAAACTGTAGTAGTTTGATGGGGGCTAACATCTGCAATACACCACCAGATTAGCGCATCTAGACAACCACACAGACAGTAAGCTGGGGGCTTGTATGACAAAACAAACCAGGGAAATACTCTGCATGCGTTTGCCCTACTTTTTTTTAGATCGTACAACACTATTACAAAGTATGCCTTTATCACGCATTATCTATATATTTATATATATAACCAATGTGTTTGTGGGGGGGGAGACTCCCACTCCCTGGAGTTTACCTTAAATGCATGGTAAAGACATACGTTGTAAAAGCTTTTGCGTTTTAAAAACATATGTGGTAAAAAATGAGTGGTAAAGGTACTGTAGGAAGGGGGAGGCTCTAGTTGGCGCAGTGCAACACTAGCGACAAGCAGGGACTCTCTCTTCCTCGTCAGGGCTGAGGGTTACCTTCCAGACAACCTCTGCTTACCCTCTAGGTAGTGTGGCTTAAGCAGTCGTAGGCTAATCTTTGGGGCATATAGGGTTAAACACTTGCAATAGTACACCTTTACAACCAACCCACCACACAACGAGACCAGACTGTATTCTGTAAAAATATATATCTTTATATAGATTTTAAGCAGGCTTGTGAATACAGTCAACGTACTTTATGATAACGGTTGCAAATTACTCAGTTCAGGTTACCACAGTTCTTATAGCAGTTCTCTGAGGGCCCGTAGGCCGGTGTTAACCAAAGTTCTTGTGGAGCCGGTGGCGTCCAGGGGATCTGTCCCACGTCGCGTTGCCTTCCCGGGGTCCCTGATCGTTGCAGCTCTTCAGCCGAGCAGGTCACTGGTCATCCGGGGCAGCGGTGTTCTGTGGCGGCAGGGTCCTCTCCTCGTCGTCCGCTCCGACCCTGGAGGCGGCGGCTGTGCGGCGGTGGCAAGTGGCAGTACGGTCCCCAAGTGCAGGACGTACCCAGCCAAGTGCCGGTGCAGCTGTGGGCTCACAGCTGGGCTGTCGGGCAGACGACCGACCTTGCGGATTCTCACAGGGCAACTGTCCGTCCTTGCAGGTGAGTGGCTGCTCGTTATGCAGTCACCTCGAGAGCTCGGACCGGACGGGTCCTCCTTCGCTTTGCTCTCGGGCTCCCGGTGCAGTTGCGGTCACGGTGTTCGGGCCAGCGGCGGCTGGTCCTTACTTTGCTCTCGCTGTTGCGTTGGGCCCCGGTCACGGTGGTCAGGTGGATGTCGTTGCCTTGGAGGAGAATCCTCCGTCGGTGCTGCGGCGATGGCCAGCACCCGCAGTCGCTTTCTTCCAAGGGGGTAGCGTCCACTGGTCCTGGGACGCTGGTCAGGGGGCAAGTTCAGTTGCAAGCCCTTGGAGATCTCTTTAGCAGAGTTTGGCACAAAGTAAAGCAAAAGTCTTCTCGTAGTCTTTTCTTTTTCCTCTCCTTCAGCAACAAGGCACCAGACACAGGCAAGAGTCAGCACCCTTCCTTGTCTCTCACGGTCCTTCTCGTAGGGCAGAGTCCTTCTGTGGCCCAAACAGGATCTAATTTTCAAGGAGCAGGGCTCCTTCTTTTATAGGCCAATTCTTTTGTTCTCGCAGGCCAGCGGGGCCTTTGCATAGCCACTCTCAGTCCTTGAGTACCCCGGTGGGTGTACTCCGGCTTCTGCTTTCAGTGTGAGGGGCAGGCGCATCAGACGCCCCACAGGAGGTGGAGCCAGCATTGTGCGGACAGGGGTGGCCAGAGTACCTTGTTGATGGGGGCTTCGCCCTTCCTGGGCCAGGCGTCGGCAGAGTCATCCGCCGCTCCCCAGGAGGGTGGAGCCAGCATTGTGGTGGCCGAGCACAGCTACAGTTCGAGTCAAGAGGCACTCCTACCTCCCACTAAGGTGTAATCTGCGCATTCACCACCTGTCATCCCTCCAGCCCTGTCACTCACACATCCCAGACAGTCAGATACACATACCAGCAGAGGCGGGCTGAAATGGTTAAGCAAGCAAATGCTAACTTTCTAAAAGTAGCATTTGCAAACCCAGGATACTAACATAAACTTGACTACAAGAAATATTTTATCATCCTGAGTTCAGGCATACTAAACATGACTCGCTACCATGCTCCTTGAGCCTGCGGGGATTATAGGGTGTAATAATTCTCGCAGCTCAGTCTGGCCTAATGGAGCAGGTAGCCTTCAATAGTGAAATACGGTCTTGGTTGTAAGTCACTACTAGGACATGCCACGCACATCAGGGCTTGTCCTACCTTACACCTACAACGCACCCTGCCCTCAGGCCTACCATAGGGGTGACTAATATGTAGTCAAGGGAAGGGTCGGTGCTGGCAAGTGGGGGCACTTGCCCAGCTAACGTGACGGTACGAGACCGCACGCGGGTTCTGCGGTCGCAGTTCCCAGACACATCTTTACGGCTGCCTCGGTGGGTGGCGCAACCAGCGCTGCAGGCCCACCAGCAGCATTGGCATCTACAAGCCCCGGCACTCTCTAGTGCGCTTTACTAGGGACTAACAGTAAATCCAATGAACCAATCATGGATACCAATCGCATGTACAATTTACAGTAGGGAGCACTTGCACTGCGGCACGGGTCAGCCGTGGCGCAGTGCCCTGAGTATCGGAAAACCAGCAAACCATCGGAGGCACATCAGCAAAAAGTGGAAGGGAGACTCACGCCAAGGTGCCAGGTCTAACATGTGTCCCCTCCAGCTGAAATGTGGGGGGAACTACCCTTCCCCAGGGAGTTCCACATCACTAAGGCGGAAAAATCTGGACAGACCGTCAGCGTTGGCGTGATCGGTGCCAGGGCGGTGTTCCACCGTAAAGTCCATACTCTGTAGAGAAATGGACCACCTCAACAGTTTCGGGTTCTCACCCCTCATTTGCATCAACCATCTGAGGGGCCTGTGGTCCGTCTGAACTCGGAAGTGAGACCCAAACAAGTAGGGTCTTAGCTTCTTCAGCGCCCAGACCACAGCAAATGCTTCACGCTCTATTGCACTCCACCTACTTTCCCGTGGAAGTAACCTCCTACTTATGAAGGCTACGGGTTGGTCAAAGCCCTCCTCAGTCATCTGTGAAAGAACAGCCCCTACACCATGCTCTGAAGCGTCTGTTTGCACTATGAATTCCTTGGAGAAATCAGGAGCCAGGAGCACGGGCGCCGTGCACATGGCAGTCTTCAGGGTGTCAAAAGCCTTCTGACAGGTGTCAGTCCAAATCACATTCCTGGGCTGCTTCTTCGAAGTCAGCTCTGTCAAGGGGGTCACGATCGTGCCATAGCCCTTGACAAACCTCCTGTAATACCCAGTGAGCCCCAGGAAGGCTCTCACTGCAGTCTGGGTCTTGGGGGGTTCCCAAGCCAGGATGGTCTCGATTTTGGGCTGCAAGGGTGCTACCTTGCCACTCCCAACTTGGTGTCCCAAGTACACCACTGAACCCTGCCCAATCTGGCACTTGCTTGCCTTGATTGTGAGGCCTGCTCTGCGCAGGGCCATCAACACTTCCCAGAGGTGTCGCAGGTGTTCTGGCCAGGTGCCACTGGACACCGCGATGTCATCCAGGTAGGCGGCACTGAACTCGTCCAGTCCAGCCAACACCTGGTTGACCAATCTCTGAAAGGTGGCAGGGGCATTCTTCATTCCTAATGGCATAACCCGGAACTGGAAATGCCCATCTGGTGTAGAGAATGCCGACCTCTCCTTTGCCCCATCGGTCAAGGCGATCTGCCAGTACCCAGATGTTAAATCAAACGTACTAAGGAACCTAGCAGCCCCCAGCCGATCAATGAGCTCATCAGCTCTGGGGATGGGGTGCGCGTCAGTCTTCGTGACTGAATTGAGTCCTCTGTAGTCCACACAGAACCGGAGTTCGGGTGTGGCTCCCGGGGCAGCAGCCTTCGGGACCAAGACCACAGGGCTGGACCAAGGACTGCTGGAAGACTCAACCACCCCGAGGGCAAGCATCTTGGAGACCTCCTCCTTGATGCAGGCCCGGACCCTGTCAGTCACCCTGTAAGCCTTATGCTTCACAGGTAAGCTGTCTCCAGTGTCCACATCATGGACGCACCAATCTGTGACACTCGGAACCAGGGAAAACAGGTCTGGAAACTGCCCCAGCAACTGGCGGCAGTCCTCCTGTTGTTCGGCGGTCAGGGTGGGTGAGAGGTTAACTCCATCCACTGACCCATCTTTCTCACAGGCCACCAAGAGGTCAGGAAGAGGCTCCGACTCCTCCTCCATTCCGTCATCGGTTGCCAACAACATGCCCACTTCGGACCTTCGCAAGTGGGGCTTGAGGCGGTTGACATGTAGGACCCGCAAAGGGTTCCTGGGCGTCTTCATGTCTACCAAGTATGTCACGGGGCTCTTGCGCTCCACAACCTCAAATGGGCCTGTCCACTTATCTTGAAGGGCACAGGGCTCCACTGGGGCCAGGACATACACCTCTTGTCCAGGTTGAAGCTCGACCAGAGTGGCATTCTGATCGTACCACCGCTTCATTTCTTCCTGGCTCGCTTCCTGATTTGCCTCGGCAAGTTGTCTGAAGCGTCTGGTTTGGTTTCTGAAGGCCAGCATGTAGCTAAATACATTCTGGGGAGGTTTCCTGGGAGATTGCTCCCAGCCTTCCTTTACCAAACTCAGTGGTCCTCTCACGGGGTGGCCGTACAGTAGCTCAAAGGGGCTGAACCCTAGGGACTTCTGTGGCACCTCGCGATATGCAAAGAGTAGGCATGGCAAGAGGACGTCCCACTTACGCCTCATCGGACCTTCCAGGCCCATGATCATGCCTTTCAGGGTTCGGTTGAATCTCTCAACCAACCCGTTACCTTGGGGATGGTAAGGCGTGGTGAACTTATACGTTACGCCACACTCTTGCCAAAGGGACTTCATATACTTCGATATGAAATTGGTCCCCCTGTCGCTCACCACCTCTAGAGGGAATCCCACTCGTGAGAAAATTCCCATCAGGGCACGTCCCACCACGGGGGCCGTCACTGTCCTCAGAGGGATGGCTTCAGGGTACCGGGTGGCATGGTCCACCAAGACCAGAATGAACCTGTTGCCTATGGCTGTCTTGGGGTCCAGAGGCCCAACGATGTCAATACCCACTCGCTGGAATGGCGTACCGACCACAGGGAAGGGTTGGAGGGGAGCCTTGTTCTTCCCTCCGGTCTTCCCACTTGCCTGGCAAGTCGGACAGGTTCTGCAATGAGCGTCTGAACTCTTATGCATTTGGGGCCAGTAAAAGTGGGTGACAAGCCTGTCATAGGTCTTGTCCATCCCCAAATGTCCTGCTAAAGGCACATCGTGAGCCAGACCCAGTAGGAAGGCTCTGAACTTCTGGGGTACCACCAGCACACGGGCTGACCCAGGTTCAGCAGCCTTAGGCTCCGAATACAGGAGGTCGTTCTCCCAGTACACGTAATGTGTTTTGGCCTGAACACCATTGGCCTGGTCTGCAGCCTGCTGCCGCATACCCACGAGAGAAGGGCATTCTTTCTGCTCCTTGCAGAATTCCTCCCTGGAGGGTCCTCCTTCTTGCTGCCAATGGGTCAGCTCAGGCAGGTCCCCCAGTTCGGCGATCTGTTCCCCTGTAGGCTCCAGGGCATCCCCCTCAAGGTCTGCTTCCTCCTGGACCGTGGGAACTTCAGGAGCGGGTCTCCCGCGCCCCCTGCGCCTTCTCCCTAAGGCCGGTTCCTGGGCCTCTCCTTCAGGCCCCAGGACCTCTTGATCACCCCTACTGGCTGCCATCGTCCGGGTGGTCACGCACGCCCAGTCAGGCAGACCCACCATCCGCAGGTGAGTCGTCTTCTCCACCTTTTCCCAAGGGGAGTGCTCCAAGTCATTCCCTAGCAAACAGTCAACAGGCATGGTTTTTCTTACACAGACCTGCAGAGTACCAGAGACCCCCCCCCACTCGAAGGGAACTTGAGCCATCGGACACTGACTCTCTGAATTATCAGCGTTGATAACCCTACAGTAGGCATGGGGTACAACCTGCTCTTGAGACACCAGGTGCTGCCTCACTGCAGTCACACTGGCTCCTGTGTCTCTAAGAGCCTCAGCTTCCTTACCATTGATGATCACCACCTGCCCATATTTCTTAGTGTTAGAGGGCAGGTAGTTCGTAGGGATCATCTCACTGTCTCCTAGCGAGACTAGGGTCATGTGAACGGGATCTCCACCCCCCGGGACCATCATTTCTTCTCCCAGGTGAACGCTAGTCACTTGTCGGGGCGGAGCACCAGTGGGTGCGGGTTTTCCAAACAGGCGACACTTGGGGTCACTGGATATGTGCCCAGGCTCGCCACATTTGAAACACTTGAAGGGCCCCTTTGGAACAGGTTTACCTGTCGGGCCCCATTCTGCTTCGGAGGTGGGGGAGGCTGAGAACCCTGCTGCGGGCTCCCTTGGGAACTACTTTGGGGGCCTTTTTGGAACCCTTTCTGTTTTCCCCCTTTGTCCCCCCCACTCTTCTGCTGGGGACGCTGCCCACTCTTGGCGGAGTCTCCCACGGGACCCTTGTGGACCCTGGTGCTGAGCCAGCGGTCCGCCTCCTCAGCAAGCTTCCTCGGGTTGGACAGCTTGCTATCGATCAGGTGTTGGCGTAACTCAGGAAAACAGTGATCAGACAAGTGCTCCCATGCAATTAAATCAAAGAGACCTTGAAAATCATTAACTTTGCTACCCTTCACCCAACCATCCAGTGCTCTGCAAAAGTAAGTCACATACTCCACATACGTATTCCCAGGCCGCTTAGTACATCCCCTAAACTTCTGTCTATACATTTCAGGGGTAAGCCCGTACCTGTTCATTAAAGCTTCTTTCATGTGGGCATAGGATCTCTGATTTTCAACGGGCAAATCTAGCAAGGTATCTCTCCCTTCGCTAAGGAACCTTCCCCACAACCCCGCTCCCCAATCCTTGTCAGGGACCCGGTGGGAGGACATGGCTACCTCGTATGCCCTAAACCACTGTCCTATGTCATCCCCCTTAAAGAACTCTTTAACTACGTCCTTCGGGATGTGCACTCTTGACTCTACCTGCACTGGCGATGTGCTGCCACCAGAGGGAGGACGATCCAAGTCTCTCTCCTTGAGACTTATCTCCCTCATTTTTACTTCATAATCCATTTGGTGCTTTCGCTCTTCTAGCGCCATTCTTTTCGTTTCAAGCTCCAGCTGGATTTTCAATTCTGCCAGCTTTCTTTCGTGATTCCTCGTTTCCTTCCTGTCCGCCAGCTCCTCTGGCGACAGGCCTTTACCAAAGCTGTGCTCGCTGTCTCGTCGTTCGAGATCAATCAGATCCCCAAGTGCATTCTGCTCCTCCGTTGCATTCTGCTCGGCGAGGGCGTCTTGATCCTCCGGGGTCTTTCTGGACTCCACCCAGGCTTTCAGGGCCTTGTAGAGCTCTGGCTTGTTCTTGCAACCAGCGTGCGGAACCTTGAGTTTCCTACAGAAAAACTTCAGTTCAGTTTTGGAGTACTTATCCAGCTTTGCGGCGTCCCACTCCACTTCCAACACCTCGGAGGTCGTGGACTCTGCTCCATCCAGGCTCTTCGTGCCCGGCATGGTTTCTGCACTCGGAATCTTCTTTCGGCAAAATTCAAAAAGTAAAGTCTGTGGCTAAGTAACTGGACCGTAATCCTTGTGTAGTGGTCAGAAGCTCAGGTATAGATATCGCAAGTGTAAATTCGAAATCCTCACCGCTGCGTCCAATGTAGGAAGGGGGAGGCTCTAGTTGGCGCAGTGCAACACTAGCGACAAGCAGGGACTCTCTCTTCCTCGTCAGGGCTGAGGGTTACCTTCCAGACAACCTCTGCTTACCCTCTAGGTAGTGTGGCTTAAGCAGTCGTAGGCTAATCTTTGGGGCACATAGGGTTAAACACTTGCAATAGTACACCTTTACAACCAACCCACCACACAACGAGACCAGACTGTATTCTGTAAAAATATATATCTTTATATAGATTTTAAGCAGGCTTGTGAATACAGTCAACGTACTTTATGATAACGGTTGCAAATTACTCAGTTCAGGTTACCACAGTTCTTATAGCAGTTCTCTGAGGGCCCGTAGGCCGGTGTTAACCAAAGTTCTTGTGGAGCCGGCGGCGTCCAGGGGATCTGTCCCACGTCGCGTTGCCTTCCCGGGGTCCCTGATCGTTGCGGCTCTTCAGCCGAGCAGGTCACTGGTCATCCGGGGCAGCGGTGTTCTGTGGCGGCAGGGTCCTCTCCTCGTCGTCCGCTCCGACCCTGGAGGCGGCGGCTGTGCGGCGGTGGCAAGTGGCAGTACGGTCCCCAAGTGCAGGACGTACCCAGCCAAGTGCCGGTGCAGCTGTGGGCTCACAGCTGGGCTGTCGGGCAGATGACCGACCTTGCGGATTCTCACAGGGCAACTGTCCGTCCTTGCAGGTGAGTGGCTGCTCGTTATGCAGTCACCTCGAGAGCTCGGACCGGACGGGTCCTCCTTCGCTTTGCTCTCGGGCTCCCGGTGCAGTTGCGGTCACGGTGTTCGGGCCAGCGGCGGCTGGTCCTTACTTTGCTCTCGCTGTTGCGTTGGGCCCCGGTCACGGTGGTCAGGTGGATGTCGTTGCCTTGGAGGAGATTCCTCCGTCGGTGCTGCGGCGATGGCCAGCACCCGCAGTCGCTTTCTTCCAAGGGGGTAGCGTCCACTGGTCCTGGGACGCTGGTCAGGGGGCAAGTTCAGTTGCAAGCCCTTGGAGATCTCTTTAGCAGAGTTTGGCACAAAGTAAAGCAAAAGTCTTCTCGTAGTCTTTTCTTCTTCCTCTCCTTCAGCAGCAAGGCACCAGACACAGGCAAGAGTCAGCACCCTTCCTTGTCTCTCACGGTCCTTCTCGTAGGGCAGAGTCCTTCTGTGGCCCAAACAGGATCTAATTTTCAAGGAGCAGGGCTCCTTCTTTTATAGGCCAATTCTTTTGTTCTCGCAGGCCAGGGGGGCCTTTGCATAGCCACTCTCAGTCCTTGAGTACCCCGGTGGGTGTACTCCGGCTTCTGCTTTCAGTGTGAGGGGCAGGCGCATCAGACGCCCCACAGGAGGTGGAGCCAGCATTGTGCGGACAGGGGTGGCCAGAGTACCTTGTTGATGGGGGCTTCGCCCTTCCTGGGCCAGGCGTCGGCAGAGTCATCCGCCGCTCCCCAGGAGGGTGGAGCCAGCATTGTGGTGGCCGAGCACAGCTACAGTTCGAGTCAAGAGGCACTCCTACCTCCCACTAAGGTGTAATCTGCGCATTCACCACCTGTCATCCCTCCAGCCCTGTCACTCACACATCCCAGACAGTCAGATACACATACCAGCAGAGGCGGGCTGAAATGGTTAAGCAAGCAAATGCTAACTTTCTAAAAGTAGCATTTGCAAACCCAGGATACTAACATAAACTTGACTACAAGAAATATTTTATCATCCTGAGTTCAGGCATACTAAACATGACTCGCTACCATGCTCCTTGAGCCTGCGGGGATTATAGGGTGTAATAATTCTCGCAGCTCAGTCTGGCCTAATGGAGCAGGTAGCCTTCAATAGTGAAATACGGTCTTGGTTGTAAGTCACTACTAGGACATGCCACGCACATCAGGGCTTGTCCTACCTTACACCTACAACGCACCCTGCCCGCAGGCCTCCCATAGGGGTGACTAATATGTAGTCAAGGGAAGGGTCGGTGCTGGCAAGTGGGGGCACTTGCCCAGCTAACGTGACGGTACGAGACCGCACGCGGGTTCTGCGGTCGCAGTTCCCAGACACATCTTTACGGCTGCCTCGGTGGGTGGCGCAACCAGCGCTGCAGGCCCACCAGCAGCATTGGCATCTACAAGCCCCGGCACTCTCTAGTGCGCTTTACTAGGGACTAACAGTAAATCCAATGAACCAATCATGGATACCAATCGCATGTACAATTTACAGTAGGGAGCACTTGCACTGCGGCACGGGTCAGCCGTGGCGCAGTGCCCTGAGTATCGGAAAACCAGCAAACCATCGGAGGCACATCAGCAAAAAGTGGAAGGGAGACTCACGCCAAGGTGCCAGGTCTAACAGGTACACTGTGGCAAAAACCTCATTCTAAAGGCTGTGTCTCGTGATGGGGATGTAGGTGAATGGGCAGTCCTGATCTGAGACCCAGATTTTCACCTACCTACAGACACACAACTGTGACCCTGTGTGTCACCTCTGGCCGGGGTGAGACATCATTTCGTGCTAAGTCACTTTTAGCGCCAAGGCGAACACAGCGAATGCAAAAGTGAAAGAAAGACCATATTTTCACCAGACAGAGCTGACTTGCATGCGCTCAATTCCCCCCTCTGCCATTTACACATCTCAACCTTTTGAGTCTCTAAGGAGGTAGAAACCACGCAGGTTTGAAGGCGGAGCCCACTGAAATCAATGGAGACCAAGGTTCTCTAAGAGGCTTCAGGCTGCAACATCTGGCCGGCCTCTCATTTTTGGATATGAGTCCAAGAGGGCGTCACGCTCCAATGAGGATCAGTTGAGAGTATCGGACCTTGTCACTTACAGGCCAATCATTAGACATGAAAGGAACGGTGCTAGGGCCGCACCCAGGGTCTTAACGGGTGTGGGCATATTGTTTTTTACATGATAAGGAGGCTTCTGCAAGCCTCCAAACTGTGGCACATTACCGGGTCCAATGGCTGCGAAGGTGTTAAAGAAAGGCGTCGAAGCAGGGTCACGACCTTAAGTTTGAGCGCCGCGGAGCCAGCTAGTTTCAGTCTAGTCTGTCTGGAGAATGGCCCCGACCTTGCTGAATATTTGCGCTGATAAATCAGCCGGTGCTTCATCAACTCCCACCTTTCTCCCCTACTGAAATGTTGGGAAACACGGCTTTCAGAGTTACAATCGTTTTTAGGGTAAAAAATACAGCATTCCATGTCACACTAGTTGACCCAAGTAGTAACACTGGGTAAATTGTTCGTTTGTCGTCACAATATGCTTTCTTCTACAACTGTGAGAAGTATTCCACAGAATATGCAGGGTCAAAGTCTGAGTTTTTTACACAATGAAACTTTGTATTGCTCACAAAATGTTCTTTCCCAGTTTCTTTTCCATTGATACTTTTGTGAATACTTTTTGGATTCATTTCAATCTAAGTCATCAGATTCCGCTGTTGGCCAAAATGCAATATGTGACTGTTGTATCGTGTCTGTGCGTTTTTTCATCAGTTCCCATAGCATAATATGCCTTATGCATATTTAATTTTATTTCACACACTCTTTCCTGGAGGGCTATTTATTATATGTTAAGGTAAACTCGAATCATTGTGTTTTATGCCAAAGTCTATAGAAGAAAGTTCCACAGTTTATGTGACTTTATTTACGTTTTTCCAACTGCAGGAGTTGGACGAACGTGTCACACCACCCTCAATAGGATATGGCCTTACATTCGATAAAAACTAGCAATAACAAAGTCAATAGGTCTAGCACTGGCACCCAATTTTGGCTTTGCCAATATTTGTGAACGTTTTTTTCTTAAACTGACAATGGGACTACTTTCTGTGTGTACATGAACACTGTGCCAGAGCAGAATGCCATTACTCACAGTATGGTAACTGTGCCCTCTACTGTATGCTGTGATGGGATATGTGACTGACACACTGGCCAACATATAGATGAAGAGAGCTGGCGAAAATCTCCATTCATGGTCATTTTCATGTTTTATGCTATATGTGATTTTATTGATATCAAAAGGTCCTGGCAATACATTGTTTATATAGTGTAAACTCCCAGAACTTGTGGCTTTCATATACAAAAAAGAGATGTCTGGCTGTTAGGGCCTTAGACTGACCTTTTTTTCAGTGCAGGTTCCCAGGTGGAAACCATTCACTTTCCTTCCACCTTTAACACTGCCTGTAATACACCCTGAAGGACTCGATGCGATCAGCAGACATAGGGCCAGATGTAGGTTCCCCAATACCGGTCGGTTACGGCCGAAATTACCGAATTTCGGCCGTTTCCAACCGGTATTAGGCTATTGAGATGTAGGTGCCTACATTTCAGATTCGGTAATTTACCGAATCAGTAATTTAAGGAATCAGTAAATTACCGATTTCTTAAAATACCAATGGCCAGATGTAGGTAATCTCGAGTTACCTACTCTTAAATACCGAATCATACCAATTCGGTATTTAGGAGTAGGTAAATGGGATGTAGGTAATTTCTCTTTTGAAATTACCGAATCAGTAAGAATCGGTAATTTACCGATTCGGTAATTGCCATTCATTCCTATGGGCCTGGAGGCCCATAGGAATGAATGCCAATTACTGAATCTGTAAATACCGATTCGGTAATTGGGGGAAACATTGAAGGGTGGCAGGGTGTCACTTTGACACCCTGTTGCACCCCTCATTCGTGTATGGGTGCACATGTTGCAGACATACATGCCCAAGGGCATGTGTGTCTGCAACATGGCAGCGTTTGAAAAGCAAAAAAAATGCTTTTTCAAGGCTTTTCATTATTTACCACCAACTTCTAGTTGGTGGTAAATAACGAATTCTTATAGCCCTGTGGCACTGATTACAGTGCTACCTACATCTAAAAATACAGATTTGGTATTTTTACCGATTCAGTAATTTTACAGAATCGGTAAAATTACCGATTCAGTAAAATTACCGAATCTGTATTTTAGGTGGCCCTACATCTCAGTATCCAAATACCGGTGGGTAACGGCCGAAAATTGGTATTTTCGGCCGTTACCCACCGGTATTTGGATACCTACATCTGGCCCCAAATCGGTAAATTACCGAATCTGAAATGTGGGGAGCACTCTAATAAGTGCATTGCACAGTTAAGGATTCGGTATTTACCACCAAATAAAAGTTGGTGGTAAATATTGAAAACCTATGAAAAAGCAAATTTGTGCTTTTTCAAAGATGCAATGTGGCAGACATACATGCCCTTAGGGCATGTATGTGTGCCACATGTGCACCCATGCAGTATTCAGGGGTGCAACAGGGTGTCAATTTGCCACCCTGCCACCCTTGAGAATGTTCCCCCTATTACCGATTCGGTATTTACCGAACCGTTAATAGTGAATGGTTTCCCATTCATTCCTATGGGCCTGCAGGAAAGAATGGGAATTACTGAATCGGTAAATACCGATTTGGTATTTACCGAATTTTACCGATTCAGTAAAATTTACCGAATGATTACCTACATACTATTTACCTATTCGGTAAAATTCGGTATTTAAGAATCGGTAAAAAGTTTTATTTACCTACATCTGGCCCCTAGTGCCAGGCGGCACAGGGGAACACCGAGCCCAAATATCTGCACCGCAGCCAAACTGATGCTTCTGTACCAACTCCAAACGCAAATAAAATAAGTAAGGGGCACTTGGAAGCTGTAAAGCTTTACAACATATGCAGCATTTCTATTTCAGTTTGGCAAAATGTGCCATTGCCATAAAGTAGTTGTGGTGCAGCGCTAGCTACTTCTAGACTTTGAACAAAACTGACTACTGGTTTATGTTGAAGTGACATAAAATTGTAGTGTTTACATTAAATTATGACGAGTATCAGTGATAGAAAGAGAGCGCAGGGCCCTTATTGAAGTCTATAGTGCAGAACGTACTATTGAGAGATGAGTTTGTAGTTTCTTTCTGCATTTTGGTAGTGACAATGTGATATACTGTGTATTATATGGGACGCAATGCTGGCCCAGATTCTGTCCTGTCTCCTACATTGTTCTTTCTTACATTTCTTAACTTGAGGTCTGCCAATGCTGTGGCTCCTTCTGTGGGTTGGCCTCCTATAGTGATACATTTTTTGGTCAGGAAGGCATGTGCATCACTGTTGCCTCGTAGGTTGTGATTAAATTGTTGGTGATCCAGTAGGCCTTTAGGTCAGACAGGTAAGATCTCTCGTACTGAGGCAATGTGACACTATGGGTTCAATTCCATCATCACAGGGAGATACTATAGTCAGAATTTATGATACCCGGGGGCATATGTACAAGGACTTTACACTACCGTAGCGTCAATTTACGTTACGGCTGCTTTTTTAAATGACCATATGTACAAGCTGCCACTAACCGCAGTTAGCAACAGTTTCCTTGCAAAAACATTTATTTCCATGATCGTCACTTCTGTTAGCAATAGATAACGGAAATGAGATGCAAGGTAGGTGTTCCTGTGCAAGGACGGCCGCCAACCCCACTTCGCGATATTCACAACGATTTTCTGGTCCGGCGATGCCTTCCCAAAACAGCCACTAAGGCCTGTTAGTGGCTGCTTTTTAAGACCAAAAAATAGCTGGTCTAAGAAATGGTGCTAAAAAGATCAGTACATAAGGTAGACTACCCCAGATCCTCATTTGCCTACCAACTGATGCAATGGAGGTACTACACTTGCATCTTGGAGCCCCAAGAAGACCACAACCACCACAGCCACCAGGAACACCACAGAGGCAGCAGCAAAGAAGAGGGCAGCTCTACTGCCAACATATCACCCTAATAGACCTCATTCCAGGGCATGTGATAGCCCACTACAGGCTGAAAAGGACCTCAATACTACGCATACTGACCCAGATAGACCCCATGCTGCAGGCACCATCACAAAGTAGCAACAACATCCCTCCACAGACAAAGCTAGTAGCAGTGCTGCATATGTTGGCCTCTGGTACCTTCCAATCAACCACTGCCAGAGTTGGTGGAGTCTCCCCGTCATTCTTCTCAAGGTTCCTCCCAACTGTCTTAAATGCTATTACCAGCATGATGCCACAGCACCCATGCTTCCCCAACACTGTGCAAGAACAACTTGACATCAAGCAAAGCTTCTATGCCATTGCTGGATTTCTGCATGTGTTTGGGGTAATTGACTGCACCCATGTTCTACTTGTGCCTCCTGCAGACGCTGCACAAATCTACAGGAAGTACACACACTCAATGAATGTGCAGGCAATCATGGACCACTGTGGCCGGTTCATCAATGTTGTTGCAAAGTTTCCAGGGAGTGTGCATGACTCCTACATCTTTCGACAATCCATCATCAATCAGCGGTTTGAGAATGGCACATATGGAAATAGACTGCTTGTTGGTAAGTACTAACAGAACACACCACATATCTTAAGTCCCCAATCATGCAGCTCAATTATGTGTTAATGCACCTGTAGCAAATGTAATAATACAAACTCTGTAACAGGTCCACCTACTACTCACAAGCATACAATGCCAAGTGATCAAGACCTATATCAGACAACACAACAAGGGAGTAGCCTACATAATCCAACCAGTATGGCACACATGGAATATAGATTTTGCTGAGCTCACCTGATAATTTTTCTTTAAAATATATGCAGCACATGACACAGAACATGTGCTCCTGCTGTGCTACATACATGTTGAAAATAAATATATGTGCCATATGTACAAGAAGATGACAGATCCCCTGCACTCACATGTGATGGTGCACAAATAGCTGACATGTAAAAATATAGTCAGCCATGCACCATGCATCATGTGTTCCTGCATCATGGGATTGCAAGTAGTGCTGCATGAGGGGAGCCCCAACTGCATACAAATATTCTCCTAAGTATATTAAACATCACTCTGTGTCGTTGCAGAATGGAGCATGCAATGGAAGAGCATGCAAACAATGCAAATCACAATCTCACTACATGTTGTACATGCATATAACTACCAATTGGGGTGGATTTAATGTATCTCAAGGGACAGCGGTTAGTGGGGGTAGCCTTGTAGTCAAACTTTCCTCAAAGTTCCTGCCGCTCCGTCACACATTTGCAAATGGCAGGAGAGGTGGAATCTAAGTAGGTGTGACGGAGAGTCATGAACGATCAGGAAAGTGTGAATACAAGGCTATCCCCACTAACTTGAGAAACATTAAATACGCATCAATAGTGCGCACATAAAACACTACAGAACTGGATGTGAGATAATTATACCTTCCACCTTATCACAAAAGTGCAGCTGTCTGCGCCCTCAATTGAGAACAAGATAGGGAAACACTCCCACGGAGGAGTCAAGGACCCTAGGAGGGAACCTCCTTTCATCCTGAAGAAAAACTAGGACGCATGTGGGCCACCTAATAGGGGTGAAACATGTTGGCATGGCATCAGGGTAATAGAAGCATCATCTCCTGACGTCACCCATTTATTTTTGTTTTCATATCCCCTGTGACTCCATTATCAAAGGGATGCCTGGAGATGGAGGCGGATTTGTATTCTTCAGCTCCCCTTGCCTATCTCTCTTAAGCGCACCCTGAGATATGGTTGAGCACACCCTGTCCTCTAGGAGTCAGGGTGAACCATGATGATGTAGCATGACCTTACTAGAGTGTGTGAGGGTCATTTTATCAAAAGAAATGGCTTCCTACATTGCATTTGAGCGGTTGACACCACAAGAGTTCAGTGCCAAGTTTTCAATACACTGGGATGGGATACCTCCGCTGAATTGCATTTGATTTGGGAGGACATAAACACACCCTGTAATACCTATCTACCCTTGCGGCTTTGGTGAAGGTCTCTTCTACCTTAGCCTAGTATTACATGCATATGACTAACACAGTGAGGTGTAGCAATATGATGCACAACAGTTGAAATAACAATGTTTGTTGATTGTAAACTGACACACACTGAAATATTGATGGGTAGTACTCAAACATGCATACATGCAGAGTCAAAGTCAATTAATGCACAAGGACATCAATGCATATGCATGTTGTCATCACATGTCTCAGTAAGTTCATAGTACCAGGTAGCAGTGCCACTGTCACTCAAACACTGACCCACATTTGTGGCAAGGTAGATGTAATTAGCACACAATGACTTCAACGTTTAGCAGACTCTCACAGCTACCCTCAGCACAATCACTCACATTGAGGTATATAGATGATGTTTCAAAATAGTAATCATCAAAACCATAAGGGGGATGTTTCAGCAAGCAAATGTGACAGAGGTGCACCCCATGAAATATGTGCCCATGAGAGGATCAGTATGCGCAAGAGGGCTGTAAATAAACTGTAATCCATTTTCGAGTTAAACATACATCCTGACAGTCACAACATGGAGGCAATACACAGGATCCAAACAAAGCCACCATGGTGATGTGTAGGCTGTCAAGTATAGGCAATTTAATTATGCAGTGATGCTGGTCAATTGTCTCAAGATACACATGACAAATCTGAATATCCAAACTAGCACAAATCACACACACTAAAATAGACACTCTGCAAACACAACAGGCACAAAGACTAATGGACAAGACAAATTAATTGGAAGGTTCCCCTGATTATTAACACAGGGAGGGGGAGAGTAATGCCAAATAGGAGACCCTGTGGTTTACTATTACTAAATGGAGTCTAAGATACTGACTAAAGCCAAGCAGTGCGGGGGCATACAGGTTTGTGAGCAGTCCTAATTTGTCAGTTTATTATGGCAAATGAATGTAAAAAACACTTTTCATACTGTGTGCTCAAATATTACACGATAAACAAATCCACCAAAGATAAAAGGAATATATATAAACAAATACAATTTATTATAAAGCCTCCCTTCAGGGTTACAATCTAAATTAATAAAATACATTAAAATCAATTTTCCACATAGTGGAAAAGTATGATAAAAGTCAAAGGAAAGAGTTGACGCGGCGTTTCGGTGTTCTTTTACAATATTCACACCTTCATCAGGACATTTTGACATTTGGTTGGAGATCTTAATTTTTGAAGCTTCTTTTTAAATTTAAAAGACTTCGAAAACAACTGGATACTTGTATACGTCTGTTTCTTATGGTCATATGGTACCTGGAATGAGGTAACCGCATAAAAATGATTAGGACAAGGTACCTTGGAGGACTCTAACACGGAGGAGCAGGGAGGCCGAATTAATCCGCAAAGGTGTAAGAAAAACAAGAAGCGATCTTACACCAGACAATTGATCAACTTATCACATTGACCTCACAAAAATTAATGTATAAACTCGTGATTCCGAATTGACGAAGGAATCCAGAGTCTTTGAAACTGAACCGAGAGTAAATTCCAGTGGCTCCTCCGTGTCCTAATCATTTTTATGCGGTTACCTCATTCCAGGTACCATATGACCATAAGAAACAGACGTATACAAGTATCCAGTTGTTTTAGAAGTCTTTTAAATTTAAACAGAAGCTTCAAAAATTAAGATCTCCAACCAAATGCCAAAATGTCCTGATGAAGGTGTGAATATTGTAAAAGAACACCGAAACGCCGCGTCGACTCTTTCCTTTGACTTTTATCATACTTTTCCACTATGTGGAAAATTGATTTTAATGTATTTTATTAATTTAGATTGTAACCCTGAAGGAAGGCTTTATAATAAATTGTATTTTTTTTATATATATATTCCTTTTATCTTTGGTGGATTTGTTTATCGTGTAATATTTGAGCACACAGTTTGAAAAGTGTTTTTTACATTCATTTGCCATTATAAACTGACAAATTAGGACTGCTCACAAACCTGTATGCCCCCGCACTGCTTGGCTTTAGTCAGTATCTTAGACTCCATTTAGTAATAGTAAACCACAGGGTCTCCTATTTGACAAAGACTAATGGACACATCTCTCCGTGATATGTTTCATGTGATCAAGGATATGCACTCACTCCATGGCTGATGACGCCCCTCAGAGCAACACACACACAGGCACAGAGAGAGTACAACATTGGCCTTGGACGCACCAGGTCCTTTGTTGAAAGGACACTTGGGGTGCTCAAGTCAAAGTTCCGGTGCCTCGATGTATCAGGCAGTATACTGCTGTACAGACCAGAACTTGTCTGTAAAATCATCATGGCATGTTGCATTTTGCAGAACATATGTGTACACACAAACACGCCATGGGCTGAAGAGCTGGAAGATTCGGACAATCCAGAGAATGACCAGTAAGAAGAGACAGATTCTGCAAACACCACAGCTTCTGCTACTGGAACAGCATGGAGGGATCTAATAATCACACATTTCTTCACCTAATCACAATGTCCAAAGATGCACATGTGTACATTTGTTCATTAAAAAACACATACGCCTAGTTTGTGCAATAAAATATCACTACACAGAATTCTTGCATGCATGTTTATTCTCTGAATAAGTTCATATATCTGACAAGTGGAAGGTAAACATTGTGAGGTTAGTAATGGAGCTTTTTGAGTTTTAGGGTGTGTTTGAGGATCAGATATGAATTTTAGGGTTTGTTTAGGGGTCAGAGATGAAAAATGAAATGAAATGAAAAGAGCATTCATAAAGCGCACAGCTACTCAGGGAAAAGTGTCCTGGTGCTCAAAAAAACCTCAATCCAGTCTGCTGCTGTCCCAGCTGGGCAGAAGAACCTAGGGTTAGTTCCGGAAGAGCCAGGTTTTGAGCATCTTCTTGATGGTGGATACATCAGTCATCTGTCTGACTGTCAAAGGTAGGAGGTTCCATGCACGTGCGCCCTGCACCTGTAAGGAGCAGTCTCCTGTGCAGGCGCGGCAGATCTTAGGGATGGAAGCCAGATGCAATGTAGAAGACCTCAAGGTTCTGGGAGGCACATACTGCGTGACTCTCTTTCTGAGGTACTGTGCACCGGTTCCCTGCAGAGCCTTGAATACGAGAACTAAGGCCTTAAAACAGATTCTCTTTCCTACGGGAAGCCAGTGTAAGGCCTCCAGGTGAGGTGAGATATGGGTCCTGGGTTTCAGCAGGAAGAACGCCCCGGCGGCTGCATTCTGGACCACCTGCAATCAGTTCAGCAGATATTTGGGAAGGTTTAGGTATTGTCATGGAGATAGGCTTTGCCTTCACACTGTGTTAAGTTAGCATGAGCTTATTAGAAGTTTAAACGCCATTTTCCCTTTTTGCTGCTTCTGCACACGGCACATATTGTTATTAATGCTTTGAGCCTAGAATATTTTGCTTCACATGAGAATAATATGTTATCCTATAGTATCAGCTTTGCTTGGTAAGCTATGTCTGAACAGTGAGTGCAGAGGCCTTCAAGGTTATTTCAACACAGTGGTTGTTGTTCGGTCTGATCAGCGCACGTCCTAGATATGACATATATGCAGCTGTGGCCAACTCTGGCTTTTGGCGCGTTTAATAATGCACTGCGCAGAGCATGCAAACACACTTGATGAATATTCGTATGCAGAGAGTTGGTGTAGAAGATGATGTGATCCCTTTCTACTAAGACCAGAGGTATGGGGCCGCCCTTCTAAAACCCAAAGAGACCTTCTGTAGATATAATATAATATACTAGCAAGGGAGGGTAAGACTGAGGTGTAATTTAGCCTTCTTCCCTTGAGCATTTTAACATGCTTTCTCCCTTTGTATTTCATGGAATTGTAACTATGCTGTTAACCTTGTTGCTTATAATATGTTTGCTTGTATTAGCTAAGATACTGCACCTGAGAACACAGCATTAGAAATAAATATTTCAAACTTGCACGTGTCCTCATTTACTCCTCTTTCTGGACTGGTATGTTAGTATAACGAAAGAGTGTTCATGTGTTCCACATGACCTGAGGTGTTCTAAGTTCATAATCTGGGTTGTCTAATCATTGGGGGTGTGTAAGAACCAAGGAGACACTGATTGATAGTCTGGTAGGGGATTTTGGATACTAAGGTGAGTTTTGGCACACCCTAATTCACTGAGGTTCCAAGTCTCTATGCACAGTTCTGTGTAGGAGCAGAATCCCTGCGACATGGCGCCCAATCGTTGGTGGTCTTATTACATGACACTCGAGTAGTACTCCATTCAGTCCTTAACCCCTTCGCTATTGTTTCCGGATAACAGTAGGGTCCGAAAAACCTACCTATATTTACATAGGTATTTTCAAGCTTGAATCTTTTCAAACGGTTTCCTTTTGAATTACTACCCAGTTGTGCTACGGTGGTTTTAGTGTACCTCTTTCTTACTGTGTCATTATGACTGGCGTGGATATTCCGCAGCATAGTCGAATTGCGGTCCGCAATCATTTGCAGGCTTATAAAGTTGTGTTGGAGGGTATGGCAGTTATTATGGTGGTGAGTGCGGAAGTAGCTTACCCTTTCGAGATTTTCTACTCGTGGGTGACCGTCCCTGCTGTGAACGCAGATACTGGTGTGTTCGACACTTATACACCCACTGCCGTGCCACAGGAATATGTTCCGTATAGGACACAGGAAGTACCAATAATGCTTGGCAGCACCGAGTTTGGTTTAATGGCGCCCTACCCCACACTTTGTTAGTAACAAGGCTAGGTCCTTTGTCCAATCCAGGCGCTACTTGGCCTGTTTTGGCTGGATTTACACCGCATCCTCAAGCGGGAGCGTTTCCCCTTGCTGACCTAAGGCGGCTCCATATGGTTGCGATTAGTGTTATTAGGTCGTTAGTACAATACATTACCTGCAACCCCCCGGGCGGGGCCCCAGGTGTTGCGGCGCTTCCAGACGGACCGAGCGGAATGAAGCTTAGTCCTGTCATGGTCAATGCAGTGATGGGCAGTGATGGGCAAGCGCCCCCAGGATAAGGATGATATGCCTTTCTGGCTTGCCGAGAAATTTGACCAGTTGGAAGCCGTATTTCCTAACACGAGTCTGACAATAAGTTTGCCGAAAGATTTGATACCAGAAGCTGGTGACTGTGAGTCTTGGGGTAAAATTTTTGCGGCGGTGTATACGAGGTGCTTCGGCACTCCGTCAATAACAGTCCTTCCCTCTGTCATTATTCGTGTACAGGATGATCACGGACCTGAGGCAGCAGTTGAATTGGGTATGCAGCTGTGGTGCAGTTTTGACGTAGTTTCCGATCTCATACTTGCGAATGTCAAGGGAGATGCGGTGAACTTTCAGGTGTCTAATGCTTTGCAGGCTGTTCCCGATGCCGATAAACCCCGTCAGTTACCGAGAATTATTACGGCAGCTTGTAAAACCTTGGGCCGTAATAGTTTGGTGTCAAGCCTTTCTCTACAAAAGAGATAAAACAAACCCAAGGGCAAAAGTTGGAAACAGATGACCAGCCCAAGGCTAAAAAGCAAAATTGGCGGAAAAAACAGAAACAGGGTAAACAACAACAACAGAAACAAGGGTCACGTCCTGCATCACCAGTGCCTGCACCTACAGAACGTGTTTATGACTTGCGCAATCGCGCGATGATAAAATCACCTGATCGTTTTCAGGTTTCTGAACAACGCTCTCCTTGTTCTTTTCAGGAATCATCGGCCTCATCGACCGGTGGTGGAGGAGGCGGCAGAGGTCGGGGTGGCCAGCAGGGACGCGACCAGCCCCGCCCAAAAGACAGTAAAGGCAAGCAAGATGATTCAACGCCAAAAAGACCCCAGTTTCAGAAGAAGAAAGTTGCCGCCTTAACAGCGAGATATGCCACAGATAGTGAGAACGCAGCTTCGGAATCAGACATGGGCACTGACATTGTTGGACAGCGCGGCGGAGATTACCATAGTGTGAGAGGCCCTGCGTCCACTACTGAAGGTGACAGCGACTGACCAATATGTTGTTGTGGAGACAGCTGATACCAGAGTAGCTCCCCCTGAGAGACTTTATAAAATAGTCCTTTTAATTGAAGGTGACATACAACGTACCATAAAAGGGGTATTTTGGGAAGATCTTACAACTACCTATGACATTTTGTTAGTGGAGCCTGACTGGCCCCCACCTTTTGGTCTCACAGCTCCGAGAGGGGAGGAGGTAATCCTCCCTAGTTTCGCGCACACAGTCTCGAAGGAGCATCCGCTGAATTTTGTTGAAGAGTGGGCTAAGGCCCTTGCGCCGGCTCTGTACCGTACACATTGTGGTTGGGATACATTTTCCCCACAACACGAGATTCCGTTGCGGTCTCTGCCACAGCCTCAACCTCAATATCCCATTCGACGTGAAGCTAAGGCTTCCTTTGCGGATATCCTTGAACAATTGGAATATCAAGGCGTAATTGAAACTTGTGTTTCACCGATGAATAACCCTCTTTTTACTGTGGCCAAGCCTGACGGTTCGTACCGTTTGGTATTGGATTACCGGCATTTAAACTTGCATTGCTGTACCTGTGCAGTACAGAATACCCACAGCTCTGCTTTAGTGGATGGTCTTGTGCGTAAGCGGTTTAAAACCATACTTGACATATCCAACATTTTTTTTGCACACAATTTGGATGGTCTAAGTTACCAATGGACCAGTTTTACCTGTGGCGGCAAACAACGCCAATTTAAACGCTTAGCGATGGGCTATAAGAATAGTCCAGACGTGTTTGCTGCCCTTACTGTCTCTCACTTGGAGAGAGTAGACACGGATGCGTGTTCGTATGTGGATGACATATATCTCACAGACGACGAGCTTTGGGCGCATCTTTGTCGCGTTGACCGCATAATTTGTAACTTTGCGTACTTTGGTTACAAATTCAACTTTGCAAAGTCTCACATTGCAGAGTACACAGTGTTGTTCCTGGGCTATGAGCTCAACAATGAAGGTCGAGGATTAGCCCCTCACTTCTTGGAGAAATGCGCACAACTGCGCGCTCCTACAACTCTGAAAAAATTACAGTCCTTGCTGGGATTTTTGAATTTCCGGCGTATTTATATTCCCGAATATGCCCAGCTTATCAAGCCTTTGTATGCTTTGATACAACCTACTTTCACCAAATCGTGCTGGCTGCCAGAACATTCAGCTATTTTGCAATCTTTGCAGGCTGATCTCCTTGACTCTAAATTCTTACTGACTAGTGATAACCACACCAACCTGGTGATAAGAATCATCCTTGGGGTGGTGGGTTTCACTTACCTTACTTTTAACGAAGGAGACCCAGTACCTTTTGCTTACAAGTTACACTTGTACACTTCGGCAGAAATGCGTTTTTCCACTGTGCAAATGACGATTCTAAAGGAACGTGCACTGTCGCAGGGATAACGCATGTTGGTCGTTACCCCGTATCCTGCACTAGAGGCAGTGACGAAGGCCAGTGTACCAAATTCTAAAGACTTGCACCCACAATGGATACAATGGGCTGCATCATTGACGTCTCCGGATGTCACGTTTAATTTTGATGCCTCCTTACAGTCACAGGAGTTTTTGCAGTATGAATTTGTTCATCCTGCGCCTTTGACTATGCAGCCTTTGGAGGATTTCCATTGTATCATATACACTGATGGTTCAGCGCAAGTTGCGCATGGGTCTTAACACGCATACATTTCCGCTTGAGCCATTGTGGTAGGTGCCATGGTGAATGATGAGTTCAAGTCCCGAGTCGTGCACATGCAGACTTTAGGGAACTGCGCCGCACAATTGGCAGAGCTTCGTGCTCTGATGCTTGCATTGGAGTACGCTGATCCCAGGGTGACAACTCTTATTGTGAGTGATTCTTACTACTGTGTCCAGTCTTACAACGAGAACCTGTTCTTTTGGATTCAGAATGATTTTCGTGATTCCAAGGCTAGCACAATAAAACATAAAATTATCTGGGTCCGAGTGGCTGAGCTTAAAGAGCAGTTGCCACTCTTGTTTGTAATTCACATTCTCGGTCATCAGTGCGTGGGAGTCCACGATGTTGGCAATTCTTTGGCCGATGAGGCCGCAAAATCAGCAGTATCGACATATTTGGTTGCAGCAGTTACACGTTCCAAAAATAAGATCGATGGTGATATCTTGGCATCTGTTTCTGCGACTGAGAAAGGAAGTAAATATAATAAGGGGTTCCCTTCGAAGTATTCATACCACTTAAGTCCTGATAAAGTTCCTTATGTGAAAATACCGGACGTTGGTGAAAGGTTGATTCCCAAATCAGACCACAGGTCAGTACTGATTACAGCTGCCCATGAAGGTGTTGCGTCTGCGCATGCGGGCGTTTCGGCAACTATATCTCAGTTACAACAATGTTTCTGGTGGCAGGGACTGTACAAACAGACGCGTGATTATGTCCTTCAATGTGACATTTGCCAGCAGATTAAACCTTCGACTGCTACGCGTCCACCCCAGACACAGTTGTACATTTCTAATAAACCACTTGGATGTGTTTATTTAGATCACTGTGGTCCTTTTTCTTCTGATGCTGCGTATAAGTACATCTTAGTAGCAGCTGATTCATGCACACGCTTTGTGTGCGGTTGGCCACACCGCAGCGCTGATTCACGAACTGTCATAAGAGACTTGTGAGTCTTTGTAGGAATTTTTGCCTGTGGTACCTTCCATTCGGATCAGGGTCCGGCCTTCGCCTCTAAGGCGTATAAGGATGCCATGACTTCGTTGGGGGTGCAAGTCAAGTTTTCGTCTCCATACAGACCTGAGGGTAATAGTGTTGTGGAATGAATGAACCGAGATTTAAAACAGTCTTTGGCAGCTAGAGTTATAGGCACTGGCAGGAACTGGCTGGCCCACCTCAATAGCGTGCAGCATGCTCTTAATAATCTCCCTAGAAGGTCTCTGGGTAGGCGGACCCCATACAAAATGCTCTATGGTATCAAGATGTTCGTACCGGACCTTGACGGTCTAGACCAGGCAGCTGTTGCTGCCTCCTTTGACGTAGATGAACATTGCAATGTTTTACAGGATCTACAAAAGACGAGAGACAGTCTTGCGAAGGAACATTTGCCCTCCACCTCGGATGATGCGTTGCAGATCCCGATAGTTGGTTGGCTACCCCAAGTTGGACAACTGGTTTGAGAGAAGATCGAGAACAAGAAATAATTTGGTCCCTCTTTTGGAGCTCCTGTTCCGGTGCTTGGCGTGAAGGGCACAAGAACAGTCATTTTACTTCCACTTCCAGGTCGTAAGGAAAACAGGTATATCTCCATTGACAATGTCAAAATACACAGAGTGGCCGATTCTTCATAGTATGACACCGGCAGTCTCATGTCCTTCGATTTTGAGAAATTCTCTTCTGGCCCCGGCTTCTAATCCAATGCCTGATGTTGCCCTTGAGATGCCTGCAACTTCTAGTCCTTTATTGAGTACATTGCCCGGTACTCAACTTGATGAAACTGACTACACTTACCCAACTGACTTATCGATGCGTGATTTGCAAACACGCTTGGCTACAGAATCCAGATTTTCTTTTGACACTGATTCACACACATCGAGGAAACCTTCAAAATTAACTGTTTAAAAAACATTTTTTGATTCCCCCTTGGACCTATATTTGGTTGGTGCTTTTTTAGGTTTACTCTTTTATGTCTATTGGCTTTGTGGTGTACTTTTTTCGACTCGTGAATGGACACTATGTCGAGGAGAGAACATTCATCCAACATATCAATGGAACATTGGCTCCGCATTCCTCATCACACAGATTGAAGAGGGACCTGACTTTTGTTAATATCACTGCTTGCAAAATATACGTTCTGATGATTGGGATGCTCAGGCCGTAGAAGCTTTTGTTTTCTGATTTGAAATACTATACTGCCTTTGATGCTGAAGATTTATATTTAGAATCTGCTAAATACGGTGATTTATATTGTTACCAACATTTTGGCAATCATTACCTTCATAAGGCTACTACCAGGAGGAACACTGTCAATTATACACAATGGGAACATTGTCCAGTTCCTATACAAGGCTGTTCTGCTTCCTTTTTGAAAAGGTTCACTTACTTTACCGATTTTAATCAGCCAAATCCCAATGCATTTTATTTTAAAATAACTGAAAAGTCCACATCCAAAGTTTGACTTACTGATACCAAATTATTGTATTCGAAGTCCTTTCTAGACCAGTTAGCTGTTGGAGGCTACGAGTTGTGGAAGGATAGCATTGACCTTAAATCAGTTTGGGGTTGTAAAAGCTGGCAAGTGCAAGGCACTGAGGCTTTGCACCGTGCATGCCTCATCCTGAACCATATGTTGTTTTTGAATTCTACAATTTCACAGACAACTTGCTTTGGATTGGCTACTACTAAAAAATTAAATGCTTCTTCTTTTCCTGAATTAGAAGAATATTCTGGTTGGAGTAATGTCACTAAATTTTCAATCAGAAAGTTACAAACTCTGTTGTTAATTCCTCCTTTAACATATTCAGTTTGAATCCCAAAGGCTGGCTGCTCTGGCACAGAAGTGCTGACTCTTGCCAGCATCGTTTTCTGGGTTTGGCTCAAGGCTTAACGCAGGTCAGGGTGGATCCCCGTTTTGAAAGTGGCCATTCTGTGACTACTTATTCTGTAGGCAAATTATGTCAGAATTGGCTCAAACACTCTACCTTGGCGTCAGTTAAACTGCATTTGTCTAAACTGACTGACGATGTTGATCTGAATGATTTTATTAAGGGCCCGGCTAACGGCAGATCTAAAAGATGGATATATGCTATTTACAACGAGGTCTGGAATACTTTCCAGATTGAGGCGGCTACCTGCGTTAGGGCTATAGATCAAGCCAATTTAGAAAAAGTACTTGCAGTTGTAGATAATAGCATAAACACACTTTCTTACCACATTTACACATTGGACAATATTGTATCATCTATTGTTGATATTGTGCAAGATGAAGTGTCTGTACTGTACCATGGTCAAAATCAATTGCGTTCTATTATGCAGTTTGCATGGACACTGCAAACCCTGAAGGCAGGAAAAGTGCCCTGGCATTGCATGAACAAGTCATCCTTGTTTGCCCTGGTTAATTTGACTGACAAGCAGCGTTTGCTTTCAGTGTAAGATACATCTTTTTCTATGTTACACATTGAAAGGTTGGAACCTTTACCGTTTTCTGTGGCAGAAGCCAATACTGCAATGTGGCTTATCCACGGATTAATGATTCTCCAGTTTCCTTTATTCAAGTTCGAGGGATGTATGAAGTACTTTGCCATTGGTAGATATGAGCCTTTTGGTAGTGCTTATCTCCATGAAGCTTGGTCGCTTCCATTTACGTATAGATGCATTAGGGAGGGAAAGGAAGTTTATTTGAATGGTGAAGATTGCACTGAAACACCGGATCACTCGTTGATGTGTAGGCATATCCAATTACATGGCTCCTGTAATCAGAATGAGCCAAATTTAGCCTGTATTTTGAAAGGTACACCTGTGCTTGCTATCGTGCCCACATTCACATTACTGGCAAATGGGAGTTATTTACTTTTAAATAATGAAGATTGTTGTATGTTAGTGGCGGGAATTGCTTATATCGTTACCGTCAGTGAATTTGTGGTTTGCTCTAAGAATGTATCCTCCTCCACATGGGAGACTTGATGTTTCCATCTGGCCCAAAATTCCGACCTTGAAAGCAGAGTTCAATAAGATGAGTCGCATAAGAGCTCTATTGTCCCAGAAGGAAGTTGCCCTCACATCTGCTCGTGAAACATTCGTCCTTCACGTAGCTAACACCCACATAGAAGTGCATGCCTTATTGAATACTGATTTGCCCTTGCATTTCGGTGTGTTAATTCACACTATCTTTAATGCATCCTCCACCACAGGGCTGGCTCACTTTTTTAAAGTTGTAAGCAGTGGCCTTGTGACTTCTTTTCAAACTATATTTGGTGTGTTTCTAGCATTCTTCCATTCTATTTTTTCCAGCCTATTTGGTGGATTTCCCTTACTGCTGGCTCTGGCTGCTGGCGTGCTTTTGCTGTTTTGCTTGTTTCAAAATGGATGCACATCCTGTGTTACAAGACGAGCTGTCTCGGCTGGGGCTGCTTCGCGCCCAAATGCTTGAGTATTATGGAGCGCTGCCTCTTGCTACATTGAGTGCAGCTTATGGATTATCGTTTCGATTTTCCTACTTTACTTGTGTCCAGTCTGTCTTTCATTGCCTGAGTTGCGACTTCGACTGGGCCCTGGATTTGTGTCTCTGCAATACGGTGTCTCCTGATGCGGATTATAATCAACTTATGAGCCCCTTAGTTGCTCATGAATTGCCTTGTTCTGATGGAGGGATTATGGCCTTGGCAGTGATGCATGGAGTACTGGGTCGTTGGAATGTGTTCAAAGCGGCGCAAGATTTCTTGGCACGCAGCTTGATTGAAAACCCACCGAGTTGTCCTCTGATGGTGCTAGAAGCTCCGGTAATTGAGGAACATGTATGTACTTTCCCTTTGTTAAATTGGATGGCCGAATTATTTTCGGATGAGAACAGTGACTTTCTGTTGGAGGCTGTTGCTGCATATTTTGAATATTCGTTATTAGGATGAGATATATCTTCTGTCTCTCTTCCATGACCGCCGCCATTTATTGAACATCGGATATTTTCATCAATTTGTTTTTGGCCCAGACCTATTGACTTCACTATGTCAGAAGGTTACATTTTTGTTTTTGGGCAAATTGAATTGTTGACAAACTATGAGATTTTTGCTTCAATTTTTTTTTATCTTTATCGTTCTAGGAACAGATTGGAGACCTGTGTTCGGAATATTGTTCATGAACTCTGCATTCCTATATTTGCCCCTTATCTTATCTTATCTTATCCATGCTCGGATCAAGGGAGGGTTTCATGGAGATAGGCTTTGCCTTCACACCGTGTTAAGTTAGCATGAGCTTATTAGAAGTTTAAACGCCATTTTCCCTTTTTGCTGCTTCTGCACACGGCTCATATTGTTATTAATGCTTTGAGCCTAGTAGAATATTTTGCTTCACACGAGAATAATATGTTTTCCTATAGTATCAGCTTTGCTTGGTAAGCTAAGTCTGAACAGTGAGTGCAGAGGCCTTCAAGGTTATTTCAACACAGTGGTTGTTGTTCGGTCTGATCAGCGCACGTCCTAGACATAACATATATGAAGCTGTGGCCAGCTCTGGCTTTTGGCGCATTTATTAATGCACTGCGCAGAGCATGCAAACACACTTGATGAATATTCGCATGCAGAGAGTTGGTGTAGAAGATGATGTGATCCCTTTCTACTAAGACCAGAGGTATAGGGCCGCCCTTCTAAAACCCAAAGATACCTTCTGTAGATATAATATATTATACTAGCAAGGGAGGGTAAGACTGAGGTGTAATTTAGCCTTCTTCCCTTGAGCATTTTAACATGCTTTCTCCCTTTGTATTTTATGGAATAGTAACTATGCTGATACCCTTGTTGCTTATAATATGTTTGCTTGTATTAGCTAAGATACTGCACCTGAGAACACGGCATTAGAAATAAATATTTCAAACTTGCACGTGTCCTCATTTACTCCTCGTTCTGGACTGGTATGTTAGTATAACGAAAGAGTGTTCATGTGTTCCACGTGACCGAGAGGTGTTCTAAGTTCATGTTCTGGGTTGTCTAATCATTGGGGGTGTGTAAGAACCAATGAGACACTGATTGCTAGTCTGGTAGGGGATTTTGGATACTAAGGTGAGTTTTGGCACACCCTAATTCACTGAGGTTCCAAGTCTCTATGCACAGTTCTGTGTAGGAGCATAATCCCTGCAACAGTATAGGACATTGACATCGTCCAGTCTGGAGACAATCAGGGCTTGGACAACGGTCTTCGTGTGATCGAGAGGCAGAAGGGGGAGGAATTTCCTGAGCTTCCGCAGGAGGCCAAAACAGGATTCTGCGACTGACTGGACCTGCGCTTTTATTGACAAGGCGTTATCCATCTTGATGCCCTGGTTTTTGACCGTGCTGACATAGGAGAGTGGCGGTGACATATAAGGTTGCCACCACCATTTCCACTCATCCGAGGGTAGGGAGCCGAAGAAGATAACCTCAGTTTTCTCTGGGTTACATTTAAGTGGCTTCTCCATCAACCAGGAGAAAACCCTTGTAAGACATTGGTTGATCTTTCCACCGTCAAAGTCTGCTCCCTTGTCACAGGTGAATATAAGCTACGTGTCCTCAGCATAGGAGATCACTTTAGCGCCGAAAGCTTGTGCCAGACGAGCACAGATATGTAAAGGTTGAAAAGCGTGGGGCTCAGAATTGAGCCCTGAGGGACTCCCACCGTCAAGGTGGGGATGGGAGCAGTGAAAGGGGGAGACTAGACTTCCTGGTGTCTATCCTCCAGGAAGGAGGAGAACCACTTCAGAACGCTGTCGAAAGTTGCAACAGAATAAGCATGGCTTTAGCCCCCTCGTCGAGCTTCTCCTTGATAGACTCAGGGACTTCAAGAAGAGCTATCTCCGTGCTATAATAATGACCTGAAACCCGACTGGCTCTGGTGGAGGATATTGTTTTTTTCTGCAAAGTCGGAAATCACTGAGTTAACGTATTTCTCTGAGGTCTTGGAGAAGAACAGTAGTAGTGAAATGGGTCTGAAATTAGCTGATGCCACGTGGTCAGCGAAGGGCTTTTTTAGCCCAGGAGGATTTGGACACTTTTCCACCTGCCAGGCACATGGCCAATCATCAGAGAAAAATTGAAGACTTTGATAGATGTCAGGGTAATGGCCTTGGCCACCGAGGCTAGCAGATTTGCTGGGCAGAGGTCCATGAGGGAGCCAGACCTAAGGTTTTTTATGATCTTCAGTGCACCTCCAGTTGGAGTGGGGGAAACTGAACTAGCGTTGAGCCATCAGTAGGGGCCACAGGAGCTAAAGTGTTAGTGTGTGCTGTGTCCTCAGGGAGGCTCTCTGCGGAACCGTCTTGAATGACTCTGATCTTATCGTGGAAGAAGGCTACGAGTTGGCCAGGCCATTCCAGAGAAGATGGAAGATACTTGGCGACAGAGGACCGGCAGGAAAAAGCTTTTACAATTTAAAAAATATCCTTGCCTGTATTTCTGGATGTCTCAATTTTGGTGGCAAAATAACTTTTTTGGGCCTCGTACATTTTTGTGTGTGGACCTTCAAGGCCTGTTTATATACAATTTTATCCTCTGAATTGAAGTTTTTGCACTATAACCTTTCCAGGCGCTTTCAGGAGCTTTTGCTCAGCCCAAGTGCTTCGTTAAACAATGGGCTGAAATTCTGGTTATCTTGGGAGAGTGGCTGGGCCTAGGGGCGAGCGCATGAGTGCAGTGCTGCAGCCAGTTCTTGAGGCAGAGAGCGTCACTCTCTGGGTTGCCACTTAGTGAAGGCAGGTGATGTTCCAGTGCCTCACTCAGAGCTGATGGAGTGATCCGATGGAAAGGTCTTTGCGAATTTGCCCATTTCGTGCTCAGGGATTGGGGTCTCCTTGCCGCCTTATGGACCTTGAAACCAATAAGGTAGTGGTGTGACCACACTAGTGGCAGGGGTAGGCCCACATCGATCTTAGAATTTGAGAAAATCTGGTCGAGGGTGTGGCCCTAAATGTGTATGGGATTGGAGACGTAGGGGGGACGGGTTAAAGATGGCAAGAGACTTGGTCAAGAAGATAGCCTCGGGATCCGAGGGTTTGTCCAAATGGATGTTAAGGACTTCCAGTACCAGGAAGTGGTTGTACCTGACAACCGGGGGGAGATTGCTTCACTGATGGATTTCAGGAAGTTGCCGGTTGGACCAGGAGGCCTATATATTAGGACTCCGGCCAAGGATTGGTGTACTGATAGTGCGTAGTGAAAACGAAGACATTCTGCCACATCTATCTCCCCCATAGGGATAGTGTTGCAGGAGATTTCTTGTTTAAAAATGCTTGCTACACCTCCTTTGCAACTGAGCGAACTCTCCTGAGAATCTGGTACCCGGGAGTGATAGCCGTGGCGATGGTAGGGTTGGAGGCTTCAGTGAGCCAAGTTTCCGTAAGAAACATTATGTCAGTGCGCGAGTCTTGCAGCAGCTCAGAGACGTGTAATTCCTGCTTTTGCAAGGTGCATTTGTTTAGTAGGTATGCTTTGAAATTCCCACCTAGGTCCACAGCAGGGGCATAACGTGGCCCATTCCAGCATGGCCCACCTTCGTAGGGGCCTGATTGTCCCGAAAGAATTTAAGTTGTGTTTGGGGGTCAAATATGAATTTTAGGGTGTGTTTGGGGATCACATATGAGGTTCTGAGATGAATTTTAGGGTGTGTTTTGGGGGTCATTGATGAATTCCATGAAATCATGTTTATCTGAGGAACAACATGCACTTAGCGTCCACGTTTTCCCTGCTTTAACGCAAAAGCAATATTTTTTTCAGAACCGTTATGGAAAATAATGGCAAAAAACATGTAACAACATGGAATATTACCAGTAAAGCCAATTTGCTTGCAGATTCTTACTGCATAGTCAAAAAACGGTCTGCAAACACACAGGAAATGATGTCAGCATGGATCCAGTGTACTGGAGGAGTACTGTACACACTTACTTTCTCTTTTTGAGCACACTGCTAGTGAATGTGCAGTGTTGTAGGAGTTTGGAGTAGTGTGCTGGTGTTTTTAGAAGTAGAGAGTGTTGGTGGTCCTGTGAACTGGCCCCAGTGTCTCTGTGAAGTCTTTTGTAATTATACTGACGTGTTTTTTGTGTCTTGTACCAAATCTTGTCAGGTGTCTGTCCAGGGGGTAATTTTACATTATTAATAGTTTCTGGGGTATATATTTGGGCTGATTGTCTTACTAGTGGGCTTAGGTGTGTTCTGGGAGATGTTGGGTGTGGGTAGGTAGGGCAGGATGGTAGAGGGGGTATTGGGGGACTTCCTCTGGCTGGTAAAATTCTACCTGTCCTTGATGGTTGAGAGCAAGGGTAGGATCCTGCAGGGATATTCTGTACGAGTGCGGAAGTTGAGGTGGGAGCATGTAAGAAGTCAGATTATATGGATGCTCAGTGTGGACAAGACTGTCCGGCAATAGAAACACCAATGCAGGATTGCGTGGGCCGTGAGGGTGACATGTTGGCCAACCTGGGAGTCATCATTGGCCTACAAGTTGGTAAGTACAACCTCATAATTGTTAAAAGAACATTTTTGTAACAAAATCTAAAATGCAGTCTGTAACACAATGGGACATATGTTCAAGAAAGTGTCAGAGTGAGGCATTAGCCGTCATGGCTTAACACCTCACTTTGCCACTTCAGAAACGCAAGGTTGCACCACATTTACAACGATATGGTACAGCCTTGTGTTTCCCCCAGCGCTGGTGCTACACTTAGCAGTGTTGTTCCAACGCAGGCACCCTTGCACCACAGGGCAAGGGTGTCTGCATGCAGGGGAAAGATTGTTTATGTACAGGAAGGGTGAACGTCCTGTACATAAACAATCAAAGGCATTTCGCTTTTTCCATGTGTGCTGCACAAGGCAGCACACATGGAAAAATCAAAAAGAGAGGTGAAAAATGTTTTTTTTCTCGTTTTGCAAAGTTAAGATCAGATTTTCGATGATCTCAACTTTTGGCGCAGTAACCTACAAACGCTGCCCTTGTACATAGGTTTTGTGTAACGTATGATGATATAGGAACAATTGGTATTAAAAAAAAAGACCTTCTCCGGAGTGTCATCTGCCACATTCAGAAGGTGTGATCATACACCATCAATTGTTTTGACACACCCTTGTGAGATCTGCAGCAATGATATTGTCTAAAGACCATGGAGAACATGATGTTGTTGGGAAAAACTTGGCCTTGGGTACGTTTCACACAAGTAGTGTGTGCAGAATGTGCAAATTTGCAAGCAGGATTCACAATAAGGGACATTAATGTCAGACTGGCCCGAATAGAAAGGGAACTGTTGAGGCAGAGCACCCACCTCCAGGACAGCAAGGCTCCCTGGGTCTCCCATTTTGACATGGACAAGTAGGGACCCATCCCCCATTTCACCAGTCCCCCAATGTTTTTTCATATTTCTAATTAGTAATTGTGTAGGTTTTTAAGTGTTAGGCTGTGTAGGAACAGGTAGTGTAAGATTGTGTATGCGCAGTAAGGTCCTCTTTCATGCACATGTGCAATCTTCAAATCAACTCAGACACCCTTGCACAATGGTGCATCTGTGCTGCCATCAGTGGTGGCATGCTCACTTCTGCCCATGATCAGTCACGTACACGGTGCATCATCATATATGGTGTCACAGAGATGCAGCACTTTGCAGACAATTTGTATGTGCGTGGTGTTGATGCAAAGGGGCCATTTTGACACCCTGCTGCATATCCAGGCAATGTGCCCCTTTGCTTGTTCATCTTTGTCTTATTTTGTGGTCTGATGTAAATTTTTTATTGTCTGAATTTTGGATTACTTTTTTGTGCTGATTTCTAACTCTGTGTCACCACCAATATGTGTATTGTAATATGTTCATTGACTAGGGTGATACGTGGCTATACCCCCAGGGACAGGAGTATCTGGGTCAAGCTCTGCAGTCCGTGTGGGTGTGCACTGAGTGATATTTATTTGGGCATGAGTGACATTGGTCCCATCCACCCCCTTCCCCCCAGTCCCTAGTTGTTACGTACCCTGTTGCTGATGTAGCTGATCATGTTCTGCACTATCCTGTCCCTGGACTCCAACCACCAACTCCTCACAGATGACTGCGGACACCTGTTCCTCTAAGGCATCTAGCTCTTCCTTGGCACTGGACTCCCACCTTCAGTCTGTAGTGCTGCCTGGCGATTGTTGTCAGTTTCTGCATGGTGTTGCGCTTAGCATCATGTCAGCGGTCACTATCCTCCTCACATCTGCGACAGCATTCACCTTGGCTGCGATGGACTGCTATATTACAATTTTGCGCCCCAATGACACAGTGGAGCTGAGAAAGAGCTGGTGTTGTTTCTCTGTCACCTTAGCAATCAGAATCTGATTTTCCTGCTGGCTGAACCTGGTTTTCCACTTCCTCCTCCCCTTCCCCTGGGTCTCTGGCTGGTCATCCTGGCTATTTGTGGTGTTATGGGGTTGTTCTCTCCTACAGCACTGGGTCCAGCTTCCTCCATAGTTCTTCTATTTTTTTGGGGTGTTTGGGATGCTTCACTGGCGTTTTGTAGTTAAATCTTGCCTCTAACATGAAAAAAAGTGCCACGCTGATTAGCGTGCAGTTCCTGGCCACTGACGCGCCTGCCGCCACTTTTTTCATGTTAGCGTCAAGATTTTTATTGCTGTAACATAGATGTTTACGTGGACAAATACCGCTGCGATGAGAAACTATCACCATCTAGCGACATCGGTATCATGGCGATAGTTTTCAGCGGTAAGTGGGTGTTAAAAAATTGCCACTAACTAATCATTAGTTAAAGCCAGTCCTCGTACATATGGCTCCTAGTGTTTCCCCGGAATGGGAAATAAAGGGCAGACCTGGAATATCACGTCCAATTCTGCCTGTTTTTTGCACTTTGGGGAAACAGCGGGCCCAAATCCACAGCAATGTACACCAGGTTGGAGAGGATGGTAAATGGGTGTGGGCTTTTTCTTTGACTTTGAAGGTGTAAAAGGAGATGGTGAGGGGGAAGAGCAGGATACTTTTTTCTTCCGCTGGGGGAAGCTTCTCTGCTCCCGTCATGTTGAAGTATGTAGGTGTACGGAGTAGGACTCAGCAGCTGCATGCTGCCCCAGCCGTTCTACAGATGATCTCTGGGTCTGGTGTCTCCGGTTCGAAATTATTGGGCCAAGAGTTTGCAGACCCGATAATTCAGCAAAAGTAACCTCACACACCCTTTGACCTCCAGAACAGGAAGTGATATTACATGAACTTTGAACCTGAATATCCAAAGGAAGTGTTGTCACTTGACCGTAACCATGAACATATCACAATAATTGACATTGTTAAAGTTTCATAACTGCATGATAACTATAACGCAGACAAATGTCCATTTTATAAACCAACTACATTAGGGTGCTGACATAATCTTTGAAAGTGGTGGAAAGTAATACTTGTCCTGAATTGTAGAAAGCCAGGCCTCTTCCAGGAGGGGGTACTCCCATGAGACCATTTTGAATAAAATTGGGTCAACTAGTGTATTCAAAAACACAATGTTCACACAAATTTGCTAAACAGCCACAGGCTCTGAAAGGACACTTTCATATCACTTTCATATCAAGTCTTTTCATGGTGTGCCAAGCCAATGAAATCTGATGTTCCTGAGGAGTTCACCTCACTGTTTTCACAATGTATTTCAAAAATTACTTTTTTATTGAGCATGTGGCAACATATAATCATGTGTGCTTCATCTACGCTATGGATGCCAGTTGATGCCAAAAATTACATATGATATGTTAGTGACATGGGGGGCGTGGCTTGGACGCCGATCGGGATGGCGGCGTGAGCTCGTAGCTCCGCGCGGATTCCCGCTAATTCTCCTGTTTTTCGGGACCCCAGGCGACCCGGAGAAGACGTTCCTGCCCTCTGAAGTGTAGGGGGACAGCTGGACATAATCGGTTAATTGCTGGGGGACTGCTGGCCCCGAGGAGATCGAGGAAGAGGCGGCCGAGGTGTAGACCAGGGTGTGAAGAAAATGGCGGAGAGGAGATCGGATGGTCCCGAACTACAGCCCTGAGTCCGGCTGTCGCCAAGCAGAGAGGGACCCTGCACCCGACTACCCGACGCACTGGGATTGGCGGCGCGAAGCCTTGAGACCGGGGGACGCTGCCCGATTCACCCAGGGGACCCGGGGGCCTCGTCGGCCGCCGTCCCGTGACTCATCCTCCCCCCACCGGACTAGTGGGGGTGACGGACCGGAGCTCATCCGCCTGGTCATTGCTCCTGAGACCATTGGCGGTGACATTGTGCTGCCTGGTGCCCGGTGCTCGGCACGGGCCCACGAGAGCGCCCCACAGAAAGGGTGGCCGGACTTGTGACGCAGCGCCCTGACATGGCGGCGATCGGAGGGCCGACACCCGGGAGCCGAGAAGGGGACTCGGCGACATCGACCCGGTTGAGTGAGAGTCCCTCCCCGGAGCTTGACCAAGAACAGCGGCTGAAACGGCGCTTGGATGCCATCCTTGAGGCGATCACCTCCACCAAGGAGGCGTTACATAACGACATTGCCCAAGTGGCCACGGGCCTGGGGCTGCTACGTGCGGATCACCAAAGCTGGCGGATCGGGTCAAGGATCATGACCAACTGTTGCTGGACCTGAAGCCCTCGCTGGTGACCGCGGAGCACAGGATTACAGACATTTTGGCCCGGCTGGACACTCTGGAACGGAGGGCGGAGGATGCCGAAGGCCGCAATAGGCGGAACAACGTGCGGGTCGTAGGCCTGCCGGAACGGATTGAGGGGGAGGATGCGGTGGCCTACATGGAGAACTGGTTCCGCACTGTGGTGGCGCCGGAGGGGCTTACTCCATTTTTCACTCTGGAGCGAGCCCACCGGGTGCCCGCTTGCCCGCCGGGGCTTGGCCGCCCCCCCCGTCCAATGGTGGTGCGGCTCCTCCATTACAAAGACCGAGACCTTCTCATCCAGCGGGCCAGGATGTCGGGCCCTTACGGGGTGGAGAACAGCAAGGTGACGATATTTCCGGACTACACTCAGGCGGTCCAGAAGGACAGGGCATCGTTCCTTGCTGTGAAGAAGGAGCTCAGGGAGGAAGGCATTCAGTACTCCTTGCTCTACCCGGCCAAGCTGCGGATTATCATGGATGGCACCACACACTTTTTCCATACTCCGGACGAAGTTTGGCACTGGCTTGAGTTGTACAGAGCGGGGACGGACAGGACACACCAAAGCAGGCGAGACCAGCCCAAGCAGCCCCGGGTGCGGCAGTCACAACGTATCAGGTCCCGCAACAGGCGCCAGCGGGAGAAGCGGGAGGCCCAAATGGCGGCGGAGAAGAGGGACGCACTCGCGGTGACGGCGGCCATTACAGGGTCGCAACAGAATAGTGAACGAGCCGAAACGGACTCGGGAGGAGAGGGCAGCAGAACAGGAGAGGAACTTTCGGAGGCAGAGAGCCAGAAGGGGCCGACAGTGACCCCACAGACTTCGGATAATATTATCTGCGGCTAAGACAGACTTTGGTCTTGATCGGGACTTCATGGTAGGGTGATATCCTGTTGCTGGAGGGCGGGTTGCCGGGTGGGGGAGCGGAGTGTATCTGAGGGGATGAAGGGCGGACGCGGGCTCCGCTGGCTGGGGTCGGCGGCGACTCACCCCCCCTAGGCCCTTAAGGCCGACTGTGGTGGAGACCACAGGGTAAGTGTGCGAGCAGTTGGTTCAAGGTTTGGATGGGGGCGGCCATTGGGTTCGTATGCTCTGTCCTGGGGAGTGGGGGTTGGGGACTGTTTCAGTTTTGGGGTTGTTGGGGGGGGGGCAACTGCATTGGGGGGGTCATGGACCGTTGGAGTGTGAATTGGACTGTACGGACTTGGAATGGGGACATTACCTAATTTGAAATGCCTGACGTGGAATGTCCGGGGGCTGCGGACTATGGTGAAACGTCACAAAGTGCATGCATACCTGGTACGCAGGGGGGTTCAGATAGCTATGCTCCAGGAGACTCACCTCACTAAAAAAGAGTGCGCTGCCTTGCAGAAAAGATGGCGGGGCCAGGTTTTTGGCACCACTTATTCAGCGTATGCCAGGGGGGTCTTGATCTGGGTGAGGGCGGGGATCCCCTTCCAGGTCCTGAATCAGGTAATAGATCCGGATGGCAGGTTTGTAGCGGTGGAGGGGAGACTGTATGGACGGGATGTGGTTTTATGTTGTGTTTATGCACCTAACACTGACCAAGGCCGATACTTTGATGGCCTCTCGGGGTCCTTGGCCTCTTTCCTGGCGGGTCCGATAGTATTAGGGGGGGACTTCAATTCAATTACGGATGTGGCTCTGGATAGGTCCCATCCCCCCCTAGTAGACTCTCCTGTGCGCAGGCTGGCCGCGCACAGGAAGGACTGGCAAGAACGGTGGGGGTTGCTGGATGTCTGGAGGGAGAGGCACAGGGGAACCAGGGATTTCTCCTTTTATTCTGCCTTACATGATTTACATGTTAGGATTGATTCGGTGCTTTGTGGGGGCTCCCTAGCACCATTGATCACCCATGCTGAGTACCTTGCTAGGACGATATCTGATCATAACCCCCTGTTGGTGCATATTCAATGGCAGAGGGAGCGCTCAGTAATTCCAACATGGCGGCTTCGGCCGGAGACGCTAGAGGATTCTGTGTTCGACGATGCGGTCCGGCAGGGCATTGATAGTTATTTCGGTGTGAACGACGGAACGGCGACGAGCAGGTCTGTTGAATGGGATGCAATGAAAGTGGTGGTGAGAGGGGTGTGCCTGGGTAGGTTCTCGAATGCTCGAACGACTGTGCTGAATGACCTAATGAAAGCGGAGGAGACTTTGAGGGACCTGGAACGCCGCAGGCCAACTAGGCCAGATTTACAGGCCCAGTTACTGGACGCGAAGGAAATGGTAGCCGCGGAGACGGAACGTTTGAGATGCTATGATTACAGGCAGTACATGATTAGGGCGCACGCAGAAAGGGACAAGGTGGGTACCCTCTTGGCCAGATTAGCTAGCCCGGAACTTAGGGGTTGCCCGATCCTCAGCATTATTGACGCACAGGGAGAGATGGTGTACTCTCAGGCAGCTGTAGTGGACCGCTTTCGGGGTTACTATGAGGAATTGTACCGGAGTCAGCTGGGAGTGGGGGTGCAGGACATCGTGGAGTACCTGGGGGAGAGGCCGCTTTCGGTCTTGGATGAGGGCGACGCGAAGGGCCTGGGTAGCCCGATCGCGCTAACGGAAATTCGAGTGGCTATCAAACATATGGCCCGTAACAAGACACCAGGGGTGGACGGACTCCCAATCGAGTTCTATCAGCACTATGTAGACGCTCTGGCGCCCAGGCTGTTGGTGGTATATACGGAGGCCTTCGAGAAGGGGGTGTTGCCTGCCTCCATGCGGGAGGCCTTGATAGTACCACTCCTCAAGCCTGGCCGGGATGCCGCGGACGTGAGGTCTTATCGCCCACTGTCCATGCTGACGGTGGATTACAAGATCCTGAGTCGCATCCTAGCCACTAGACTGGCCCCGCACATGACGGGCCTGGTGCACAGGGACCAGGCCGGGTTTATACCCACGAGGAGCACGGCGATGAATATCCGCCGCCTAGTGGGAATAATGGACGCCATCTTGGAAGGGGAGGGGTCGCCAGCGGTACTGTCCGTGGATATTGAGAAGGCCTTCGATAGCTTGGAATGGCCTTTCCTGGATGGAGTGCTGGAGCAGTTTGGCATGGGCGATGGGTTTAGGAGGTGGACGAGGGTCTTGTATAACTCGGCGACGGCGAGGGTACGATTGGGCGGCCTGGTATCCGCCGCGTATCCGGTGGGCAGGGGAACACGACAGGGATGCTCTCTCTCCCCTCTATTGTTTGCCCTGGCGATGGAACCCTTGGCGGTCCATGCGAGGTCCGGCGACCGTTACGCGGGAGTAGTGGGGGATGGGCAATGGCATTATATATCGCTTTATGCGGATGACCTGCTCCTGTACCTAGCAGACACCTCGGGGGCATTGGTCGGAGCGATGGCTCTGCTGTCCGAGTTCGGCCGATTGTCGGGCCTTAAGGTCAATTGGGCAAAGACCTGCGTGTTTCCGCTGAGAGCGGGATCGCCAGCCCCTAGCAGCGACCTGGGTGTGACGTGGGAGCCCTCGTGCATTGTCTACTTGGGTGTCCGCATCTACCACTCGGCCGCCGACCTCCTGGAGGGCAACATTGGCCGTTGTGTCCGGTCACTGCGGGGTAGCTTGTCTTTCTGGTCGACCCTACCGCTGACGGTCCTGGGCAGGATAGCATTGTTGAAAATGGTGGCGCTCCCGCGCTTCCTTTATTATTTCCGAACGCTACCGGTTTGGATTCCCCAGGGGGTGTTTAGGGACCTGCGGTCAATGATTATTGGCTTTCTATGGGGGCATGGTCGTCGCAGGGTAGCCTTGAGCACGCTCCTTCGCCCCAAGCTGGAGGGGGGCATGGCTGTACCCGATCTTGAGCTATATTATTTAGCGGCGCAGTTGCAGGTCCTAACGCAGAATGTAGCCAGGGTGTTCCGGGGGCCGGAGGAAGACCGGGGTCGGGGGATACAGCGCCACGTGCTGTCGTACATCATTATGCAGCAACGGCTCGAATTACGGGCCCTCACCATGGAGGAGCGGACGCTCCGGCTGTGCTGGCAGAGGAGCCTTCGGAGAGCGAGAGCATCGCGGCCTTATGCCCCGGAGATCCCGATCGGGATGTTGACAGCTTTGCCGCACGGAGGGGACTGGTCCCCGCTGATGGATTGGGAGGACGCGGGGTTGCAGGTGGTGGGTGACTTGTATATAGATGGGGCGTTGGCACCGTTCGACGTGCTCCGGGACCAGTTCGGACTGCCTGAAGGGGGCTTCCTACTGCACGCGGCTATAGTGGCTGCCGTGCAAAAGCACTGGAAGGAGGGGCTCCTGGAACCCGCGACGACTATGGCATGCCAATATGTGGTGATGGCGGCTGGTACATTCAAAGCTGTGACGTGCCTCCACAATAGGATGCTGAACGATGGGCTGGAACCACTCCATGGGCTCAAGGCTAAGTGGGAGGAGAGCGTTGGCCGGCCCATACCGGATACGGCATGGGGCCATATCCTGCGACGCACGTGGAAGGGCACTAGGAATGCGCGCTTTCAGCAGGTCCATTTTTATGTGCTCCATAGGGCCTACCTAACTCCAGAAAAACTACAGCGGCACTTTAGGGTGCCGGATGCCTGTTGCCCCCGGTGCTCGTCCCTAGGGGCGGACATGGACCACTTGTTTTGGGGGTGTCCGCAACTGGGAACTTATTGGGCGGAGGTAGGGGACCTCCTGAATGAAGTGACTGACAGGGAGGTAGACTTCGACATGGCGACGTGTCTATTGCTCTGGTTCCCACATACTAAGCACACCAAGGTGACCAGTAAATTTATAGATCTGGGTCTGATATTGGCTCAAAGGGAAATATCGTGGCACTGGAAGGCCAGGGGGGGTCCCTCACTGCGTAGGTGGAAGAATGAGTTGCTGCGATGGTCTGACTGCGAGAGCGTGCTCCGGATGAAGCAAGCAGTGAAGTTGGGGAATGAGAAGGCTCTGGATGCAGCGCGTGCGTGGGAGTTAGTGGTACAGGCTCTGCGGGATGCTTTGGTTGAGGATGAAGACGGCGAGGACTAAGCCGCTGGACACCGCGGGGCGAACACAGGAGTATGACATCACGCACTGTAGTGGAACCATCCAGTTCAGTAGAGCGAAGCACGCACCTTAGCAGTTGCCAGGGGGGGGGGGCGTTGGGGGGGTTAGTTGTAGGGGGGGTTGGGGAGGGCCGGAAGCCGTTGGAGGGTTGCTGGTGGAGGCCTGGATCTACTGGGACTGGGGGTATTGAGTGGCGGGCGGATTGAGTGGTTGGAACGGCCTGGCACGAAGGCCCGAATAGCCTAGAGCAGGCCCCGATGGGGGCGATTACGTTGATACCTCGGAGTTGGCTGACGGGACTGTTGTTGCGGGTGGGGGGGTAAAAGCAGATACTTAAAACGACCTTTCGCCAGGGTCCCAATGGGACGTACACTGTGTTGTGCTCCTCCGGAGCGATCTGATATGCCGCCCGGCCTCCGGGATGCGGGCTGAATGGCTGTGTACAATTGTGAACTGTTACTAGTGGGAGGGGCCCACAAATGTACTGGCTGATTACTTTTTTCCTGCTGTTTATAACTCTGCAATAAAAATATATTTAAAAAAAAAAAAAAAAAAAATGATATGTTAGTGACATGGCCAGTATTTTGTCATTATTGTCCGCCTCCGATATGCCTTGGTGTTCATCCCTTATGTCAAGACGTATTTCCAATGAGCTAGCGTCAGCTTATTTGGCAAAGGTGCCCCATGATAAAAATGTCTTTAAGTATACCAGTGCCACCATTTTTCAATGGCTTCCCCATTTGCCACAAATTGCCTCTGGTATGCCAGTACCATTATTTTACCAAGGGTGACCATTATGCCAAGAATTAACTCTGTCTGGCATGCTAGAGGCAATATTTTTGTCCCTGGTGCCTGTCATGTTAACAAATGCCTCCAGTATATCAGCAGCTGAATTTCTCTATGTGTGCCTGTAAAGGCCAAGAATTACTGTCAGTATGCCAGTGCCAATGGCTGACTAGCAAGCAAAAGATCATCATTCTTACCTACCTGCACTCATTCACTTTTATTCATTATCTTGCACTCGCCCTTACTCACTCACTGGCTCATTCATACTCACTGACACTCAGGGGCCAATCTAAAAAATGGGACGACCGACCTCAGGTCGGTGGTCCTGATTGCCTGAATAGGATACGACCGAACACTGCTCGGTCGCATTCCGATATTTCCCTATGGGAGAATGTCTTATGGCCGTAAACCAGTCGTAGTACATGCTCCCATAAGGAAAAGGGAGGTGGTGTTAATCCCTGCATCCCGTGGCAGGCACCTTGAGCAACGGGAGGCCACAGAGTCAAGGCTGCCCTGCTAGGGGCCCCCATACCCGCTCTCCGACCGGCTTTCCATGTCAGAAAGCCTGACATGGAAAACCTGCCTGAGGAAAGCCTGACATGGAAAGCCTGCCTGAGACAGAGTATCGCAATCCGAAGGGAGGAAAGCCTGCCCTTTGGCATTAAGGGTTGGCCTCCAACTCGCTGACAGGCTCCTTTAGCCCATCAGAAGTCAGCCGGAGTGACCGGGCAGTTTAATTCTGCCCGTCAGAATTGTAATGCGGCGATCGGATATTAAACCGAGATGAGGCCTGGAAAGGCTCCGACCGACCGCCCCTTAGTCTCACTCATTCCCACTTACTTTCTGCCACTGATTCTTACTCATTTTTCACACACATGCTCACATATACAGGTACATGCTTACAAACCAGCACTCTTGCACACAAACACACTCTCACCCACCAGCACGCACACAACATATACTTTAAAAAATATATATAATTTACTCACATCATCTGCCACTGGACATCTTGTTCCAGCCCCCAGTGCTCTAATATTTATGACATTCATAGTGAATAATAAAATACTATTCATAATTAGTGTAATAAAAAATGGGCAAGTAAGATGGCGAAAGCACCGAACCCCATAAGGAGGAGCTGTCTCAGTCCTTTTGGCTCTGATTTTGCTTCCTCTGAGGCCAGGGCTCGAAAACGCAGTTACAAGGGTAGCAAGGTGCAAGACTGGGGTCACAGCTGAGACCCCTGGCGACCCCTAAATGACGTCCATGCACAGGTCACTATCATGCATAGCCAGTTCCCAAATCAGTGTAATCATTTTTTATTTTTACCAATTCTAACCAATTGGGTCACATTTGCAGGGTAAGAGTCGGCGCACAGAAAGTATACTTCGTAAGAGTGAATTGCCAGCTCTCTTCTTGCCGTTTTAATGTTCAGTGGCAAGTACCAGCCTGGCCCGCCTCTTGAATGTGGGCCACTTTTTTCGTCAGTGCCCGGGCCGAATTGTGACCCCAATCCGACCCTGCCCGTGGATCCTTCATTAGAGGTTGTCACTCAGTGGCATGTGTCGGGAGAGTGTGACAGGATCCTTACATTGTTGTCATCAGAGCGACTGCACAGTTTCTGTTTGGCATAGGCTATGCCCTGTGGTGATTCAGAGAGAGTCCAGGGACCCAGAGGCTGCACTTGCCCAGTGATGCAGGGAGGTGGTGGCTTTGTAAATGAGGGACTTGAGCAAAATGCTGAAAAGTGAGCAGTTGGCCCAGAATGCTTCTTGAACCCTCCTCTCCTTCCCGCGCTAACGCAGGCTTATGACGGTCTCTTCCTTGTGCTGCTGGAGGCCAGGGAGAGATAGGGCCAAGTGAGTCATTTGAGCGCTCTGTAATTTATTGTCAGGTTGGGCATCTACAATAAATCTGTAATCTCGTCCTGCTTCTGTGTATCAGATAATCAATGCTGGGCCTATAGCTCACTGACTGATGAGAAACACGAGCAGGGCCTATCTCCTTCTGCTTCAAAGCACCAGTGAAACTATGTTCTCTCCTGAGCCCTTGAGAGTTGTTTCGGCTCCTTCAGGTGAAACAACCAGGCTTCCATATTCACTCCTCTTCCCTGTGCTGATGCACAGAGACCCTTAAATTCACAAGCCAATACCTGGCCCACGGGGCAGGTTATATGCAGAGATGGTGGATGCTAAATGGATACTGAGATTCAATGTTACACTCATCATTTTGAAAGGGATACAATCAATGCCAAGTCCATCTTTCTGTAGGTATTTTTCAGCAAGTATCACTAAATGAGCTGCACAGTCACTCTAGTTAAGTCTGTGATATGCAGGAATCTCTCCTAACTGCCAGTGGGTTTGTGTTTCTAATCAGACACCTATTCAGACAAATGTGGCTGTTGCTGGGCTCTGCTCTCCTTGCCAGTGCTGGACACAGGCTGCAGAGGGTGGGAAGACAGTCTATCTCAATTGTGAAGGTGTATTGCAGAGGCCATGCCCTTTGCCCCATCCCTTTGTCCATACATTACTTACTTTTCTAAGGCTAGAGGAAGGAGAGCAGAAGAAATCTTCCACTCCTTGGATTGTGTGTCTTGAAACGCTGATGCACGATACTTGCTTTTCAATGGCTTGTATTACGAGAAAAGGAGGAGCACAGGGCAACGCAGGGAAATGTGCAGAAAAGAGCATACTTTGTGGTTACCACTATTCTTGGGGAGCACCATGGTCTTCAACTTACTAAAAGGCCTAGGGGAGTGAAAGCGACATCACTCCCCTACAACATGGCCGGGACTGACATCACATAACCTTTGACCCTCATGACACAACAAGTAATAATGTGAGCACAGGAAGTGACTTTATTGAAGTAAAATTAACAAATGCAGGATTAATACAAACACAAAACTACCACTAAAGTAGATAAGACTACATTTTTGTTACTGCTTACAGATTCACTATCACAATGTCCATTCGCAATCAACACAAACAGTTGACCAGAAGTTAGTTTCAGTCCATAGGACACGTGGCACCTCCTGGTCACAAAAGATCCCTATTACCCTGGGTTCCATCTAGTCTCCTGTCATCTTCAGCCTTTACTTGGAGCTGCTTGTTGCTCTCCTCACACATACCAGCATCAAGACTCACCAATAAGGCGACCAGGATGTCCCGGCTGTGAGGCCTGTGCGAGCCTCTCTCACTGGGAAGGGACCATGGGCTGGTTATATATGGGAGCCCTTCTGCTTGACCTCCTGGCCCTTATGGCAATCCCTATTATAAGTAGGAGAGGAGCACTGAAGTGGAAGAGGTGGTGAGGGATACTCACCAATGAAATGTTGCTGTGGATGTGAGCATTACTGTCCACGGTGGCGGGGTTCCACGGCTTCCAGAAGTGGGACAGGCTGGGGGTCTCCAAACTGGGAGATGTTTGGCAGACAAACCATATGATGTTATACGAGCAATTAACTGTGGAATACGACTTGCATAGATCACAGGTCTTACATTTTTTGGCAACTCCTCCATGGATATAAAGCCCAAGCAGCGGCCCTCCAAGAGTATAACCCACTAGACGTCAGACTCACAATGTCAGGGTGGGGCGTATTCTGTATATACAAGACACTGGTAACGAACGTCTCTGAACCGCTGGCATGAATGTGGGAGCATTGAGAGTCTGATCTGGGATCACTGGACGCAGAGACTGGACAGAGGCCAAAATTCTATCCTGAGCCTGACCCAATTTAAATATTGTCACAGAATATATTACACCCTGGACAGGTTGTGGTAGATGGGGTGGGGGAAAATCCAGACTACCTCCACTTTTGCCATTCTAGGGGCACCCTGGTGCATGTGGTATGGAAATGCCAGATGATACAGGAATACTGGAACTCGATCTTCCAGCACTTAGAAGTGGTACTGGGACTCCTGGTGTGTCATGACTCTAAATTGGTAATCTTAAGAGTTTTTCCAGGGTGGAATGGGAACAGAAGTCAAAGGTTATTGGTTGGGATTAGTTGCATGCTGGCCAAATGAGATATTGTGGGCCACTGCAGATCTAAAGGAGCCCTCTCATCTCGAAGTGGTTGAGAGGGATGGACCAATGCTCAATGCTCTCTGACTGAACAGACAATATATTGGTCCTGGGGATGCCCTCACAAGTATAATATATCTGGGGTCAATGGAGAGAGCAGCATGGCCTACCAGGCTCTGAACAAGATGAAGGAGCCCTCTGGGAGGCTGGGGTTTTAGACAGGTAATCTGGGACACAGTGAAGGCTCTGAGGGGCGGGGGGGACTGTGTAAAGACATTGATCTAAAGTACAACCAGCAGGCCGATGATAGCGTGGAAGTTGTAGAAGCAGTTGGGGATGGGTGAAGTGAAATTGGAGACTACTGGTTGATTTGTTTTAATGTACTGTTTTAAATATTATTAGGAATGGGCATGATGTACATTGTGGATGGGCTGAGCGGCAGTAGCAATTCATGGAAGTTTTGTATGATTGTACGATTCAAATAAAAAACATGAATAAAAAGATAAATTTAAAAAGAAAAGATTCACCAATATGCTGATGACATACAACTCTTCTTGAAAGTTCCCCCTGCTTCAGACATCCAGCACTTCAAACACTACTTGAACATCATACAGATCTGGATTTCCAGTGCCTTCTTGAGGCTCAACACAACCAAGACATAATTCCTGTTATTTGCCAAGAACAACACAAAGAAACAGTACAAACCTGGCTCAATGACATAAACTTCCACCAAATGCAAAGTTACTTAGATTCACCTTGAACACCAACTTCAACCACAAGGAACACATTGACAAAAAACACACAAGAAAGGCCTGGTACCGGCTCTCAGTCTAAAGAACGTCAAACTATTTCTTCAAGAAAACAATTTCAGTACTGCTGTTCAATCCCACATACCCATACATCTAGAGGGTGGAAATGCCCTACTCCATTGCCTCCCAGATTCCACACTGGCATCCCTTATGGGCAACCTACACACAGCAGCATGTCTCTACCAGGACCTGAAAAAATATGACCACATCATCCCCCATTCCAATGGAACTCCATTGGCTCCCCTTGCTGTTGTGCACCATATCCCACACAGCTGCATCATACAAAGCCAACATGACCAGCTCCCCAAGCTATCTAGCAGGCAAGCTCACCATCTCTGGTGGTTCTCAACACACCCACAGCCAGGACAAATTACAGGCTAAGATGTGTAAAAAATACGTACATAGAGCACTGAATTCTGAACATACATGATTGCAACCAGTTATTAGGAGTCATGCAGTTAATTGTAAAACAAATGTATAGGGCAAAAAACATTGCCAGAATAATGTTACATAGTGTTTCCCCAGACATAGCTCCCTTTCTGTGTAAAAACATGTTTAACACTTTTCAAGGTCATAATTCTCCGTCCTTCCTCAACTGTGCTGAACCTAGCATAATGTTCCATGTGTTTCACCCAATACCCAAAGCAGCAAAGAAGGTTAGTGGAGCCGGGCCGAAGGTGGGTTGCTAGGTGACGAGATAAATTCGAATAGTTTCAAAGTGCAACTCCTTATAGGTATCTGGTGAGCCTCGTCTGAGGCGGTTGTGTTAGTAGGTGTTGGAAACTGGAAATAGGCTTCTCTTTTCCTGGCACTATGTGTCTAAGGAGGACAGGGGCTGAAAGGGGCAAACTCAGGTTCTCAGCTGCAACCTCCGGTTGCCCCTAAATGACATCCAGTGAGACTATATATGTTCTTGGGGCTGTATTCACAGAGGGGGATGCCATAGTGGAGTACCCCACCCCATATGTATTTGTGCACAAGAACTTCTTGCACACCTCTTACAGTCAAAGGGAGCAAACACCTGCAAAGGTACTTGTAACCTGTGGCCACTTGCGCAGGGAAATATGCAGCGGCCTCTACTTTTCAATTTTTCATGCAACGTAGCAAACCACATTGCTGCACTGCACTGCGTGAAAGGGAGAATGCAGCACACTTAGCAGGAGGAAAAAACCAGGAGAAATACATATATTTCTCTTGGTTGCATCTGTGGTGGGGAAGCAGACAATGCTCTGACTTATTCCCAAGTTTACCGGTGTTGGTAAATCTAGGAATGTATCAGAATGTATGGGTGGATGTGTGGGAACACCCAGGCTCCACCCATGGCAGGCCTCCCTGCTGCAGAGTATCACATGGCAGCGATTTGCGCTGCCTTGTGTTACTCTAGATTTACTCTAGATTTCACAAGACACACAGGGCCACGCAAGGTGGCCTTGCGCGGCTTGGTAAATCCCATTTACGTTTTGCGCAAGGGTGATGCAAAACCTTGATAAATATCAGCCTGGGTCTGTCAGACCGGTGAAATGAGGAGCCAGAGGCTAATGGCTACTAAGACAGGGACTCATGCCTGTCTTGCAGTAGTCAGGGCTCTGTCTGTCCTGATAACACAAATCCAGAGGGCTACCGGACATCTTATCTTCAGGCTTGAGAAATGCCAACAAATCTCTGATCACTTAAATAAAGGATATACTGTCTCCTTCTGCAAGTCAAAGCTCTAAGGATCTTTTGTCTAACATATAAATGCTTGAACAGTACACAACCCACATACCTTCAGAAAAAGATTAAACATTAACACTCCTTAGGTTCCCTGCGGTTGTCATGTGCACATCGTTAAGGGCCAAGGGCAAAGGGCAAAAAGCAGCAGGGTGAGACTTATCTCCCTAGTTCCTTGCCTGCCCTGGAATGGCTGTCCCTGGCGCCTGCAATGCTGGAGCCTCGCGCTATTCAGGGTGAGGCTGGAAGCCCTGAGCCCACTCTCTGTACAGTTTCCACCCATCAGCAGTTTGAATTAGAGGCTGTTATTAATCTAGCCGCGCGGGGCGCTGGTCAGCTCGGCACCAGTGTGTCCATTTTAAAAACACCGGGGGCCTCATTTATGAGAAATGACTCATCGCTGCGTGAAAGCAGCGATGCGTCACTTTTCAGTGCACACTCCTTGCATCATGATTGATGCGTCATATTTATAATATGACGCATCATGTCGCAAGGACTTACAGATACGTCAGTATTTTTGACATATCTGTAGGCGCAAAAGTGACACATTGCTGGAGTGTGTCACAAAAGTGACGCAACTCCAGCAATGTGTACTTTCACATGGGCAAGTCCCATGTTGTTAGTGCCTGCGTCAGTCTTACGCCTGCCATGAAGCAGGCGTAATATTTTGACGCATTAGTGGCCAAGAAAAGGCCCAGTGAAATCTTATAGATTTCACTGCGTCGCTTTCATGACCCTTTCTTGCGTCAAAACGCCCCCCATGCATACATTATACCTGGCGCAGGTATAATGTGGCGCAGGGGTTTACAAAGTGACGCATCTACCTAGATGCGTCACTTTGTAAATATGGCGCAACAAAAGGCGCATTTTTTACGCCACTGGTGCGTCACAAAAAGGGACGCACCGGCGGCCTAAAAGTGATGCACAGCCTCATAAATGAGGCGCCGGGAATGTTTCTGTGATGGAGTCTGTAAGTGCATATGGAGTCAGATTGTCTTCTTTACGAAAAACACGTAAATAACAACGGGATCTGCGTCAACACATAACTATAAGAGAAAGGCCTTCTCTGCTCAAGGTTCAGGAAGGAATTTCAGTTACATGGTATATGTTTTACAAATTAATAACCATTTCGTCACTTTTGTATAAAACAAAAAATTGAATATCTTGGGGCATATTATCTAGGAAGTGGTGGTGAGAGGCATTAGCCTCCTTGGCTTAACGCCTCTCATCGCCACTTCGGAAGCGCCAGGCTGCACCATATGTGTGCTGCTTCATGCAGTACACATGTAAGTTACGAAATGGCATTAAAAAAAAAGGTTTGTTGATGTACAGGAAGGGGCACCTTCCTGAAACCTGAACATAAACAAACCTTGGAATATTGCTTTTTCCATGTGTGCTGCACAAGGAAGCACACATGGAAAAAGCAAAAACAATGAGAAATGAAGCATTTCTCCTCGTTTTGCCACCTTAAGACCAGGATTTTTCTGGTCTTAAGTTCGGGGCTGCCACCTGTTATCGCCTCTCTTGATGTTGGTAGCAGCGTCAAAGTGAATGGGTGTTGCGGTGGAATGCCCACCGCAACACCCACTGCGCGCCCCTTTCACGCTACGTTTAGGGTGATAGTGGCCCTATTACCAAGGCAGCATTAAGACACTTAACGTGGGTTTTAACTAGGTTATGTGGTTTAACGCTGCCTTGGTAATAGGGCACTGACCCTATCGCCACCACAACATCACAAAAAGAGACGTTGTGGTGGCGATAGGGGCTTGGTAATATGCCACCTTGTATTTTACTGTTAACCAAGGAAGCACAGCGTTGTAACTCAATGTGTATGGTGTAAAAATGACATCTTGTCATTTTGTTACTGGTTAAGCTGATTACTGTAATGCTGAACAACAGAGTTGTCCATATTTGGTTAACATTTTGTCCTGTGTGCTGTTTTGCCATTGTCAATTTTGAAGTAGCATTAGCAAAGGCAATGGATTTGTCGTTTTTTAAGTGAAAGTGAGCAGTAATATATTTAAGAGTTTGTGCGTGGAGCTTGGGTGGGTAGAAGGTGCGATAAATGAGGGGTTAAGTAAGTGGGTGGATATGAGTAGGCAAATGAAAGTTAACTATGAGGAGATGGGTGAATGTGAATGATACATGAATGAATATGAGCTACTGAATGAATGCGAGTGAGGGAGCAGTGGATCCTGATGAAGATATGTTTGTGAAGGATGGGGGTGAGAAGGGGTTTGATGGAAGGCTGGTGTAGGACAGTAACTAGATAACTGATGAAATGACATTACATGGAAACCACACAAAAATGGGGGATCGGGACAGAGATTGCCGCACAAATAAATCCAGGTGTTAATTTGTAAAAAAAAGAAGTGTCTGGGCTCTCCTCATAAGGCAGCTTGCAACAGCCTGTTTGCACTGCCTAAAAAAGGAACCATGAAAGTGGTGAGAGGATGTGGTGTAATGGCCAGAGCTGCAGAACTTTGGGGCTGGGGGACAAGGTTCGAGTCTCCATGTCGGCACAACATCCTGTGATTCTGAGCTAATCGCTTAGGGCAGTGGTTCCCAAACTTTTTTGACCCGTGGCTCCCTTGATCAAATTGGCAGTTGGCCGTGGCTCCCCCCCATTTTTTTATCGGTGGACGGGTGGGTGGGGATGTAAGCCCGACCTTGAGAGTACTTCCTGTTTTCCGTAAATTAATTGGGATGCAATGAAGGTATTTAATCATATTTGTAACAAAATAAAAAGATAACAGTTGAAAAAGGGGAAAAACAAACTTTTGTTTTTTGTGCTGATACGTTTTCTCTCATCGAGAAAGTAAATGCGTTGTGAACTCAGGCGTGGGAGGCTGTATTGGAGCCAGTGACCATACTGATGTTTCAGCAATATTTTAATGCCCTCCCCTTTCAAGGACCATTCGAGAGTTCTACTGGGTTTGGCCTAGAATATTTTAGAAAAATGACGATGGCCCTGTCTGTAAACGCACATTTGAAGATGTTTTTTTAAACAAAATACACTTTCTTTTTATGTAATTGTAAATGCATATTCCCTATTGAATATATGGAATATGCATTTACAATGACATTTTAAAAAAGTGTATTTTGTTGAAAAAATCTTCAAATGTGCGTTTACAGACAGGTCCATCGTCATTTTTCTAATCTATTCTAGACCAAACCCAGTAGAACTCTCGGTTAATCTGGATTTAAATTCCACCAGGTTAAGACGGAGCCACTCGGTGTTATCATTGCATACTGGAGGAAACATGCACCCAACAGGCAAACACGCATGCGAAAATTAATTTAATACACCCCTGTCAACCCTCTCCCCCTGTCTGCCAGAACCCTACCAACACTCTCTCCCCTGCCACCCTCTCCCCCTGCCTGCCAGAACCCTACCAACACTCTCTCCCCTGCCACCCTCTCCCCCTGCCTGCCAGAACCCTGCTAACCCTCTCCCCCTGCCCCCGGATGTCTCCCCGTCTCTTGTTTTATGCCTTGTGGCTGCCCATGCTTGCTCCCTTCATGACCTCTCCTGCCCCCTCTACCCATGTCTGTCCCCTTCGTGTCTTGAGACTGTCACTTCTTTCCATGCCTGCTCCATTCGTGTCCTCTGACTGTGTCTTCTATCCATGCTGCTCCCTTTGTGTCTTCAGACTACCCTTCTCTCCATGCCTGCTCCCTGCATGCCCTGAGACTACCCCTTTCCTCTGTGCCTGCTCCCTTCATGCCCTGAGACTGCCCCTTTCCTCCATGCCTGCTCCCTTTGTGCCCGAGAGTGCCCCTTTCCTCCATGCCTTCTCCCTTCGTGCCCGGAGACTGCCCCTTTACTCCATGCCTGCTCCCTTCGTGCCCTGAGAATGCCCCTTTCCTCCATGCCTGCTCCCTTTGTGCCCGAGACTGCCCCTTTCCTCCATGCCTTCTCCCTTCGTGCCCTGAGACTGCCCCTTTACTCCATGCCTGCTCCCTTCGTGCCCTGAGAATGCCCCTTTCCTCCATGCCTGCTCCCTTTGTGCCCTGAGACTGCCCCTTTCCTCCGTGCCTGCTCCCTTCGTGCCCTGAGACTGCCCCTTTCCTCCATGCCTGCTCCCTTCGTGCCCTGAGACTGCCCCTTTTCTCCATGCTTTCTCCCTTCGTGCCCTGAGACTGCCCCTTTCCTCTGTGCCTGCTCCCTTCGTGCCCTGAGACTGCCCCTTTACTCCATGCCTGCTCCCTTCATACCCTGAGACTGCCCCTTTCCAGTGGTAGCTGGTGACATTTGTAAGTAGTGAGGTGTAACATTTGTTTGGGAGTCCACCACGGCAAGCTCGGTCGGTAATATTTTGCTCAGTGCCATACTGATAATGTCAAGAGTTTTTGTTCCAAATAACTGACTAAAATATAAAAATGCCCTCTGTGCACGCACGACAGACTGACATGACAGGCTTGGGTGAGCTGAAAGAGTCCGTTTTATCTACTCTCTACTCCGCACTGAGTGACCAGAACAGTTTATTGCCATTGAGCCTCCGCAGGGAATTCGTGGCTGGTAAACCCATTGGCAAACCCGTCATGTGAAACGCTTGTATTTCGGTAACAGTAACCTGCCAGCAATCCGAGCTATAAATCTTGGCTGATACTCAACCTTCTTCTGCAATAGTCGTGTGTTCAAGAAACTTAAGATTTATAGCTAGCGTGACATGGCAGCCGTGCCTGCAATGTGTAGCACTTGTGGGAAATTGAAGTTTTTAACTTGCGGCAGCAGGGGGAGGCGCGCCTCGCGTGGCAGCAGGGGGGAGGAGGGGTGCCTGCATGATTCCCTCGTGTGTGGCAGTCCAGGATGAGACAGCATCCCGGGGGCACACACAGCCGCACCCGAGCACATCACAGGTCTTTTAAAGACCTTTTACATGTTAATGAGGCCTCGCTGTTGTTTTACCCCTTCTAGCAGCCCCTGCAGCTCCTCTCTGCATGTTGCCCACATCGTGCCGCGGCGCCCCTGGGAACTCATAACGGCGCACCAGGGCGCCGCGGCGCACAGTTTGGGAACCACGGGCTTAGGGGCTTATTTACAAGCTCCTTGAGCAGCTGATGCGTCACATTTAATATGGGAAAGCGTGACACAAGGGTGGCGCAAGGGGCTTGTAAATAAGCCCCCTAATTTCCCCGTAAATGAATCTATCCAGAAACCACTGCCCCAAATTAAGCCCTGAATAAATCCAAAGCAATTGATGTAACAAAGCTACAAAGAAGCAAAGCTCTTGGCCGAAACATTTGACCTCCAAAGTATTCCCCGGTTTTGGTTTAATGATTGACTTTGTGACATAAACATTTTCTTTTTCCTGGTGGAAGAACATTATTGGACTGATTTTGAATAAAGGATTCTAGACCCCAGAATAATAGCAACTCATCAATCAGTTACATATTAACATGGCGATCGTGTCCAGGAACATATAAAGCGATAAGCAGGGTTGTTAAAAGGACAAAACGCAGTCACCCTGTTCAAGGAGGTTTGAGGAAAGCCCTTTCTACAGTACGAAATAGTCTGCCTAAAATATCTTATTGATGAATAGAGCTTCAAAAAATCAGTTGGTCTTCTCAGATGACACTACATCTGCCGGGGTCCCAGAAAGCTCAGGAAAAAGTGACCATCTCGCACTGCTCTTTCCATGACTCATAAAGCCAAGGACTTCCCTCTGCTTGTAGCCCAGTCACTACCCCAGAGCATCTGAGCTCTCTGAGGATTAGAGAAGATGCACTAGCATTTGCGGGCTGGTCCAAAGAACCCTAACGCAAACTCAGTGCTTTATATGCTGCTGGGTTAGAGTAACATCCTCAGCTTTAGCCTTGGCGCTATTTCAGGTATATTAGGGAGGTAAAAATGGCTTGCACCAAGAGGTAGAGCACTGTTACATTGATTGTTACCACTTTCTTCTTGAACCACATTTTGGTAACATCCGCCCACTATATGTCTGCTGTGGGTAGAGGAGTGAAACACCTATTGTGCAGCTCACAGTTATAACCATAGATACACCTCCACAAACAATAAATCATAATGTGAAGCAACTACTTCCCACAGTGAATGCCAGTGTTTAGAGCAGGTGTCACCAACCTTTCTGTAACACGAGCTACTCATGTTCAATAAGAAAGCATCCCAAGCTACATATATTATTGCTGAAATATTGACCACATCAGACAAGCTTACATTAGTGGCCACCAGATGCAAGATGACCAGCAGTGATCACCTCAGAGCACACTGTGGAATTTTAATTTGCGATCTGAACATCATCTGCGCCAGCTTGTCACCTATGTACTACGTGCACGGCGGCCATTCTAGGTCACCTATGTACTACGTGCACGGCAGCCATTTTAGATATCATGGTCTCCCTGTCCACGATCGATCGCCAGCGCGCCCCTCTGACCCAGCAAGCATCCTCCGCGCACCCTGGCTCCCCCTCCCTCCTCCTTATGAGCATGACCCTTCTGCATGACCCTGTCCTTGGGAGTCACGCCAGCGCCTGACCAACACCTCCTCTCCTTCCATGAATGCCCCTCTGTTGATAAACCTCCCCTCTGCACTGGATTGTCCACACAGCATGAATACCACTCCATTGATGGCCCCTCACCCCGTGTCCGACTGTCCACACAGGTCCGAGGCCATTGCCTAAGCCGGGAGATATCATTTACTGCCCCTTATTGTATGAGGTCGCTCTCCTTCAAAGGACCCTCTATTGATCCAGGCCTCCCCACCCCCCTGTGATATGATCAGGCGCACACATCCTAAGACTCGACGGAACACTCAGCTGCGTGATGACCCCCTCCTCTTATCAGCAGGTTGAGGACCTCCATTGTGAAGGTATATGGGGGTGGGATTGACACGAGGATTACGGTGATGTCTTTTCCTTGCTTTACAAAGTTCTGATTGTAATAAAGAAAGGTCACATGCCATAAACCAGTGTATAAGAGGCCAGGCCTCCGAGAGGCTGTTAGAGCACCTCGAGACGATACCTTGTTGTCTGATCTGATGTGTTCTGCTCCGTCGGAATAAACTTCTGTTTCCTGCCTTCTGGTCTCCGGCGCCTGCCTCATTGCTTGGTAAACTTGAATGGTACAAGGGCGGTTAGCGCCGGGCAAATCCTGAGAAAGGTCCTAGCCCTACCTTTTTCCACAATTGGCGCCCAACGTGGGGCCCATCAGCGACACGTGGATCCAGTGGGAGAGGTCCCGATGACAGAGTGAACGACTGCAACGATCGGGAAGAGCTCGTGTCCGATAGACCCTCGTCTGACAGCCGATCATCCGACCTTCACTAGTTCTGAACAGACCTCTCTCGAGTGATCTACGGTCCTGACTGGGAACCATCAGGAGTGCCGCGAACATCACGAAGGAGAGAGGACGATCGGGCGCTGGATCCAGAGGACAGGAAACCGTCCATGCGGTCCGGGTAAGGTCGTGTAAACACGACGAATTGAGGAAAATTGTTTTTGTTTGGATAATACTAGTATTACGCTTTGTTGAAACCTCTGGAGATTCGCTGTCTGCAAACGGAGAAAAACAACAGGCTCTCTCTTTGCAAACAGTGAAGGATAGGTAACGCAGACTTTTGTCCCCGTTGTAATCCGTCGTGCCTATCTTCCTCCCCCACTGTTTCCCGAACTGTCGTTCGTGGATTATTGTCTGGAGATTCTTTTTCTGCAAACAGGGAAGAACAAGGTCTCTCTTTGCAGGGAGAGAAAGAGTAGGTAACGATAACTTTTCGTGCCCACTTATTCTCCCCACTGAATTGTTTTGATTGACCGATTGTTCGGTATTGGTTCGTTTGAGGTATTCACCGCCGGCAAACAACGGAGAATAGAAATATTCTGCCTAGTCTTTGCCCGCCGTGATAAGATAGGTAGTGCAGACTTTTGTCCCCGTTGTAATCCATCATGCCTATCTTCTCCCCACTGGTTGGTAGCCTGTTTAGCCCGGACCGCTTATTAGAGATGAACCATCCAGCTCCACTGGAGGGCACCCCTAATAAGGACATGTTCACTAAGTATGGACTAGTCGCTATAGCTTACACTAAACTATGGCATAAATATACGAAAAAGAACCCTGAAAGTCAGTGGCCACTGATAGGTTCCTTTAATGAAAATAAAATAAGAACATTAGAAATAGCGCTCCAGAAGAATAAGACCACGCCCACTATGCTCGACAGTATCGGCATGTGGCGCAAAGAAACGGAACAACGAAAGAAAAGAGAAGAAGCAAAAATAGGGAAAGAATTACGAAAGGCAGCCCACCTGGCCGCAAAGCAACTAGAAGAGGAAATAAAAGAAAGAAAAGAAGCTACACAAAACCAAGAATCAGGGTCAACAGGCCAATGCCCTGTTAGGACCCCCTCTGCGCTCTACCCTGAATTGCCCTCCAAACAACGGGCAAACGATGAGTTACTGCTAGGTCCCCCAATCATCTACATGCCCCCTCCATATGCTCCCAGCCAACAAAACCTGCAAGCCCCGAGTGTGAGTGAAAGTGACCCTAGTGCTAGTGCACCGGCCCTCACGGCCTCCGCACCAGCCACATTAACAACTTCGTCAGACGACCCCGAGGCTAGCAAACAATCATCAACCAGGCTAAGTAGGTTAAGCAAAGATGAGCGGGATGGGATCAACAAAATAGCAAAGACATTGGTAGAACGAAGGGAGAGCGAAGAATACACAATGAGCATATATAATTCACATGCCGACAGCCACAGACGGCATTTTATCTTGCGATTCAGCTACCACACCCTGAACGCGTATGAAGATAGGTATCAGAGTAAGGGTCCCGCTAAACTAACAACACTGTATAGGAAGATTGATGTTGGAGACGGGACTGAACGTGAGGCGACGGAGCTCTTCATGCAAATGCTTGAGGTCTTCCGCCACCTCGCGGAACAGAAACCAGAAGCCAAGGTTACGGTCCCTGAAACAACCTCGACAGAAGTAGCCAATACTATGATGCCTATCAGAGAAGCGGCTCCTTACTGGATCCCGCCACGGGGCCAGGGAACGAGCGATGATATTAATAATGAAAATGCAAAGGGGAGGGTTGTGTACAATTGGGTTTACCAACCATGGGACCGACAGGATATCCTAACCTTCAAACAAACCCTGCCCGATTTAAGAAAGAACCCAACGGCATTTTATACCGAATTAGGCACAGCCTTGGGTTCGACAATAATGACTTTAGCGGACATTGACTTGTTCTTTGGGTTATGCCTGCCAGCTGACGTGTGGAAGCAAATCCGGAAGGCTGACCACACGGATCTGTTTGGACATACCTGGGACCAACTCGGTAAACTAGATAGACAGCGAGAGCCGGGGAGTAAACCAGTGAAAGACATACTGGAACTCCCAGACAAACTGGTTCAGAAGTTAAAAACACTGGTCCCGGAAAGAAAAGTAGACTGGTCGATAGTCACGGCCTGTCGACAGAAACCCCAGGAAGATGTGTCAGAATACTTCTCCCGATTCGAGACAGTGTTCTCCGACTACAGTGGCCAAGACATGACCACCGCGACCGGACAGCACCTGTTTGTGCAAAATTATGTAAAGGGACTAACACAAGAAGTCTCCCAAAAACTGCAGACGAGTGAGAGTAGTTGGGGGGCCTCCAAACCCGCAGCTATCCTTCAGATGGCTCAGTATTACGAGCACCAAAAGAATGAGAATGATAGGGCGTCCGAGAAAAAGAAGAAAGATTTAAAGGAAAGGGTAATGATAGCCCAGATACAGGGTATAGCGATAGGACGGGAACACCAAAGGGGGAACTACCAATCAACCACCCCCAGAGATCCACCTCCTAAAGATCACACCCCAACATCCCACACTGGACGTAGAGACATTAGCAATGACCAATGCGCCTTCTGCAAAGGGCTCGGCCATTGGAAATCCCAGTGTCCGGTTCTGCTAGAGATGAATAGAAATAGGGATTCCAGGGATGTGGCTGGTGGTCCGAGAAATAGAGTACAAGGACGAGGGAGCACCAACGACACCAGCAATGACAGATCAGGGAGACTGAACACATTTGACCGTCCCCGACAGAACCAATATCAGCTGTCCGAAGGTGAAAATGCCCCCGATTTTGCATAGGACTGCCAGGGGCAAGGGAGGGATCCAGTCGAGCTCTGTGTTGACCAGCAAGGTCCTTATGTCACCGCTAAGGTCCTGGGTACAGAGTCTCCATTCTTGGTAGACACTGGGGCGACACGTAGTGTGTTATCAAAACGACTGATTCCAAGGGCACCCTTGTCTGGCTCACACATAACGTCGATAGGTTTCGATGGAACGCCCTCCACTAACCCCCTGTCCGTACCTATTACCTTTGACCTAGAAAACAACACTACTGACGCGACATTTCTACTCTCCTCCAACTCCCCTGACGCCATTATGGGCATTGACTTACTGAAACATTTTCGAGCTACCATTAGGTGTTCCCCAGATGGAATACGAGTCATCCTGTACGACAACCCAGACATGCCCAGATCCCGTCCCCCACGACACATGTGCTCCATAACTGACGCTGACCTGTCCCTGCTTGACACCCTGCCTCCGTACCTGTGGGCCAAAAATGACTCCGATGTGGGGCGAATGATGATTGATCCTATTCACATAACTGTACGACAGGACGCTATGCTCCCGAAACTCCCGCAATATCGGATATCGCCAGAGGGTGAGAAGGCACTGGTAGCGATCATTCAGTCTCTGGTAGATGCAGGAGTGGTTGAAGAGGTGGTTAGCAACGTCTGCAACAGCCCAATCCTACCTATTGTTAAGAAGCAAGGTGAAGGAGATGAGAAAGCGTACCGCTTCATCATCGACTTACGAGAGATTAACAAAGTGGTTGTACCCCAATATCCTGTAGTCTCTGATATCACCACCATTCTGACCCTCATCCCGTCCACTGCCACCACCTTCTCTGTTATCGACCTTAAAAACGCATTTTTCTCTATCCCCATTCATCCAGACAGCCGTTATCTCTTCGGCTTCACTTTAAAATCCCGCTCGTACCGATTTTGTAGAGCTCCCCAGGGGTACACTGAAAGTCCCAGCATTTACAGCCAGGCCCTCAAAAGACAGCTGGATGCCTTCCAGCTACCAGAGGGAGTGGTGTTGATCCAATATGTCGATGATATCCTTTTGGCGGCCGACACTACCCCGCTTGCAACGACAGCCACCGTCCAACTCCTACACTTTCTTGCAGAAAATGGCCATAAAGTCTCCAAAAAGAAGTTACAGTTCTGTCAGCCACAGGTGACTTACCTAGGCCATCTTCTGTCCAAAGAAGGGAGGAATCTTACACCCGACCGAATCCAAGCCATCCTAGACACCCCCATCCCAAAAACACAAAAGCAGGTCCGCTCTTTGGTTGGCCTAACCTCTTTTTGCAGACAGTGGTTGCCTAATTTCAGCCTCATTGTGAAACCATTACTTGCCCTACTGACCAAAGATGTCCCCTCCCCGCTTCCTTGGACCGCTGAGTGTCAAGCCTCCTTTAAGGAATTACGGGATGCACTCTGCTCAGCGCCTGTCCTAGGAACCCCGGATTACTCCAAATCCTTCTCCCTCTTCACCCACGAAAGGGAGGGATGCGCATTGTCTGTCCTAACTCAATCAATTGGTCCTAAGCAGCGCCCTTGTGCCTACTTCTCCGCCACTCTTGATCCTGTAGCCAGAGCTTTGCCTGCCTGCCTTCGAGCGGTAGCCGCCGCTGCTGTCTCTATCCGTCAGAGCGAGGGAATTGTACTTTCCAACTCCCTCACAGTGCTAGTACCCCATGCAGTCGACACCCTCTTGAACCAGACCAAGACCCAACACCTGACTAGCGCACGACTGACAGGGTACGAGTTGACTCTGCTTGCACCCCACATCACACTAAAGAGATGCACGACTTTGAATCCTGCCACATTGTTACCCCTGCCTGAAAATGACCCCGACATTCCTCCCATCCACGACTGTGTGACCCTCACGGACGAACAAACTAGGAGTAGGGTTGACCTCCGAGACACTGCTTTTCCTGACCCCGATGGAGAGCTATGGGTAGACGGCTCATGCATCAAACTCCCAGATGGCACCACTTCAGCTGCCTATGCAGTAACGACAGCCCGAACAGTAGTTGAGACAGCCTGCATCACACAACGATCTGCCCAGGCAGCAGAGCTGATAGCCCTCACCCGAGCATGCATCATAGCCGCAGGGACCACCACGAACGTATATACGGACAGCCAGTATGCCTTCGGAGTGGTCCACCATTTTGGGCTCCTGTGGAGGGAGAGGGGATTCCTGACGTCCCACGGCACCCCGATCCTCCACGGAGATCCAGTCTCCGCTCTGATTGAAGCAGTTCTCCTCCCCAAACGATTAGCGGTGATAAAATGTCAGGCACACAAAAGGGTGGCAGACTTGGTCGGACAAGGGAATGCATTGGCCGACATCACTGCACGGACCACAGCTGAGAATAGGACGGTGACACGCATGTACATGACCAGGTCACAAGCAGAAACATGGAGTGATACAAGGATAATGATCAGAGACATACAGTCGGCCAGCACCCCTCACGAGCTGACTAAGTGGGCAAGGGTGGCTTTGAAGGATGAGGAGGGCTGTTGGCGAACGAAGGATGCAAGCAAATGGTTGCTGCCCGACTCATATCTGATTCCCATACTGACAATGGCTCACTCCCCCGCACACATAGGATCTGCACCCATGATCGAACTCGTTTCCAAAGTCTGGCATAACGACAAAATCCCTGACTCAGCCAGACGCCTAGTTCAGCAGTGCCTTATCTGTCTGCAACACAACCCCGGGAAAGGAACTGTAGTACCCCGGGGAGGGTTTGGGACCCCCAATCACCCCTTCGAGGTCCTTCAGATGGACTTCATCCAACTAGAGAGATGCCAAAGCCTGAAGTATGTACTAGTCATTGTGTGTGCCTTCAGCAAATGGGTAGAAGCCTATCCAACCCGTGACAACACTGCCATGACTACTGCCAAAGTACTACTGAAGGAATTCTTCCCTCGCTATGGCCTTTGTCGAATTTTATGGAGCGACAATGGCCCCCACTTCATAGCTGAGGTTATCCAATTAATCCTAAAGGGGTTGGGGGTGAAGCAACGATTTCATGCGGTCTTCCACCCCCAATCCGCCGGTCTAGTGGAACGCCATAATGCCACACTGAAGCTGAAACTGGCAAAAATAGTGGCCACCACTGGACTTAACTGGCCGGATTCCCTCCCACTGGCTTTGTTATCGATGCGCTCCACTCCCACCAAGCACCATTTGACCCCCTACGAGGTCGTGTTTGGGCGACCGATGAATCTCTGGACTGCCCCCAAACCGACCTCCATTCATGACGTCCCGGACGTCCTACTGTCTGATTATTTGTGCAAGTTAACTAAAACGTTGTCTGTCATTCATCAACAGGTGCAGCAAGCCATCCCCGATGCTTCCAGGGGCCCCGGCCATGACATCCAACCGGGAGATTTCGTATTGATACGAAATTTCCAGCGAACCAAGAGTCTGGAACCTCGGTGGACGGGCCCCTGGCAAGTGCTGATCACCACCCGAACGGCACTCCGAGTGGAGGGGAAGAAGCACTGGCTGCACGCGCATCATTGCCGGAAGGTCTCTGCAAACCTGGCCACGACAGAAAACGTCAGCGCCCAAGAAGAGCTCCTGAGCAAAGACCGACCGATATTGGACTGTTATCCCGATACTGAGGCACTTGAACTTGCAAAATTCTCTGATCCCACTGTGCCATCCAGAGAAGGGTATTTCCTGCGTCGAAAGGAGGGAGTTTCGGCTAAGTAGGCCACGGACTAAGTTAAATCTCAGAACGGTGACCTAAACACAATCAAGGGTTGCCGGGAGAGAAGCTAAATGAAGTCTGTGGTTCTGCCCACTACCGAGCCCCTTGAAGGTGATGGAAGCGCCAGATAAGAAGATGATGGAAGCGCCAGATATGAAGATGATGGAAGCAACAGGAAATACTCAGTATAGAAATCCAAAGACTGACAGCTTGCACAAATCAAAGACAATTGCACTCTTCATTGTCTTTCTCTTCTGCCTCCTCCTCATGATCTCCTTCTGGATTCTGGAGGACAGCACACCGGCCCATGAGGCATTGCTACCTACTGCACAGCCGACACCCCTGAAAGAGCATCACCTAATCTCTCTGTCGCCTCAGCTCCGAGAAAGGCGCAGGGAATTCTGGAACAATTCCTTCGTGCAACTGTTGCACCAACACAACCTTGCTGCGAATGCTACGAACTGTTGGATCTGCGGGTTGCTCCCGCATGCCACTGGACACTCCATCCCATTTATCCCTTCACCCTTCTCAGTTCACGGCTCTTGCCTCGCCTGGTTGATCCTCATGCAAGAGAGCCACAAGGACAACGCCACCTCCAGCCGGACAGTGTCACACTTCTACTCTGGGTTCTGGCTGAACAAAACAGGAAAGGCCCCTGCTGCCCTGTGTCCTGCGCTCGCAGGCGCCACCTTCATCAAAGATATTCCAGCCAAAGAACGAGTCGAAGTACAGGTGCTCCACAATCCAGCCAGAACCACCTTCACTCATCTGCAGAAACAAACTACCGCCACTCTAACTGTGGCCCTGTCTGTTATCAATGTCACAGGTCTCGTGTGTCTCGAAGGCCATGGAACGCAGCTGGTGGGTCACAGCACCTGCCGAATCACCAGAACATTGGACTCAGCTGACCCCCCTTCCTTTGTTGCTTCTCCGAACATGTACTTTGTGTGTGGCACCAAAGCTTACACCTGGCTCCCGAAGGGTTGGAGGGGTATCTGTTACATTGCCTTCGTTCTTCCACCCACATATGTAGCCCCTGCCAACCATCACCGGCAGAGGCGTGCAGACGATCTTGGACAAGCCGACTCCACCGGAGCACAGTTCCTGGATGCAGCAAAGGGTCTTGTTCCTCTGTGGGGCCCAATGGCAAACAGCCGTGCTATCCGACACCTGACCCAGGCAGTAGAAACAACGATCAACATCACGGCTGGCATCCTCGCCAACAACACTGCGGAGCTTCAGGCGGTCCGCCTCGTGACCCTTCAAAATCGTCTTGTCCTAGACGTGGTCCTAGCCGACCGAGGAGGAGCATGCCGCATCATCGGATCCAGCTGCTGCACCTACGTGCCAGACAACTCGCCTTCAGTCTACAAAGCCATTGAACACCTCCACAGACTGTCCTCAGTGGTTCACCAAGAACAGGAAGGATGGTCGCTTGGGAGCTGGTTTTGGGACACTTTGAAGAATTGGGGTTGGAAGTTGTTTTCCTTCGTGCTGATACCTGTTGTAATATTATGTGGGTGTTGCTTAGGTATCCAATGTCTGCCACCTTTGTGCGGCCTTGCTTCTAACTGTATGTGCCCAAAGACTTTGGACTTCCGAAATGAGCACATGAGCCCCCTCTATGAAGTAGAAATACGAGGCCTTATGGGGATAAATCCAAACTGACAAGTTGGCGAGACATGTTAAAAGGGAGGACTGTGGAATTTTAATTTGCGATCTGAACATCATCTGCGCCAGCTTGTCACCTATGTACTACGTGCACGGCGGCCATTCTAGGTCACCTATGTACTACGTGCACGGCAGCCATTTTAGATATCATGGTCTCCCTGTCCACGATCGATCGCCAGCGCACCCCTCTGACCCAGCAAGCATCCTCCGCGCACCCTGGCTCCCCCTCCCTCCTCCTTATGAGCATGACCCTTCTGCATGACCCTGTCCTTGGGAGTCACGCCAGCGCCTGACCAACACCTCCTCTCCTTCCATGAATGCCCCTCTGTTGATAAACCTCCCCTCTGCACTGGATGGTCCACACAGCATGAATACCACTCCATTGATGGCCCCTCACCCCGTGTCCGACTGTCCACACAGGTCCGAGGCCATTGCCTAAGCCGGGAGATATCATTTACTGCCCCTTATTGTATGAGGTCGCTCTCCTTCAAAGGACCCTCTATTGATCCAGGCCTCCCCACCCCCCTGTGATATGATCAGGCGCACACATCCTAAGACTCGACGGAACACTCAGCTGCGTGATGACCCCCTCCTCTTATCAGCAGGTTGAGGACCTCCATTGTGAAGGTATATGGGGGTGGGATTGACACGAGGATTACGGGGATGTCTTTTCCTTGCTTTACAAAGTTCTGATTGTAATAAAGAAAGGTCACATGCCATAAACCAGTGTATAAGAGGCCAGGCCTCCGAGAGGCTGTTAGAGCACCTCGAGACGATACCTTGTTGTCTGATCTGATGTGTTCTGCTCCGTCGGAATAAACTTCTGTTTCCTGCCTTCTGGTCTCCGGCGCCTGCCTCATTGCTTGGTAAACTTGAATGGTACAAGGGCGGTTAGCGCCGGGCAAATCCTGAGAAAGGTCCTAGCCCTACCTTTTTCCACAACACGGCATGGTTGCTAGCAGTGATGTAATAATGCTTTGTCATGGTGAAATGCCTCTAGGTGGGTAGTACATGACCCCCATAGCTGCAGTGCCTCTGGCACCAAGTTAATATTATTAGTAATAAATCTCCCGAATGCTGCATGATGTATTACTCAAATATCAGCTTAAATATCTTTTGAAATTCAACCATTTTTCTCCAAAAATCAGCTTAGGAATTCTAAAAAGACATTTTCATCTTCAATAGAACCTTTTCAATGTTGGTACACATATATCAAATCAAACAAGCAAAAGCTTCGAATTTATTAGGATGGATTGCACTCAGGGGAGGCACTTCCAGATAATTGGAGAGCGACAAGTAGCTCACAAGCTACTCGTCAGAGAAACCTGGATTAGAGCTTGGGTCTGCTGTTTTGGGATTGGCAGTTTATGATTCTAGGAAGCAATCATCAATTGAATGGCCCTATAGTATCTTACATAGCAATTGGGCATTACCGTTAACAGGCCAGTTTACAAGGTGAATACTTGTGCATCCACAGTAATGGCGATCACAAGAAACAGGCAAGCTGTGCAGGTTATGAACATAAGAAATTAAATGAAAATTAAATTCATAAAATGCGCTACTACCGGGGGGCGTCTAGGTGCTAGCCTACTGAAGTAGGTAACCTGTAGAAGCTAGTTTAATATGTGGAATATGGGTAGCTTATTAATTGAAGAGCCATGTTTTCTAAACTTTTCTAAAAGGAAGCAGTCATGTCATTTTCTTGAGGTCAGGGGGAGAGTATTACAAAGTCTGGAAGTGCAGGTGACAAATCCTCTACCTCCCCAGTTAGATCTTCTAACTTTCGGGACAGTTACGTATGAGCTGAGGACGAGCATAGAGACCTGGGAGGGATGTACCGTTGCAAACTTTATTTCAGGTAGTCAGGACCAGACTCATGCAGAGCCTTAAATGCAATGTAGAGTGTTTTAAAGTCAACAAGCTTTCTCATGGGGAGCCAATGTAGTTTCATCAGGGCTTGAGAGGCAGACTGATAGTTGGGGATCCCTAATAATAGAAGAGCTGCCACTTTCTAAATGATCTGCAGCTTGTTTAGAAGTTGTTTTCTGCAAATTGTTGAATATAGCATTGCAATAATTCAACTTGGACAACAAGGTTTTCTGCAGCTCCTGTGGACTGAACGGGAAGATTGTCCTAAGTAATTTCAAGGTGAAAAAGGAGGAGGATATGAATGAAAGTAGTGTCAAATAATATTCCTATGTTTTTGACTTTCGTAGCTGAAGTGGGCAGATTGCCTAGTTTCTGTGGCTACCAGATTGAGAACCAAAAGGAGGTGATCTTTCCAAACAGCTGAACTTCGGTTTTACACGAGTTCAGCTTCAGACAATTTTTGTTCATCCACCAACCGATATGTTGCACACAGTTATGGAACTCAATAGCAGTGTCCTCAGGGCTATTAGCCACTGACACCACAATCTGGGAGTTGTCGGCATAGGATACTAATGAGACACCCGAAGGATTAAATAAGACAGACCAGAGGGCAACGTAAAGGTTAAAAAGGGTTGGACTTAAGGATGACCCCTGCTGCACACCACAAATTGAAGAGAACATGGGTGATTATACAAGCCACCATCCTCTCCCGCCTTGATTATGCGAGCTCCCTCCTTTTGTGGGCGAACAAGGCTGAAATACAGAGAATGCAGCGCATTCAAAATGCTGCTGCTAGAGCTTTGGTGAGCCTGCCGCGCTTCTGCTCTGTCTCCAGCACTATTTGAAAGCTGCTCTGGCTTCCTATTGAAAGACGTATCAATTTCAAGACACTCTGTCTTTCTTGTAAAATCCTGAAATGCGCGAGCCCTGCCCTGTTGGGCAACCTGATTACCCACTATGTTCCTTCTCGCCCTCTTCGCTCGGCAGAACTTCACTTGATGGTTGTGCCCAAATTTAGGCTCTCCAGGACGGGTGGGCGTGCTTTCAGGTACCTCGCGCCCAAGCTGTGGAACTCCATTCCCGTACATATCCGTGCCATTGACTGTCTGTCTGCTTTCAGGAAGGCCATCAAGACCTTCCTGTTCCCTTCACTTTAGTCTCTACTAGTTTCCTTTTCCTCTCAGGCTGGTATATTCCTGTTGTGTCCTCTTGTGGGCAGCGCCGGGACGCCCCTTCGCTGGGGCAGCTGTGCGCTCTACCAAACGGCTAACATAACATAACATAACATGTGAATGCATCTAAAGTGACAAATTGCTCTCGTCCAGAGAGAAAAGATTTCAGAAGAGAAAAGGGTCTCTCCCCTAATTCCGATGGAGTACACATGTTCAAAATGCAGGTCATGACTGACCATGTCAAATGCTGCTGAGAGGTCTAACAGGATCAGGGCAGCATTTCCTCCTTTGTCGAGTGTCTTTCTGATTTCTTCAGAGGCAACAATCAAGTCCAGTTCAGTACTGTGTTCACTTCTGAAGCCGAACTGAGTCGGGTCAAGAAGGTGATTGTTGTTGATAAAGGACATATGTTCCTGATTAATGGCCCTCTCTACAATTTTTTGCCGGGAGAGAAAGGCATGAGATTGGCCTATAGCTGTTGAGGTCTGAAGTATCGAGATTTGGCTTCTTGAGGAGGGGGAGGCTTTTTTCCTGTCTTTGGGAAATACTCAGAGCTGAGCATTAAGGTAAAGATATCAGGTGGATCAATGTGGTTTCTGGAATCAGAAGAATAATTTTTGGGGGGCAAGTGTCCAGTCCGGAGCCTCATTGAATATTAATGAGTTGGCCATTATCCAAGGTCAGTGGAGAAAAAGAGGACACCATTGTAGGGTCAAGGGCAGATTTGGGAGCATTAAAAGGGAGTAAAGATGCTTCAGTTAAATCTGAGTGTCTGGGAGAGTGATCTCTGTCTGGTGTGCGGGTGGGGAGGGAAGGGGTGGTTTGCTTGTAGTTGGCAGAAAATATGTTATAAACTTATTTTACCTTGGCTTGAAAGGAGTGAGCCATTGAGTTGCAGAAGGATTGGTTGGCCATGTTGGTTTTGTTTTCTGAGAGCTTGGTTACTTTTTTTTTATTGTAGCAAACAATTCTTTAGAGGAGATTTTTGATGACTCAATTTTGAGTGACATAGCCAGCTTTTTCCTTATGGATCAGTTCTTTGTATGCCGAGACAGTACTTTTATAGATTTCCTTTTCTGTACTGTCATAGTTTATTCTCCACCTTCATTCTTCCCTGCGAAAAAGTTGTTTTTGTAGTTTATTTTTTTGTGAAAACCAAGGTTTGGAAAGGGATACTCTGCGACGTTTATGTATCTTCTCTAAACTTGAATCTATCTATCGATAGTAATTCGTGATTTCAGTGTCTAAGACATTGGAGAGATTGAGCAGATTTCAAGCTTATGCTGAGCTGAGCAAATTAGCGTCTACGTTATGCCGAGGATGAGTTGTCCTGTTTGTTTGCTGTAGCTGTAAGGACTTTGGTCGCCATTTCCAATTCAAACATGACAGCTAAATTATCAGACAATATAAGCAGAATAGATGTAGTAGGTTGAAGAAGGGAGTTGTTTGAAAAAATGCCATCTAGTAGATGACATGCTTTGTGCGTGGGGCCCTTGACCAGTTGAGTTTTACTTAGACTGGCCATCATATCCATAAAGTGTTCAGAGTCTTTGTTCCAGATATTTTCTAAATGGAAATTGAAATCCACAAAGACTGTGAAATCTGTATAATTGACTCTAGTTTCCATTAGCTAACTAAAAGCCAGAGTGGAGGCCACTCTAGGGCCTGGAATGCCGTAGATGATTAGGCCTTTGAAAGAGTAATTTTTGTTTAGTTCAATTTTGAATGAGAACGCTTCACATTCAAATGATGGAGGGAGTGCAGAAAAGGTGGATTTAAGGTGGTCGCGGTGTATACCTGCTAGACCCCGCCTCTTTTCTCCCTGCGGTCCAGCCTGAAGATGGGATTCCCAGCTGGGATTGCCAAGACCAGGTCAGGACCTGAGGCAGCAGCGGCCCAAGTTTCTGTTTGTGAGTCTAGGAAATCAGCCAACTCGTTTTTATTTTTCACTAGAGATCTGGCATTAAAATAAAGTGCAGTGATACATGTGCGAGCATTCAGCGTGCTTCATGTTGAGGCTATAAGAGGGTTAAGTGCTTCAATTTTGACATTGTTTAAGGAGAGATTAAAGGTCAGACAGGTGAACATTTCGATGCAATTTTGCGGAATCAAAACCGGTCCGGGGCACTTCTTACCTGGGAATTTCAGGTTAAGAAGCTCTTATGTTGAGTATTGAATAAAGGTACGCCCTGTGGAGCTTGCTTTCAAGCAGGGCATCCGGGGGTGTATGGGGGGCGCGGTGACGAGCACTACTCAGTGGGACAATTTACAAGTGGTAAAAATTGGATTAATGTTAGGACTAGTGTTTGGGGATAGAATGAATGCTCTAATTTCATTTTTAGCAAGGAAAGAAATATGTGATGTGGTAATGAGACCTAGATGAGGGAACTTGATAGCATGTGGCAATATCTGGGGTGTTAGGGCTGGGCGTTAAGATTAGAGCATCATACAGAAGGGGTGGTTACCATCAACAACAAAATAATGTTTTTGAAAGGTCATACTTTTCAAGCGTTTGGCCTTAATTCTAAATGACAATCACAGTGCGCTGCATTTTATATCAGATTATACATTTTACGTTTCGTTTTCAAACTGTTGGCTTTTCAAACTTATAACTTCCAACTTTCATTCTAGATTCCTAGATTTCACCGTGGCACTAATAGACACTATCCTCCATGCTCCTATTTTTTTTTTTTTTTTATTTTGTAGAGTTTTATATAGCGCGAACTAGACCCGAGAAATGGGTATCAGAGCGCTTTACATGAGCACCAGTTTCAATACAGAGGGACACGTTAGGCACGCTGTATCAGTGGTCTCAAGACATCCAACCACATATTGCACACCCTAAATGACCAGCACCAGCTTCCAATCGGGTGTTCATCCTCCTAATGACCTGTTGCCTAACAGAAGAAGCAGTAATCAATAGCATCCCCCAAACTGGCATACAAATGTTACTTCTTGGGGTCAATGCATGACAAGAAGCCAGAATGTCACTATAACCGCAAAATTCTGAGGGACCCAAAACATGGTTCTTTATACATCACTGACACACTGGGCAGTAACAGTTTTAAACTATTGCTGTTATTTTTAGGTCTGACTTTGGCAAAATGTGATATTGCACATGAGTGACTGGCCGCAGCACCTCGATCCCCAGTGGTGTGGAAGAGAGGATGGGCCGCAGTATGGACTTTGAGGTGGAGGTCTACAAGGCTCGAGGTTGACCACACAAGTATCCTAAGGTATGACAGGCATGGGCACATTATCAGGGCATCGATTTAGAGCCTGTCCGCTCTTTGCATCAAATATTTCAGGATGAAGTTCGATCATTTATGGGATGAGAAAAGGGGTGGAAGGATATGAGACAAGTAATTTAATGTTGAGACGAATGTTGTGGTTTATTGATGGAATGTGGTTGGAGGGTGGGGCGGGAGTGAACGTGCAGGTATTTGTATTCTTATGTGTACTTTTGTCTTTTGTTTACTTACTATATGTCTGCCTCATGGGCGATGTTCATCATTCAAAATAAAAAACGAATAACATTTGTTTAAAAAAAAAAAAGATCCGCAGAAATCCTCCATCCCAGAGCAAGACTCCTCCATGTTTGTATCTAAAACATTGAACAGCCCACACTCTTCCATCTTGCTCCATCACTCCTGCAGTTCAGAAAACTTCTAAAAACAAGCTTCTTAAGGAATATCTAATCATCTGATAATCAAGATTTCCTCCTCCATGCACACGATCTTGCATTCTAATCCTGAATAAAGTTTGTGCACTACGTTTGCACTACATACCCATTCAACTATGCCCTTTTCTAAAACTTATTTGTGGCTTGATTAAACTCCAGGACAACTAGTAATAAAGTGGAAAGACTAGGTACCTGGATGAAGTAATGGTCAATCAGGTGCACAGACATAATATCGAGTTTTTTATTTCGACCTACATAAATATCGAGTTTTAAATATCATAGGGACAGAATATTGATATCAAGAATATCGGCGACCAGAATATCGACCTGAAGGTAATAAATGTAGTTTTTGTTAATATCGAAGTTAGTAATATCGATAGCAAAAATAATGATGTTAATAAAATCGATGTTTATGTTAGTGTTATGTATTTTAGTATGTATTTTATATGTGTGTTTCACAAGTTTTGTTATGTTTTGTATTTTTTTTAGATATATGTATTAAATGTTTAGAAGTTAGTGATTTTTTTAAAAGTACATTTAGTGTTTTAGTACCATAGCGGGTTGTGGGTTTATAGGGGAATAGGGTGGGAAGTAATTTAATTATAGTAAATTAAATCATAATTTTTAGAAATTATTAATTATTTTTTTATAAAATTTTGCATTTTAGTTCCGTAGAGGGTTGTGGGCTTATAGGGGAATATGGTGGGAAGTAATCTAATTGTAATTAAGTAATGATACATTTTTATTTATTGGGATTGATAATTAATGTATAGTTAATTAATTATTAATTGCTAATTAATTTTTAATAATTGATTAATTGATAATTATATTAATTGTGGTAATTTTGTCTTGGAGTGGGCTGTGGGTTTGTAGAGGAATAGGGTGGGAAGTAAATTAATTATAATACATTAATTAATTTTTTGGTATTGATAATTAATGTATTGTCTATTGTCAAATAATTTTTATTAATTGATTATTGATACATATATTAATTGTGTTAAATTAGTTTAGGAGCGGGTCGAGTTTTTTAGGGGAATAGGGTGGGAAGTAATTTATTATAATTAAGTAATTTTTCATTCATATTTATTGGTATAGATAATTAATTGTTAATTAAATATTAATTGGTAATTATTTTTTATAATTGATGAATTGATAATTATTTTAATTGTGTTCATTTTTATGCGGAGTGGGTTGGGGATTTATTGGGGACTAGGGTGGGAAGTAATTTAATGTTATTAAAGTAATTATTCATTTAATTCTATTGGTATCTATAAATAATGTATTGTTAATTTATTATTAATTCATTATTTAATATAAAAATAATTGATAAGTATGTTATTTCTAACACCTACGCTATCCAACACTTTCCCTACTGTTACACTCTCTGGAGTGGGAATAGTAATTCTTACCCCTACGCTATCCAACACTTTACCTACTGTTGCACTCTCTGCAGTTGGAATAGCAATTATGGCCCCTACGCTATACATCACTTTCCCTACTGTTGCACTCACTGGAGTGGGAAAAGTCATTTTTACCCCTATGCTGTCCAAATCTTTCCCTACTGTCTTACTCACTGGAGTGGGAATAGTAATTTTTACCCTTACGCTATCCAACACTTTCCCTACTGTTGCACTTTCTGGAGTAGTAATAGCAATTATAACCGCTACGCAATCCAACACTTTCTCTACTGTTGCACTCACTGGAGTGGGAATAGACATTTTTACCCCTACGCTATCCAACAATTTCCCTACAGTTGCACTCTTTGGAGTGGGAATAGTAATTTTACCCCTACGCTATCCAACACTTTCTCTACTGTTGCAACAATTGGAGTTGTACTCTCTGGAGTTGGAAGAGCAATTGTAGGAGAGTAGGGTTTGCTATCCTATGGTCACCCCAAATTTTTGCTTTTTGCTTCACTGGTTTATGACTTAATGTGGCTGTGGGCCTGCTAATCAGACCCACAGCCTGCTGTTCTCTCTCTAAATTACTGCCAATGCACTTTAGGTGCATTACGATTCGGAACTGGTTCACCTTATTGGCCCCTGTAACAGTGTACCCTAGGTACCCAGGGCATAGGTGTTTCCAAGGCCTACCAGGGGCTGCAGCATGTATTGTGCCACCCCTGGCCTGGCCTCCATATTTGACACAACTGGCTGATCACTCAGCTGGGGTAAGTTGGTGTAATCACCTCTTACTTAGATATAGTAGCCCTATATCTAACCTTAAACTGGACACATATGTTCCTATCAGCCACTCCTATAGAAGGCCTCATCAATCCTGGAGGCAGAGTGCTTGGAAATATGTGAGATGGTGCTCTATCATGAGCTGAGCCTGTCTGCAGCTGTCGGGAACCACTCCCTTAGCTGTTCCGGGATATTGCCATACCATATACTCTTAAGTGCATTATAATCCTCGCGGTTATATGCTAACTTTGGTTTGGCTTTATCAAAACATGTCGAGTAAGGTGTCATATGATTTGGAATACTATCCCCTCGACAGTTCTGTCGACGGGGACAGCATTCCACCCTTCTAGAGGGACACGACATGTGTGTAGCCTTAACCCCGGTTAAAGTTAACCCGAGCCTCAGCATCACAAAATGGATGCTGCCACCACAGACACAAGTCTGACCTCCTGCTGCTGGGAGTCCTTCCAGCGAGGGAGGCTTGGACAAAGGGTTTCCTGCCTTGGGAGGTGCGAGCACCACCCCAGACAGGATTTTGTGTATTGGGTAGGACAGGGCTGAATAGATTGAGACATGCCTGGGGCACACAAGGTGTCCCCGTGCATAAGCCAGTCCAAACCGGTCCTGGGACTTTACAGACCCAGGCCTGGCGAGGAGCTGGACAAAGGAAAGGGGGTGTAACCGTCCCCCTTCCTGGTCCCACCCAGAGGAGGGACCTAGCAGGTAATCCACCCCTCAGATTGGGAATAAGATTGGGAGCAGTGCCAGAGCACCTCAGATCATCCTGAATCAACTTGAAACTAAGAAGACGACTGGACTTCGACATTCTGCTGCACAGAAGACTGAAGAGCATCTCCCTTGTGGCCTAAAACACAGGCACCATCCAGCAACTCGACGTCTGCTTTGCCGCCGCCTCCCGCCAGAGCCGGAGCCCAGAGCCTGACGAGACCCAGACTCCCAGACTTCTCACTGCCCAATCCACAGTCCCTGCAATGAAGGGACCCATGGAGGCACCGAGAGATGTGGGACCGGACCTCTTGAAAGACCCCCGAGAAGCTGACTGTGCAGCATCAGAGGCATCCTCGACGTTGTGCTTTGGGGACTAAAAATCCCCACCATCGAGCAGCCCTTGCACCGAAGATCAGCCCCCCAGCATCTCCACGATCTGCGTGGGGCCCTTTTGCATTGTGCCACTTGATGCGCCTTCCCGGCCACTTGCCTCGTGGTCAGCGGCCATCTTGGTGATGAAACCTTCAAACTACACTGCGGGTCTGGTTGCTCCAGACTTGCCCTCGCTCCTGTAAAAAGGAGCACCCGCTCTGACCTTGCTGGTCCGAGTGATAAGCCTTTTTAGATTCCTGCGTGGCTTGCATTAGCCAAGGCCTGTTTGCTCCAATCAAGTTGCCGACACCGCCAACAGCGAGAAGCCTGCGTGGGACAGCTCATGATTGACTCCTGGACGTCCTCGACCTCTTCGTGTCCACGTGGCTGCAGAGAGAAGCTACACCTCAATGCCTGTTTGCACCCAACATCGCTTGGTTCCAATCTGGTTCCACGGTAGTCACTGGCTAGTGACTTTGAACATTGTCCCCTCTGCTTTCAGGTCTTCACAACTTCATATCCACCCTTGGATCCACCGGAACTCTTCACATCGAGCCGCCTGCAGCATCTTCAGCTCCAAGCACCATCGACCTGCGTGACGAAACCCGACACTACTGGGACCCTATGCACCTGCTTCCTGTGGGTGAGGTAACTCAGCAACGCTGGTGTTCCCACACTGGTACACACCTCTAGGGCCTGTGTCTTAAGTTTCAGCTTTCTAGGTCACTCGGAAGGTTCCTAACTAACTAACTTTATAACTTTTACGCACCATAGACATTGCATTGGTGAGTGCGTGCACTTTTAACACTGCAACCGAGTCCCGCGGGCCTTTCCCGACTTAGTCACTGCTAGTCCCGATCAGCTCCAGCGATTCCCAAGGCCCTAGGCCTGTTTCCTTTTCGATTGGTATCTCTTATACCACTTTCTTAGTATATGGTTTAGGTGGCCCCTAGGGCTCATCCATATTGTGCAACTTTTGTGTATTTTAAACTGTGTTTTGTTTAACGCTTGTGCTTCTGTGCTCATAAAGAGTTCAGGGGATATTTGTAGTTAATAAATATATATATATATTTTCAATATATATCTGTGTGGTGTCCTTTCATTTGGTATTCAAGGGGATTGTGTATGGTAATACAGCTGGCTTCACATGCCTTTCAGAGTTTAGCCTAAGACTGCTTTGTCCACGTTACCACTAGGATAACTGGTCTACAAGGTTGACTTACAACCAATCCTCATAAGGGTTGCTTGGCATGGTACAAGGTGATCACTAGAACTAGTGAGCATCATATACCAGGTCAACTTCTCACAGCAATTATACCCCGTACGCTGTCCAACACTTTCCCTACTGTTGCACTCACTGGAGCGGGAATAGTAATTTTTACCCCTACACTATTCAAACACTTTCCCTACAGTTGCACTTTCTGGGGTGGGAATAGTAATTTTTACCTCTACGCTATCAAACACTTTCCCTACTGTTGCACTCACTGGTGTGGGAATAGTCATTTTTACCCCTACGCTATCCAAAACTTTCCCTACTATTGCACTCAATGGTTTGGGTATAGTAGTTCTAACCCTTTCAGTATCCAACACTTTCCCTACTGTTGCATTCTATGGAGTGGGAATAGTAATGTTTACCCCCCGCTATTCAAACACTTTCCCTACTTTTGCTGTCTCTGGAGTTGGAATAGTAATCTTTACCCTCACTCTATCCAACACTTTCCCTACGGTTGCACTCTCTGGAGTTGGAATATTAATTTTTACCCCTACGCTATCCAACACTTTCCATACTGTTGCACTCTCTGGAGTTGAAATAGTACTTTTATTCCCTCCACTATCCAATATTTTTCTGTATTCTTTTAGTCAATGTTGTGTATAATTTATTTTAGAAAGTTAAAAAATATTGTAGTTTTTTAATTTGTTATATATTTTTTATATTTTTATTTATATTATTTTTGTATGTGTACATATGTATTCATAATTTATAAAATGGTTTTAACAATGTATACGTTATTAAAATAATTATTTATGAATATTATTAAGTAAGTATATATATGATGTTTTATATGTATATGTTTAATATAGTTAAACATTATCGGTATTAATTATGATTTTTAACGATTATTAAACATGTTTAACTATGTTTCTTTTAATTATATGTATCATTTACTTTCTTTTACAATGTTTTTTTAACATAAAAAAACCAATATTTTTTACAACAATATTTTAGACATCAATATTTTTTTCTCATATTTTTGTACTTACCCACCCTAGTCCCCAATAAATCCCCAATCCACTCTGCATAAAAATGAACACAATTAAAATAATTATCAATTCATCAATTATAAAAAATAATTACCAAATAATATTTAATTAACAATTAATTATCGATACCAATAAATATGAATGAAAAATTACTTAATTATAATAAATTACTTCCCACCCTATTCCCCTAAAAAACTCGACCCGCTCCTAAACTAATTTAACACAATTAATATATGTATCAATAATCAATTAATAAAAATTTATTGACAATAGACAATACATTAATTATCAATACCAAAAAATTAATTAATGTATTATAATTAATTTACTTCCCACCCTATTCCTCTACAAACCCACAGCCCACTCCAAGACAAAATTACCACAATTAATATAATTATCAATTAATCAATTATTAAAAATTAATTAGCAATTAATAATTAATTAACTATACATTAATTATCAATCCCAATAAATAAAAATGTATCATTACTTAATTACAATTAGATTACTTCCCACCATATTCCCCTATAAGCCCACAACCCTCTACGGAACTAAAATGCAAAATTTTATAAAAAAATAATTAATAATTTCTAAAAATTATGATTTAATTTACTATAATTAAATTACTTCCCACCCTATTCCCCTATAAACCCACAACCCGCTATGGTACTAAAACACTAAATGTACTTTTACAAAAATCACTAACTTCTAAACATTTAATACATATATCTAAAAAAATACAAAACATAACAAAACTTGTGAAACACACATATAAAATACATACTAAAATACATAACACTAACATAAACATCGATTTTATTAACATCATTATTTTTGCTATCGATATTACTAACTTCGATATTAACAAAAACTACATTTATTACCTTCAGGTCGATATTCTGGTCGCCGATATTCTTGATATCAATATTCTGTCCCTATGATATTTAAAACTCAATATTTATGTAGGTCGAAATAAAAAACTCGATATTATGTCTGTGCACCTGATTGACCATTACTTCATCCAGGTACCTAGTCTTTCCACTTTATTACTAGTTGTCCTGGAGTTTAATCAAGCCACAAATAAGTTTTAGAAAAGGGCATAGTTGAATGGGTATGTAGTGCAAACGTAGTGCACAAACTTTATTCAGGATTAGAATGCAAGATCGTGTGCATGGAGGAGGAAATCTAGATTATCAGATGATTAGATATTCCTTAAGAAGCTTGTTTTTAGAAGTTTTCTGAACTGCAGGAGTGATGGAGCAAGATGGAAGAGTGTGGGCTGTTCAATGTTTTAGATACAAACATGGAGAAGTCTTGCTCTGGGATGGAGGATTTCTGTGGATCTTTTTTTTTTTAAACAAATGTTATTCGTTTTTTATTTTGAATGATGAACATCGCCCATGAGGCAGACATATAGTAAGTAAACAAAAGACAAAAGTACACATAAGAATACAAATACCTGCACGTTCACTCCCGCCCCACCCTCCAACCACATTCCATCAATAAACCACAACATTCGTCTAAACGCGTTTAGCGATATTTATCGCGTGTTGTTGTTGATATGCCCCTTAGAGATTCTGCCCCGTAGGATTCCACAACTCTCAGATCCCTTAGGCAGCTGCTTTTATCCACTGGGATGGCTGGACAGTGAGAGAGTGGGTGAGTGGGAGAATGAGTGATTGAGAGAGCGAGGGTGTGGACTAGTGGTATGAGGACAGAGTGAGTTTCATAATTATGGTGCCTCAGCACAGACCATTGTATTTTAACGTTTTATTTAGCGCCTCATACCCCATAGCCACTCACATACAGGAGGCGCAGCAGATTTGCTGTAGCTCTTGATAGCAGTAACCACCTGAGCCAGAAAGCACTATTACAAGTAAGGTGTACTTGTAGGGAAAAGATGGCAATGAAGTTAATATGGACAACAGAGCAACCCCAGACACCTTTCTTTGTAGAAGCGAGTCTGAATTTGCTTGCAGTATAAGATCAAAACAGGCTTATTGCTTGGAAAATTCAGGAGGTTTGTGCTCAATAAAGGAAGAAACAGATGAAGTAAAGCTTTTCTGTTATTTGCATTTGAGACAAAGCATGACGTGACCTCCAGCGTTTCTAATTTGCATCCAGTGTATCTGTATACCTCTGCACATCTATGTTGGCATTTGCTGAGGAGAAAAGAGCATTGTCAAGCCAACCATTTAGCAAACAGAATATGGGCCTCGCCTTTGTTCTGTTATAGGAAACACATTTGCATGCAGGCCTTTGCACTCCATGCAAATAACTGGTTCCAGCGAATGGGCAGCAGCCTCCCAGAACGATACAATGCTATAGCATGCCAGTCCTCTGGGGTCCGCATTAGTCCATAGTGGACCAACCGAAATGTATAATGATTGCCTTAAGATGCATTTGGTCCAATTTTGACAGACAGGGTCCATAGGTGCTCGCTCATATGTGTGAATGTGCGTTCACAAATCGCTTTCCAAGATGGGAATGTTCTCAGGAGTTTCTTCACAGGGAAGAAAGCTTTCCCAGATAGGAAAAAAGACAAAGTTTAGTTCCACAAAAAAAGTGAATAACATTTTAACGTATTAGTCAAGTTAAGTCTCTCTTGTGAATGACACAAATACGTATTTAAATTCACAATAACTTTAAAAACATACAAAAGCACCTCTTGCAATCAAAATATGGACATAGTAGGTAATAAACATGCAGCTCTTTACAATCTTGTCTAAAGCGCCTGTGCATTCGCACAAACTCGCCATTTTCTGTCACTTGAGGAGGACTGTGATCTGTTTGTCTTACTCGGGACCTTTTACAGAGCTGTCTTTTCATTTCTACAAACTGCAGTCCTACATATAAAACAACATTTTCTTTATTTTGTTACTATCTCAATTTTCGTACTTTTACCTTCAGCTTAAAGTGTGGTATTCAAGCAAACTCGCCATCAACAATGCACAGGTATTTTCTTGATGCACCTCTATCACCTGTGTGGCAACAGCCATACAACTCCTGAGCTTCAATCACTTGAATGTCCCAGTCACGAGGGAGCTAACATGTCATGAGGAATCTCTGTCATCGGTGGCACCTGTCAGACAGTAGAGCTGAAGGCACTGTTTTTCGCTTTGCATGGCTCAAGTTTGGGGTAGCAGTGCTCCCAGTCTGCTTGTACTATGTTCTTTTCAGCAAGGAAAGGCTGACAGTCATTATGGAGTGATGGCACTGTGTGGACTGAGGCTGCGGACTCACAAGCGCACACTATCAGCAGCATTCAGGCAATGAGATTTTAATTCCCTGCTCTTGCCTATTCTGAAGAGATGGCGGCCATCTTGGATTATCAGGTATAACTGCCCTCATGTTTCTTGGCATCTTTACTAGGCAATTATGATAGAATATTGCTGCAGTCAGAAACTCGCTACATGGATCTCAATTGCCCCTTGCCTAGCTAGACCTGTAGGTTACTCAGGGATTCTATTGATGGACATAGAAAAATAGAAAAGACTTCAGTAAAACTATTTTGTTGAAGAAAAAATAACGTTTATACTGTTTTATGGACACTTAACTGAATCATTCGAAGACTTTGGTTTGTTACAGTATACTAAAGGTAGTCATGTGATGGAACAGGAAGGATTCTTAGAATGGATTATATTGCACATGTAAATAGGAAGGGATGCTAATATGCACATATGAGTTCCTAAAGATTGGAGTGCAATAGCCTATTAAGAGTTTTTGTAATTTTGCAGTTAGACACAAGTCAAGCAGAAGATATACTTGACTGAAAGAGAGTACATAGGGAGAAGGTGTTAGGTAAATATTCAAAGCATAGGGAGAGGGGCTAATGTAGATATATATTTGAGGTATTCCTTATATGTGCATTGTTTTCAGGAATTAATAGTTTTACATCAAAATATGAGAAGTTAGTGACACACAGATAATGCTAAGGTATGTCTATTTACTACTACAGTTAAGCATTACATCCTGAATGACAAATCACTTAAGATATCGCTTTGTCTTGTATATATCCATTACATCCTTGACCAGCAGAAGTGAAGAGTCACAGTAGTGGAGCCCTGTGTCTCTCAATTCTCTCCTATCCCATTCTGCTTTCCTTGCTTCTATTACTGGCCCTCATATACCTGCATAAGTGGCGAGAAGCTGAAATGTGCATCGCTCCTGTTGGATTCCGAACACTAATGTATCAAAAGCATTTGCTGTTGTTTCTAAGGTATCACCCAAACTTCAGCACCTTTCTCCTGTTAAGTATGTGTTATGCCCCGAGTCCACACATGTAACAGTAAGTCCTAGAATGACAGGAGATATGCCAAATTGTACTGTGTAGTAGGTTTAGTAGTACTATAATAGTACTATTGACATACTATAAAATGCTATTCACAAACCTGTATGCGGAGATCTCCAATTCCACCCCTCCAATCTTTTCTATGCAAAGATCTCCGCCTGATTGTGGAGTTCTTCTCACACACATGCCTATGTTTTTGTACCAAATGTTAGAGAGACACGGGGGAGTAGTTGGAAAATGGAGAAGGCTTAGTATAAAATGGGAGGGGTTAAGAGATAGATAAAGATGGTTTAAGAGTGAGTTAAGGAGAGATTTAAGGAGGAACAAATTCCCACCCACAAAATAGTAAACCTATTGTTATTCACAAACTGCACTTGTATAGTTACTAAGGCCACAAATGTCCCAAAATAATTGTAAAAGTACTCCAGCTCAGACCCTGAGAAATCTGCAATACCATTCCAAAGAAAATAATGAAGCCAAGTGACTTAAAATAAAACCCTATAGAAAATAATGTTCAAATAAAGTAGCTTATTTTGATATTTAAAAACTATATATACATTTTATTTGATGTTTAAAATGGTTATATATTCATAAATTAAATAATATATTATTACAGGATTTTTAATAAACTTAACATTTTTAAATTGCGTGAAACTTTAATTGTTTTTATTTTTTTAAGTTCATTAAAATTCATTCTATACATAACCTTCAGTAATGTATAATACATATTTTATATAATTAAACATTTTACTGTAACTGGGATTTGTAAAATACATCTATAAAAAATTATTATATTTTAATTAAGCATATTTAGTTGAAGACATTTTTATATACTTTTATGATAATAGTGTTGTAATTTTTTCCTATTTGTTCTAAGTGTAAAAGAAAATATACAATAATATTCTAAAATAATATTTAACATTCAAATATTTTTGCTAAATTATTTTAAGCCACGTAAAGTTGTAAAGGGTAACTTTAAATATGCAAATGAGTAAATCTATATGTGTAAATTTACCTTTGTGAATATGGATCACAAAGTCATAGGTAGTTGAGTTATTCACGTCTGAATTGCCCATATTCATCATACTTAAGTTCTCAGTATGACACCGAGGGCATTACTGATTGACCAAATCACTGACAAAATATCGAGTACAACAATATCGAGGTACAAAAATATTGTGACAAAAATATCGAAGTTAAGAATATCAACATCCTTGCTACATCATGGTAAGTACAAAAATATCAGAAAAAAATATTGATGTCTAAAATATTGTTGTAAAAAATATTGGTTTTTTTATGTTAAAAAAACATTGTAAAAGAAAGTAAATGATACATATAATTAAAAGAAACATAGTTAAACATGTTGAATAATCGTTAAAAATTATAATTAATACCGATAATGTTTAACTATATTAAACATATACATATAAAACATAATATATATACTTACTTAATAATATTCATAAATAATTATTTTAATAACTTATACATTGTTAAAACCATTTTATAAATTATGAATACATATGTACACATACAAAAATAATATAAATAAAAATATAAAAAATATATAACAAATTAAAAAACTACAATATTTTTTAACTTTCTAAAATAAATTATACACAACATTGACTAAAAGAATACAGAAAAATATTGGATAGTGGAGGGAATAAAAGTACTATTTCAACTCCAGAGAGTGCAACAGTATGGAAAGTGTTGGATAGCGTAGGGGTAAAAATAAATATTCCAACTCCAGAGTGTGCAACCGTAGGGAAAGTGTTGGATAGAGTGAGGGTAAAGATTACTATTCCAACTCCAGAGACAGCAAAAGTAGGGAAAGTGTTTGAATAGCGGGGGGTAAACATTACTATTCCCACTCCATAGAATGCAACAGTAGGGAAAGTGTTGGATACTGAAAGGGTTAGAACTACTATACCCAAACCATTGAGTGCAATAGTAGGGAAAGTTTTGGATAGCGTAGGGGTAAAAATGACTATTCCCACACCAGTGAGTGCAACAGTAGGGAAAGTGTTTGATAGCGTAGAGGTAAAAATTACTATTCCCACCCCAGAAAGTGCAACTGTAGGGAAAGTGTTTGAATAGTGTAGGGGTAAAAATTACTATTCCCGCTCCAGTGAGTGCAACAGTAGGGAAAGTGTTGGACAGCGTACGGGGTATAATTGCTGTGAGAAGTTAGCCTGGTATATGATGCTCACTAGTTCTAGTGATCACCTTGTACCATGCCAAGCAACCCTTATGAGGATTGGTTGTAAGTCAACCTTGTAGACCAGTTATCCTAGTGGTAACGTGGACAAAGCAGTCTTAGGCTAAACTCTGAAAGGCATGTGAAGCCAGCTGTATTACCATACACAATCCCCTTGAATACCAAATGAAAGGACACCACAAAGATATATATTGAAAATATATATATATTTATTAACTACAAATATCCCCTGAACTCTTTATGAGCACAGAAGCACAAGCGTTAAACAAAACACAGTTTAAAATACACAAAAGGTGCACAATATGGATGAGCCCTAGGGGCCACCTAAACCATATACTAAGAAAGTGGTATAAGAGATACCAATCGAAAAGGAAACAGGCCTAGGGCCTTGGGAATCGCTGGAGCTGATCAGGACTAGCAGTGACTAAGTCGGGAAAGGCCCGCGGGACTCGGTTGCAGTGTTAAAAGTGCACGCACTCACCAATGCAATGTCTATGGTGCGTAAAAGTTATAAAGTTAGTTAGTTAGGAACCTTCCGAGTGACCTAGAAAGCTGAAACTTAAGACACAGGCCCTAGAGGTGTGTACCAGTGTGGGAACACCAGCGTTGCTGAGTTACCTCACCCACAGGAAGCAGGTGCATAGGGTCGCAGTAGTGTCGGGTTTCGTCACGCAGGTCGATGGTGCTTGGAGCTGAAGATGCTGCAGGCGGCTCGATGTGAAGAGTTCCGGTGGATCCAAGGGTGGATATGAAGTTGTGAAGACCTGAAAGCAGAGGGGACAATGTTCAAAGTCACTAGCCAGTGACTACCGTGGAACCAGATTGGAACCAGGCGATGTCGGGTGCAAACAGGCATTGAGGTGTAGCTTCTCTCTGCAGCCACGTGGACACGAAGAGGTCGAGGACGTCCAGGAGTCAATCATGAGCTGTCCCACGCAGGCTTCTCGCTGTTGGCGGTGTCGGCAACTTGATTGGTGCAAACAGGCCTTGGCTAATGCAAGCCACGCAGGAATCTAAAAAGGCTTATCACTCGGACCAGCAAGGTCAGAGTGGGTGCTCCTTTTTACAGGAGCGAGGGCAAGTCTGGAGCAACCAGACCCGCAGTGTAGTTTGAAGGTTTCATCACCAAGATGGCCGCTGACCACGAGGCAAGTGGCCAGGAGGGCGCATCAAGTGGCACAATGCAAAAGGGCCCCACGCAGATCGTGGAGATGCTGGGGGGCTGATCTTCGGTGCAAGGGCTGCTCGATGGTGGGGATTTTTAGTCCCCAAAGCACAACATCGAGGATGCCTCTGATGCTGCACAGTCAGCTTCTCGGGGGTCTTTCAAGAGGTCCAGTCCCACATCTCTCGGTGCCTCCATGGGTCCCTTCATTGCAGGGACTGTGGATTGGGCAGTGAGAAGTCTGGGAGTCTGGGTCTCGTCAGGCTCTGGGCTCCGGCTCCGGCGGGAGGCGGCGGCAAAGCAGACGTCGAGTTGCTGGATGGTGCCTGTGTTTTAGGCCACAAGGGAGATGCTCTTCAGTCTTCTGTGCAGCAGAATGTCGAAGTCCAGTCGTCTTCTTAGTTTCAAGTTGATTCAGGATGATCTGAGGTGCTCTGGCACTGCTCCCAATCTTATTCCCAATCTGAGGGGTGGATTACCTGCTAGGTCCCTCCTCTGGGTGGGACCAGGAAGGGGGACGGTTACACCCCCTTTCCTTTGTCCAGCTCCTCGCCAGGCCTGGGTCTGTAAAGTACCAGGACCGGTTTGGACTGGCTTATGCACGGGGACACCTTGTGTGCCCCAGGCATGTCTCAATCTATTCAGCCCTGTCCTACCCAATACACAAAATCCTGTCTGGGGTGGTGCTCGCACCTCCCAAGGCAGGAAACCCTTTGTCCAAGCCTCCCTCGCTGGAAGGACTCCCAGCAGCAGGAGGTCAGACTTGTGTCTGTGGTGGCAGCATCCATTTTGTGATGCTGAGGCTCGGGTTAACTTTAACCGGGGTTAAGGCTACACACATGTCGTGTCCCTCTAGAAGGGTGGAATGCTGTCCCCGTCGACAGAACTGTCGAGGGGATAGTATTCCAAATCATATGACACCTTACTCGACATGTTTTGATAAAGCCAAACCAAAGTTAGCATATAACCGCGAGGATTATAATGCACTTAAGAGTATATGGTATGGCAATATCCCGGAACAGCTAAGGGAGTGGTTCCCGACAGCTGCAGACAGGCTCAGCTCATGATAGAGCACCATCTCACATATTTCCAAGCACTCTGCCTCCAGGATTGATGAGGCCTTCTATAGGAGTGGCTGATAGGAACATATGTGTCCAGTTTAAGGTTAGATATAGGGCTACTATATCTAAGTAAGAGGTGATTACACCAACTTACCCCAGCTGAGTGATCAGCCAGTTGTGTCAAATATGGAGGCCAGGCCAGGGGTGGCACAATACATGCTGCAGCCCCTGGTAGGCCTTGGAAACACCTATGCCCTGGGTACCTAGGGTACACTGTTACAGGGGCCAATAAGGTGAACCAGTTCCAATTCGTAATGCACCTAAAGTGCATTGGCAGTAATTTAGAGAGAGAACAGCAGGCTGTGGGTCTGATTAGCAGGCCCACAGCCACATTAAGTCATAAACCAGTGAAGCAAAAAGCAAAAATTTGGGGTGACCATAGGATAGCAAACCCTACTCTCCTACAATTGCTCTTCCAACTCCAGAGAGTACAACTCCAATTGTTGCAACAGTAGAGAAAGTGTTGGATAGCGTAGGGGTAAAATTACTATTCCCACTCCAAAGAGTGCAACTGTAGGGAAAGTGTTGCATAGCGTAGGGGTAAAAATGTCTATTCCCACTCCAGTGAGTGCAACAGTATAGAAAGTGTTGGATTGCGTAGCGGTTATAATTGCTATTCCTACTCCAGAAGGTGCAACAGTAGGGAAAGTGTTGGATAGTGTAAGGGTAAAAATTACTATTCCCACTCCAGTGAGTAAGACAGTAGGGAAAGATTTGGACAGCATAGGGGTAAAAATGACTTTTCCCACTCCAGTGAGTGCAACAGTAGGGAAAGTGATGTATAGCGTAGGGGCTATAATTGCTATTCCAACTGCAGAGAGTGCAACAGTAGGTAAAGTGTTGGATAGCGTAGGGGTAAGAATTACTATTCCCACTCCAGAGAGTGTAACAGTAGGGAAAATGTTGGATAGCGTAGGTGTTAGAAATAACATACTTATCAATTATTTTTATATTAAATAATGAATTAATAATAAATTAACAATACATTATTTATAGATACCAATAAAATTAAATGAATAATTACTTTAATAACATTAAATTACTTCCCACCCTAGTCCCCAATAAATCCCCAACCCACTCCGCATAAAAATGAACACAATTAAGGGCCAGTAATAGAAGCAAGGAAAGCAGAATGGGATAGGAGAGAATTGAGAGACACAGGGCTCCACTACTGTGACTCTTCACTTCTGCTGGTCAAAGATGTAATGGATATATACAAGACAAAGCGATATCTTAAGTGATTTGTCATTCAGGATGTAATGCTTAACTGTAGTAGTAAATAGACATACCTTAGCATTATCTGTGTGTCACTAACTTCTCATATTTTGATGTAAAACTATTAATTCCTGAAAACAATGCACATATAAGGAATACCTCAAATATATATCTACATTAGCCCCTCTCCCTATGCTTTGAATATTTACCTAACACCTTCTCCCTATGTACTCTCTTTCAGTCAAGTATATCTTCTGCTTGACTTGTGTCTAACTGCAAAATTACAAAAACTCTTAATAGGCTATTGCACTCCAATCTTTAGGAACTCATATGTGCATATTAGCATCCCTTCCTATTTACATGTGCAATATAATCCATTCTAAGAATCCTTCCTGTTCCATCACATGACTACCTTTAGTATACTGTAACAAACCAAAGTCTTCGAATGATTCAGTTAAGTGTCCATAAAACAGTATAAACGTTATTTTTTCTTCAAAAAAATAGTTTTACTGAAGTCTTTTCTATTTTTCTATGTCCATCAATAGAATCCCTGAGTAACCTACAGGTCTAGCTAGGCAAGGGGCAATTGAGATCCATGTAGCGAGGTTCTGACTGCAGCAATATTCTATCATAATTGCCTAGTAAAGATGCCAAGAAACATGAGGGCAGTTATACCTGATAATCCAAGATGGCCGCCATCTCTTCAGAATAGGCAAGAGCAGGGAATTAAAATCTCATTGCCTGAATGCTGCTGATAGTGTGCGCTTGTGAGTCCGCAGCCTCAGTCCACACAGTGCCATCACTCCATAATGACTGTCAGCCTTTCCTTGCTGAAAAGAACATAGTACAAGCAGACTGGGAGCACTGCTACCCCAAACTTGAGCCATGCAAAGCGAAAAACAGTGCCTTCAGCTCCACTGTCTGACAGGTGCCACCGCACCGATGATAGAGATTCCTCATGACATGTCTGCTCTCTCGTGACTGGGACTTTCAAGTGATTGAAGCACAGGCGTTGTATGGCTGTTGCCACACAGGTAATAGAGGTGCATCAAGAAAATACCTGTGCATTGTTGATGGCGAGTTTGCTTGAATACCACACTTTAAGCTGAAGGTAAAAGTACGAAAATTGAGATAGTAACAAAATAAAGAAAATGTTGTTTTATATGTAGGACTGCAGTTTGTAGAAATGAAAAGACAGCTCTGTAAAAGGTCCCGAGTAAGACAAACAGATCACAGTCCTCCTCAAGTGACAGAAAATGGCGAGTTTGTGCGAATGCACAGGCGCTTTAGACAAGATTGTAAAGAGCTGCATGTTTATTACCTACTATGTCCATATTTTGATTGCAAGAGGTGCTTTTGTATGTTTTTAAAGTTATTGTGAGTTTAATACGTATTTGTGTCATTCACAAGAGAGACTTAACTTGACTAATACGTTAAAATGTTATTCACTTTTTTTGTGGAACTAAACTTTGTCTTTTTTCCTATCTGGGAAAGCTTTCTTCCCTGTGAAGAAACTCCTGAGAACATTCCCATCTTGGAAAGCGATTTGTGAACGCACATTCACACATATGAGCGAGCACCTATGGACCCTGTCTGTCAAAATTGGACCAAATGCATCTTAAGGCAATCATTATACATTTCGGTTGGTCCACTATGGACTAATGCGGACCCCAGAGGACTGGCATGCTATAGCATTGTATCGTTCTGGGAGGCTGCTGCCCATTCGCTGGAACCAGTTATTTGCATGGAGTGCAAAGGCCTGCATGCAAATGTGTTTCCTATAACAGAACAAAGGCGAGGCCCATATTCTGTTTGCTAAATGGTTGGCTTGACAATGCTCTTTTCTCCTCAGCAAATGCCAACATAGATGTGCAGAGGTATACAGATACACTGGATGCAAATTAGAAACGCTGGAGGTCACGTCATGCTTTGTCTCAAATGCAAATAACAGAAAAGCTTTACTTCATCTGTTTCTTCCTTTATTGAGCACAAACCTCCTGAATTTTCCAAGCAATAAGCCTGTTTTGATCTTATACTGCAAGCAAATTCAGACTCGCTTCTACAAAGAAAGGTGTCTGGGGTTGCTCTGTTGTCCATATTAACTTCATTGCCATCTTTTCCCTACAAGTACACCTTACTTGTAATAGTGCTTTCTGGCTCAGGTGGTTACTGCTATCAAGAGCTACAGCAAATCTGCTGCGCCTCCTGTATGTGAGTGGCTATGGGGTATGAGGCGCTAAATAAAACGTTAAAATACAATGGTCTGTGCTGAGGCACCATAATTATGAAACTCACTCTGTCCTCACACCACTAGTCCACACCCTCGCTCTCTCAATCACTCATTCTCCCACTCACCCACTCTCTCACTGTCCAGCCATCCCAGTGGATAAAAGCAGCTGCCTAAGGGATCTGAGAGTTGTGGAATCCTACGGGGCAGAATCTCTAAGGGGCATATCAACAACAACACGCGATAAATATCGCTAAACGCGTTTAGCGTGTTTGTCATTATCGCCGTCTATCACCGGATCACATCGCCATGATAGCGGCATATTTGCAACGCTTTGCTAACAGGCGATGTGAAATCCTGTGATAGGCGTGAGAATGAGCATTAGCGTGCGAAATCCTACGAAAAGGGAACTGCGCTAATGAAAATGTAGATAATAGGGAGATGTGAACTTAACCCTGCGATCCACTTCCCATTATACAGATAGCTCAGTCGGAAATAAAGCAGACATTAGATACCAGCAAACCACGGTTGGCGTGACTTTCATTATCGCTTCGCTTGTCAGGGGCCGGCTTGCAAATACTACGATGTCTGGTTAGCGAGTTTTTCCCTATTGTTTCTGGGAAGCAACGCCTACTTCGCATCTCATTAGCGATGCGGGCCGAGGCGTTAAACCAACGGTTACTAACATGCGCTAATGCATGTTAGTGGCGCTTTCACTAATAATGAGTTAATATAATCGCCGCTTTTCCAGCCCTATGTCCATCACCACCCCCTTTTGTACGCTTGCAGGAAAAGTGGCGTTATGTCTCTTTTTGATATGCCCCTACATTTTTTACGTCCCCATCAAGCTGCCAGGGATCGGGATATGTTAGTGACCTGGCAGAGTCTGCCACAGAGTGAAAGCCCTGGTATGGAATTTATCTGTACGTATGAGATCAACAACATTGTGTGTCTCTATTCAGATCTTCCCATTCCTTTTTGTTGTGTAAATCCTGCGTCCTCACCGAAGGGGTTGTCGATGACCCGTATAATCTGCAAAAAGTCAGGGAGGAATGGGACTTATATCAATCTGGAAATGATAAGCATTACTCAAGAGGTGTATTGTGGGATGTGACAAACAAGCTGTTGATAGTAGTCTGGAATCACCTGGTTCCAAAAGCATAAATCAATGAAAAAAACATCTGAACAAATTAGAAATTGAAACTAAGAAACTAGAATCCATGCGTATTGCGACTGTCTGCCCAGAGATTCTTAGTAAACTTGGGTTGATACAGTATGAGTCGGACAAACTCATCATAAGTAGGAACAATGAGATTTGGTTAGAAAATCTGAGGTCAAGAATCCAAAGTGAAATCAAAAAAGCTAGTTGCATCGGTTGTATGATATTACAATGAATGCCTTTACCATGACATGCCTTTACCATGCTTTGCCTTTATCACACAAGTCTTTACCATGCATATGACTTTCCCATGTATGCCTTTACATCAAAATGTTAAGTACATATCAGGTAAGTGAAATCATATATATATATATTCCCTTATAACCCCCGAAACTCACTTACCGCCATACCCTAAAATCACATTTACCACCCAATACTCTTACCCACCGCTGACTCTATAATGACCCTTACCACCCTTTCCACTTATCCATCCCTAAATCCCAACACCACGGTTAACGCCCAATAGCCTTACTCACCCCTAAGCCCTAAAAATGCCCTTGCCACCCAATACTCTTACCCACCCAAAAACCGTAAAAATATCCTTAACCTGATCCCTAACATATATATGTATATATATTCAACTAACTCTGTCCGTCTCCAAAGAAAGGAAGCAACAATCCAGGCAATAAGTTAACCAAGTAGTTTATTGGGAAATGAAAATCAAAGTCGACGCGTTTCGGTTGCGTACATGTAACCTTGTTCACAACATAAAATGCAATTTTCTCCAATGTATACACAAGGAAGTACGCCCAGATGTGGTTCCCGTGCTCTCTATGCCACTGGAGTCAAGCTTTCCTGGCTGATGAGGGGTGAAACCCCGAAACCGGTCCTAGGATGCTTATTTCCAGTCAGGGTCAAGACTGATTTGCATGCAGCAGGGTTCAAACTGGAATGGCATGGGGAACAAAAAAAAACAATGGATTTAGGCCCAGATCTCTGTACTGGGGCGAATGTATGAGATTGTTCTGCATTCTGTCCATCAATTGTTTTTCTTGCATTTGTCAGCACAAGTGGAACGGGTATGCCCAGACGTGGGTCCTGGGCTCTTCATGCCACTGGAGTCAAGCTAATCTGCCTGATGAGGGATGATACCCCGAAACCGGTCCTAGGATGCTTGTTTCCACTCCAGGGAGAACCTGGACTGGCAGTTTGGGCTGGACTGTTCCCATTGGGCGCAGGGTCAAGGCTGATTTGCATGCAGCAGGGTTCAAACTGGAATGGCACGGGGAGCAAAAACAATTATGGATTTAGGCCCATATCTCTGTACTGGTTTGAATGTATGAGATTGTTCTGCATTCTGTCCATCAATTCTTCTTTTTGCAATTGTCACCTTGAGTGGGACAGGTATGCCCAGACGTGGGTCCCGTGCTCTCCATGCCACTGGAGTCAAATTATCCCGGCTTATGAGAGGTTAAACCCCAAAACTGGTCCTATAATACATGTTTCCAGTCCAAGGAGGACCTGATCTGGCAGTTCGGGCTGGACTGTCCCCCTTGGGTGCAAGGTCAAGACTGATTTGCATGTGGCTGGGTTCAAACTGGAATGGAATGGGGAGCAAAAACAAATGATGGATTTTGGCCCAAATCTCTGTACTGGGGTGAATGTATGAGATTGTTCTGCATCAATTCCATCAATTGTTCTTTTTGCAATTGTCACCCTGAGTGGGGCGGGTATGCCCAGACGTGGGTCCCATTCTCTCCATGCCATTGGAGTCAATCTATCCTGGCTGATGAGGAGTTAAACCCTGAAACCGGTCCTATGATGCATGTTTCAAGTCCAGGGAGGACCTGGCCTGGCAGGTCGGGCTGGACTGTTCCTCTTGGGTCCAGGGTCAAGGCTGATTCGCATGCCACTGGGTTCAAACTAAAATGGCATGGGGAGCAAAACAAATTATGGATTGCGGCCCAGATCTCTGCACTTTGGTGAATGTATGAGATTGTTCTGCATTCTGTCCATCAATTGTTTTTTTTGCAATTGTCATCCCGAGTGGGACGGGTATGCCCAGACGTGTGTCCTGTGTTCTCCATGCCAATGGGGTCAAGCTATCCTGGCTGATGAGGGATGAAACCCCGAAACCGGTCCTAGGATGCTTGTTTCCAGTCCAGGGAGGAATTGGCCTGGCGGTTCGGACTGGACTGTTCCCATTGGGTGCAGGATCAAGACTGATTTGCATGCAGCTGGTAGCACAAAAAAACGATAGATTTAGGCCAAGATCTCTGTACTGGGGTGAATGTATGAGAGTGTTCTGCATTCTGTCTATCAATTGTTCTTTTTGCAATTTTCTCCAATGTAGCTTTAATATCATGACATCTCCCAGTGTTCATGAAAACAGAAAGAGGACAGTGTATTTCACCTTAATTTAATCTCCATCTTTTAACGGACCCCCCCCAGGATATTGCAGCATGGATTAGGAAATTTTGCGGCACAAATATGGAAATTTAGCGGCACAAATATGGAAATTTAGCTGCATATTTGAGGCACTTTATTTTACTCATAATCATTCATTTTCAGCCTGAAATAAATGGAAACTGTTCTAACAGGGTATTCCACTTTTAAATAGGTAGGTTTAACGTGTTTGCAACTCTATGGAAGCACAACTCCGGTCTTGACCTCGTAGGAGGGAGGTGTATTTCTAAATGTAATTGTTTATGGCCAGCTATTGGCTTGTGTCATTGTCCTTCATAAATGATGATTCTGATTCGTAAATAGGCTTGTTAATCCCTCCTTAGTACCGTCTTGTCTTCATTTGTAACCTCCCATGGTGACTGGCTTTTTTACTTTGGTTGTTACAGATTTTGGAGAGACGGGGAGATGCAGAGCAGGAATGGTAACTTTCGCAGGCTTAGACTGTAATTTCTAAGATGGAGGGACGCTTCAGCCTCAACCCATCCCACAAAAAGGCTTGTAGCTTTAGGATGGAATCATCCCCGCAACGCTGGCAGCCTTGCACCATGGTGCAAGGGTGCCTGCTTTGGCAGCAAAATTTGCACCAGCGCAGGGAAAGGACATAGATGCGTCAAATTGTTGCAAATATGATGCATCCCTGTGCTTTTAAAATCACGCAGCTCGGCACAGCAAAATGGTTTGCAGCACCGTGATACTTACTTTTGTTGTAAACGAGGTCCTATATTTTAATATAAAAATGGACAGAAGTGTGAGTGGTTTACGACCTATGTCCGAAGTGTTTTGTGGGGTGTTGTAAGACGTGTGTAGCTGCTCCTGCTCATGACATTACCTAATGTAGTTGAAGTGGTCTTTAAATACAGTTCACATTACATAGATTACGGCCCAGGAATGTGCCTAGAGATGAATGGTGCTACCCTTAGCTGGTGCAAAGCCAGGGCTGCAATTTTGCAATCCTACCCTAGAAATCTGTAGGCAGCGTCAAGGCCAAAGATTCAAATCTCATTGAGGATAACCCCGCTTTTCATCTCATGTTTTCAAAACAAGTGCTAGTTACGTGGGCCCTATCAACACCTAATATTGACTTTGATAATTACGGCAAGAGTGAATTGTTAATGACTCATGATGCAGGTACTAGATAAACTGCTAAATATATTTGTGCTTACTAATTTCAGTTATTATCCTTTATAAATGAAGGCCCTGTTACCTAGTAAAGTTTCCATAGCTTAGTCTACTTAATATGCTTTCACTGCCATTCAGTTTTAAAATGTGGGTACACGGATACGCCTTTGCTCACCACTTAAAATGTACTTGCATGTTTCACTATACTAATTCAAGACGAATCCTCTATGGCTCCCGGAGTAGAGTGCTACTCGCCGAAAAAGCGCTTCAACGCCTCGTCAGGGGGAGTAAGCACTATATAAATGCAATTACAATACAATACAATGTAGTCTGTGGCCCTGGTTTCATTCGAAAGTACATAGCTCTAAATGCTATTTCAAACATGGTTTAACGACAAGAGTTCCCCATAGAATGATCTGCAGCGTAATTCTTTAAATACCCACTTGATGGCGATATACTACTGTGTTTGTTCGAGGGCTCGGTAGAAAAAAGGTTGGTCTAATTTAACATTGGCTGTATAGAAGATTGATGACAATGCAAATGTATTTATAATAACGAAAATTGTCACCTTCCACCCCAGGATATTGCGGCATGGATCGCATTTTCCAAAAGCTGCAGATTTTGCGATTTTTTTGACAATCGCAAAATCAAGAAATCCTGGAGGGTCTGTTTTAATATACATCTTATTGTCAAAATTCATTTAATCATTTGTGTATATAAACAATTATAACATATCAGGCAAGGATGAATACACAAACAAATCGAGCACTAGGAGGGATTGAGAACTATTGAGTTGGGATGAATACAGTTTGCTCAAACAAAAACATCTGAGACTGCCTCTATTGTATTTAATTCCTAAGTTTCATAAAAATAGCATTCTACCACAATGCAGGCCTATCGTTGCGGAGGAGGGTAGTGTATTCGAGAATGTTTCCAAGTACATAGATTACTTTTTAAACCCTATAGTCACAGCTACACTCATCCTCCTCAGGGACACAGCTAATTTCTTGCGCAGAATTTTTGATGTGAGGTGGTAGACCAATATTTGAATGATGACCTTATATGTATCCACATTATAAACCAGCATAAGGCGCTCTGATTGTTTAGCAGCCGCACAACACTTCCTAAGAATGTGACCGAGTAAGTACATCCAGCATAACACATAGGGCCAGATGTATCAAAGGGTTTTGCCCATTCTGTGTCTATGGGAAAATGTGTTGATACATATGGCCCATAGGGCCATATGTATCAAGCAAATTAGCATTCGCAAAGGCCGAAATTCGCAGAATTTCGGCCTCTGCGAATGCTAATTTGCTAAATGGTATGTATGAAACATTTTGGCAGCAAAATAAGGAATCGCAAAATTTGCTATTCCTTATTTTGCGATTGCACTTAAGGAATCGCAAATTGTGTGATTCCTTAAATGCAATGTATCAAAGGAAAATTAATACAAAAATGCCCATAAGGATTCGCAAATTACCACCAACTTCTAGTTGGTGGTAAGTTGCGAATTCTTTTAATAAAACAATTTATTAAAAATCCAAAGGTGCATATGAAGCTCATACATGCCCTTAGGGCATGTATGTGCGCCATATGCCCACACATGTCATTTTCAGGGGTGCAGCAGGGTGTTCTTGTGACACCCCTGCACCCTTGAAAATATTCCTAAATTGCGATTAGCAAATTGCTAATCGCAAATTTCCCCTTCATTACTATGGGCCTCCTGGCCCATAGAAATGAATAGGAAATTTGCGATTAGCAATTTGCTAATCGCAATTTAGGAATGTTAAGGAATCGCTAAAAAGAAGCGATTTCCTACATACATGCCATTTTGCGATTTCTAAATAGCGATTCCTTAAAAATCGCTATTTAGAAATCGCAAATGGTCATGATGATACATATGGCCTTAAGCCACTTACTATGATGCAGTGGTGTCTGCCAAAAAACATGTTTTTGTTTGACAAAGAAATTTCCCAGCAATTTAGATCGCCAGCTATGGGAACCTGCGATGGCCACCCTCCCTGAGCCTCAAGAGGCCGACGGAGCCCACTCCTTCAGTGCGGGCAGAGAAGCCTGTGTTTGCTCTCAAGTCTGCTCCCAGCTGGCTGGAGCTTCAAAAATGCAATGGACTTTGGAACTGTTTCCGTGTCCGCAGTGATGAGGGCAGGGAGACAGATCTAAATATAACTCCGGACTGCAGGGAGCAGTATTATTAGCAGCTCCCTGCGGGTGGCCTCAATGCCAGCTCCCACTGGATGCAGTGTGGTGGGTGGCCTGGGTAGGCACCAGGGAACTCACCCTTTGTGAAGCCAGGTCCCGGGGTATGGGGTCTCTATAAAGATTGCAGCTGAACGTCCCAGTCTCGGTCGTGCAGTACAATCAATATGGTGTCTGGAGCGGGACAGATGAGTGAAGAAGACACGCCCAGCAATTTGTAATTGCCCAGGACATGCTGCAGGCTCTAGGACGCGGCATTAAGAAGCATGCTAGAGAGCCGGCGATTCGTCTGTAATTCTTGGAAGTAGCCAGCAATGTACCCCTGCATTTAAAATATATATTTTCCCTGCACCTGTTTTCTGAACCTGTATACTACCTGGGATCTCTGTCCTGTTGTTAATTATTGAAAAGTCATAAGCACACCCTTTGCTGGGTTTGCTGCTGGTTCAGTAAGTGGCTTTTGTTTCCCCTGGTTGTGAGCTCTTGTAAAACAACAAGTAAGAGAAGCATTACCAACAGTAATCCATTCTACTACATTGTGGTAAGACGCATGGTTCAAGTCATATTCTGAAGTCCCTTATTGTCCCCTCAATGGTTCTAGACTGGAAAGTTTGCATGGATCCTCAGCTCTAGGTTTGTAGGAACATGTCCTAAATGTAATAACAAGAGCAGAAAATATGTCTTCTGGAGAGACTTACGATCATGTACTTTAATTAAGAGAATATGGGCCATATGCTCATAGACTTCCATTTGCAATTTCCAAATAGAGAATTTTTGCGATTTGCTATTAGGAAATCACAAACAGCTATGTGCACGCTGTTTGTGATTCCCTGTGGGCTGCAATTCACCTACTTCATTAATATTCATGAGATAGGTCACATTTTGCGTCCCATTGAGAATCGATAAAAAACACAGGGATGTTGTTCTGCTGGGGACCGCAGACCACGTTTGTGTTTTTTTTTAAATAAAGTAATGATTTTTTTTTAATTCAGCCCATTTTCCTTAAAGGAAAAGAGGACACGTTTCAAAAACAAAAGTGAAAAGTTTTCTTTTAATTTTTTAAGAGTAGGCAGTGGTCCATTGGACCACTGCCTGCTCTTAAAAACCTTTTTTGCATACATTTTCAAATGGTAAGGAGTCCCTTTGGGATGGGACCCTTTCCCATTTGCGCATGGGTTACCACCAACTTGAAAATGCAGATGATATGCAACCGCTTTCCAGTCGCAGAACATTCATACATACCCTTGCGAGTCGCTTTTAAGAAGTGATGCCCTTAACACCCCCTTCCTAATATTGAATCGCAAACCCATTTTGCGATTCTTTGATTTGTTACCGAATCGCAAAAAGGGTTTGGTAAAGGCAGGCACAAAGCTTTGTACATGTGGCCCTATATTTGGGGGTTTTGTTTGTTCATTAAGCTTTCTTAGAACTATTCAGAGAACTGTTTATTGTATAATAACTCCCCAATGGGACATCTGGGGCCTTGAAGATACTGCTGGGCCCTGGAGGAAGGGGTCCCTGGGGCTAAAATCAGCCCAGGGAGGGGTCTTATGCCCCCTCCCCATTGAATATTTGAATATGTTGCCGGGACCCATTTTTGGGGTCGCCGGGCCAAAATTGTTCAGAGGGGGCCGTGTTCCTATCTCCCCATTCAAAATAGCACTGGGCCCGTGGGGTAGGGGGTTCCCGGGGATGAAATCAGCCAGGGGGAGCGCCCACATGCCCCCTTTCCCCTTCAAAATGGTGCTGGGCTTTGGGGGATGGGGTACCTTTGGCATAAATCTGATCGCGGAGTGGAGCTATGTGCCCCTCTTCCCCTTCAAAATTGCGCTGGTCACCAAGGGATAGAGAGTGAAGTCACCAATGAGGTCATCAACGATGTAATTTGAGATGTAATGAGTGATGTCATATGTGAGTTCATAAGCAGTGCACGGCGGGCACGCAAGTTATCTTTAGTGCTGCTAACTATAACTGGTGAATTTCTGTGGGTTTTTTTTTGTTCAAAAAGTTAATGTCACTGACAAACTCACCTAACTACATAACTACCCAGTCAGGGTTTCTCAGTGCTGAGCATTGTTTTGGTATATCATCCAGGTCTTAACATAAAAGGATGATTCAGAAAAGCCAGGTCATTAAGAGCTTTTGCAAAAACGAAAAAGATTGACAAGATCTCATAGAAACGGGCAGTGTTCCACAGCTTGGGGCCCAAATGGCGGAAAAACAGTCCCCCTTGACAGGTTTGCCTCTCTCTGGGAACTATGGAAAATTGCTGTTGCATGATCAGAGAAGATGGTTAGGCTGGTAGGGGGGGCACCAGATATCTAAGATAGAGTGGATCTGAATTCGACATAGCCTTGTGCAAATGGAGCACAGCTTTGAAGTGGATTTGCTTTTCAGTTGGGAGCCAATGAAGGTCTCAAAGGAGAGTGGAGGTAGAAGAATGCTTAGGAAGGTAGAATAATAGTCTGGTAGTTGCATTCTGGACTACCTGGAGCCACCTAAATAAGGGGCCCTCAGATAATATTGTTTACCCTAATCCAACCTGGAGATGATCAGTGACTGTATTACTGTTCTTTGGGCGTAGACACTAGAGGAGTTTTCTAAACCGTCTCAAAAGAACAAAGCAAGTGAAGGCTTCTTTAGAGATTTGATGGTTTATAGAAAGCTTTTCATTATGATAGAAACATCGATTCTTAACCACAGAGTCCGGGGTTAGAGGAGTAACAAGAACACCAGGCCAAAGATGTGGTCCCCAGAGATGACATTGATTGTCCACCAGCAGAACTTCAGTCTTCTCCCCATTCAATTTGAGGAACTTTTTGTTGATCCTGGTGGCCACTTTTATGAGGCAGATGTTCGAGGAGTCAGACCTGCGGTTTTCCTTAGGTGATAGGGAGACAATAATTTGAGTATCATCTGCACAGGAAAAAAGTGTAAAACTGCATCTTTCCACTATATCCGCTAATGGTTCTACATAACTGTTGAATAGAGTCATAGTAAGAGCCGAACCCTGAGGTACGCCAGCAGATAAATGAAGGGGGTAAAAACTGTAAGTACTGGTAAAGACCTGAAAAGTCTGTCTTGCAATAATGATCTGGGTCAAATCAGGGCCAGGTCTTGAATACCCATTTCCTCCAATATGTGGAGAAGTAGTTTATGATCTACTGTGTCAAACATGGCACGGAGGTCAAGTGAGATCAAGGCTACACTGCCACCCTTGTCTAGTTGGAGTCTAAGCTGTTCAGTGACTCCAAGTAGAGCGGACTCAGGATTATGACCAGCCCTAAAACCAGATTGACAGGGGTGGTGAATGTATTTTTGCAAGTACTGGTAGAAGGGAGGTTGGCCTATAATTATACCAGTTTAGAAGGTTGAGATTTGTCTTTTTCGCCAGAGGCCTTATCAGTGCATGTTTCCAAGCTTTAGGCAGACCTTCTATGATTTCTCGATCTGCAAAAAAAAAAGCAAAATCAGTAGTTTTGTAAAAATGCTGCAATTTTTACAAAACTGCCTGCGAAACTTGGAAAATGTGATCATTTTTATTTTGAGGAGGCTAAAAGGCTGTGAAAACAACAGATATTTTCACCTCTCAATTCCCAACTTTTGGGAAACGAAAACATCTTGTAACCATCTTATGATGTCCACAATATTATTATATGATTAACAAGGCATAGCCAGGCAAAATGTTCTGGAGGGTCTGGTAAATACAGGGGGCAGATTTACAAGGACTGGTGCATCCCTGCATATCAAGATACAAGGATGCACCAGTAAAGATGCAACATGCAATTCTACCCTTGATGAGTCGCATTTACAATGTGGTTCAAAAGGGGGTGGTGATGGACGGAGCATCTGAACCAATCAAACACTCACACCCAGTCAACAGATCTGGGTTTAATCCATCACCGTTCTTTAGCCCACTCTGCCACCCCAGTTCAGACATGGCCACATGCAAATCAGTCTGACCCTGTGCCTCATGGGAACAGTCCAGCCCAAACTGCCAAGTTATGCCTTCCCTGACTGGAAACAAGCTTCCTAGGACCGGTTTCTGGCATCCCAGCCATCTTCAGCCACGACCAGCCCTAAAACCAGATTGAGAAGGGTGGTGAATGTATTTTTGCATTTACTGGTAGAAGGGAGGTTGGCCTATAATTATACCATCGTCACCCCCTTTTGTACCGCTTTGTTCACCATAAGTTGCAGGGTATGCTCAGACGTGAGTTCCTTGCTCACTTTGCCACTGGATTCAAGTAAGCCTGGCTGAAGACGGCTGTAATGCCAGAAACCGGTCCTAGGAAGCTTGTTTTCAGTCCAGGGAAGGCATGGCTTGGCAGTTCGGGCTTGTTTCCAGTCCAGGGAAGGCATGGCTTGGCACTTGGCAAGTGCAACGCAACTCCAGCAATGCTTAGGGGTGCCCTATGCCCAACATGCTGCGTAACTCCTTATGCCTGCTTTAAACAGATGCAGGGTTTTGACGCAGCATGGACGTAAAAGTGACTCAGTGAAACTTTTACGGGGCTTCTTTATGACAGAACGCCCACCCTGCATAGATTAAACCTGACACAGGTTTAATGTGGCGCAGGGCGTTACAATGTGATGCATCTCCCTAGATGCGTCACGTTGAAAATAAGTCACAACGTGGCGCATGGTTTACGCCGCCGCTGCATCACAGAAGTGACGCAACAGTGGCGTAAATGTGTCGCAAGGGGCTTGTAAATCTGCCACTGAGTATGCATACTTTATTTTCCCATGTCTAATGTGCAATTCATTATTACACATAATCATTTCTGTTTACTAAGTTGGTGCCCAAGGGAGTGAATAAATCAATTATTCTCGTTTCGAGAATCCACCTTGCGTTAACTTTCCTAATGAAGGCATTGTATCAGTCATTTGGAGGAAGGTAGGCTTAAAAACAGCTTATTCCTCTTTTTCAAACTGTGGAAAAACAACTTTAGATCTGTCTGCAAACATCTCTTTTGGGCTATGGCAAATGATCTCTATTTTGGGCGACTAAAAATGTGTAGTAGAATGACACATTAGCCACAATAACTTCAGGCACACACTCAGCTTCCGATGGGGCATCAGCGAGATGCATCGCCAAGAATAAAGCTACAGATATATGGCAGGTCTTCAATAAGAGTGAGAAATAGGGAACATATTCTGACTCATTTTATGTTATTTTTTTAATACTATAACAACTGTGAAAACTCCCAATTTTGGAAAGAGGTGAAACAATATAGACTCAGACATTTCTCAAAATATTTTAAAGACTCATATTAGCAATGTCCTGCCTGAGATCCTACCTGCTGTAAGCCTTTGAAGACAGTTAAATCATCATCTTTTCCATCATGGAAGTCATATTTCTGTTATCTTTCAATTTCGCAAACCCGACTCAGGAAGATGAAAGGTGGGCGGTTTCCATTATACAAATCACTGATATCTGTCAAAGTATCTCTTGATTGCTTGCAACTAATTCTGGTTGAATGACCACAAACATCTGAAATTAGCAGACTTTTCCAAATCCTATCCCTCCTGAGTATAGCCGAAGCTGAAAACTCAAGTTGCATAAGGTTAAAAAATTGTAACGTGAAATGGTACCTCAATCCAGATTGTTTTTTAATTGTACTTCATTATGGTGGCACTAGATACTTGGTATAACATATAAGCAAGACAAAGTGGGAATTTTAACATTGTTTTATATACTCAGTAGTTTATTCAGGTTTGATTAATTGGGTTTTTCTGAAAAGTAATAGGCATGATTTAAAAAATCCGTACTGAGAACCTAGGAAAAGTTGTGAGTACACAGCCTCAAAGACAGCTGCGTCTTCCTGGCATTGTTGATCTCAACCAATCCGTGGCAATGCACCTCCACCAACTACCTTCCCGTGCCCTATGGAGCCTAATGAAAAGGTGTCATGCCTCATGGGTCCAGTAGGCAGTGGTGTCCTGGCAGGGGTGCGTACATGGGCATTAAAACATTCCAGGGAGAAATTGGGCCCCCTCTCATGAGGTTAGGATTAGAGCTTTGCTTCCGTAGGGTTGCAGGCACTTTAAACATGTCTATTTCAAAGTGGAATACTCTGCTACAGTTTCCATTTATTTAAGGCTGAAAAATAATGAGAAGTGATCACCTCTCCTACTTGTAGCTGAGAGGGAATGGTTGCAGTATAGGTAGTGTATGTCTCTGTTTGTAACTGAGAGCAGGAGTACAGAAAAAGGAGATAGAGAGTCCTGAATGTCAGCCACTTTCTTGCAAAAAAAAACTTGCCAAAGGAGGAGACCATTTTGCAGGTAGGATTATCAAAGTGAATATTGAAATCCTCTAACGTGTTGACATTGGAACACCCAAGAGCACCAGCTACCTGCGTATCCAGGAGAATGATAAATCACAGTCAGGGATAAATAGATTTTGCATTTTACACCGGTATTGATCTTTAAAAAAATCTGAATCCCATCACCTTTCCTGTCCAGATGATCCAATCTAATCATGAGATAATCTGTAGGTAGCATAGCAATGTTATCTGGAGTAGAAGCATTGTTCAACCAGGTTTCAGTTAAAAACACGGGTCCGGTGAGTTGTTGGTTAATAAAGTAGTCAAGTCAAGTCAAGTCAAAAAATGTATTGTTTTTGATTATTTAAAATCATTACAAGTCACAGTAGAAAAATGATCCTTAAAAAATTCAAAACAATTTATAATACACATTACATAAAATTATCATCTAGTCGCCTTGTCCATTACCATGTGCTTATAACCATGGCATTCATTGGGGAGGTTTGTTTTATACAACGTTAAGTAAATGAGCGGAATGGTCCTTAAAATCTTTTAAGCTGGCCATCTCAATTAAGTCTTTCATTTTAGCCCGTTTTTAACATGTTTTCCAGCCTGGCTAAAGTAATCTGTCAAGCATTGAGGTTACCGTTTTCGACTTTACTTCTTTCCCCAAGTTCAGCTTGTCGTAGGAGAGATTGTACTTTTCTCATATATTTGACCCCCCTAAAAGCCAGCATGGGTGATGATCCCTCCAGCCATCGAATTACGGCTTGCCTGCATGTATGAATGTTCAATTTATTAAAAATGTCCTTTAAAAGCCGTCTCCTTAAATCCATGAGTGCCGGGCACACGCATAACAGGTGAGTTAGTGATTCTTTATGGTAACCGCATAAGCGACAATGAAGATCCGTATAAACGCCTTTCCAAGATTTTTGTAAGTCTTTTGAAAGGTGTAGGCCCAGCCGATATTCTATATATCTCTTCTTTAGCATCATGCTAAAGTGACTTTCTAAGTATGCCTGGGGTTTTGTCGAGGAGTATGATTTAATCACTGTCCACCCATGTCGGCGTTTGGAGATTGCTGATTTGTCTTCCAAAATGGACTTCCATTTGGCAGCATTATTTGTTATTTTATCAAAAGCCGGCTCTATCTAGCATGGTATCCTATGTCGATTGGATTTCTAACTCCCTCAAAGAATTGATCAAATAAGCTCCCCAACCACTTATAGTGGTTTGATTCAACTGATTTTCAATTTCTTTCCAACACAGGCTATCTAGTGAACCTTGTGCTGACAGGCGTATTTTATGGCACAGTTTCAAAAAGCCACTCATGCCCCAAAACTTCTGGTTCCGCAGCTCAAATTCCATTCGAACCTGTGCTGGTGAGGCTGATTTTGGGAAGTTAAAAACCGCTTTGTACACCTTTGTCTGGAGATTGTTTAACAACCCGGCCTCCTTGCCACACCAGGTAACCAGAGCGTATGATAGAGTGGGTAAGTTTGCGATGCCATCATCTTTAGAAGATGCGTACAATTTGGGCAATCCAATTTTTTATATAGTAACCTGTATGCATAGATCAAGGAATGTGTTTTCGCCTTTAGGTCCAATTTATGTTCTTTGTGGGTCGGTTCTCGGCCCAACTTTAGACCTAAATATTTATAGGATGCTTCCTCTTTTATTGGTGATCCTTTTGCATACCATTCAAAATTTGATTTTTTGGGGTCTACTAAACGTACCACCTTAGTCTTCTCCTTGTTCAGTTCCAAGCTTTCATGCTCTAGATAAGTAACAAGGTTATTGATCATTCTTTGAAGACCTATGGGTGTTTGGCTCAGCACCACAATATCATCGGCATATTGTAAAAAAGGAATTGGACTATTTGCCAGGTTCGGTGGATGACCTTCCCCTACATGCATGTGTTTAACGATATCTGCATATATAGGTTAAACAAATTAGGGGCCAGGACGCAGCCTTGTTTTAAGCCCTGTTGCGTACTCTCTTACTCTTGCCCATGTTTCACTGTACAGGCCTATTATTACCTCCAGTAGTTTCCTCGGCAGCCCCCATGAACTTAATTTTTCCCATAGTTGGTTTCGATTCACCCTCGAAAGCTGCTTTCAGATCTATAAAGCATGCAAACAGTCTGGTCTTCTTTTTTCTGCTTTTTCCATTAGAAGTGCCAAAGTTCTCAGATTTGTTAATGTTCCTGTCCCTGACCTGAAACCCATTTGGAACATGGGAATTATGTTTGTTTCGTCCATCGAATCTTGAAGGTGCATAAGTAATCATGATCTGTATAATTTCGCCTCTACGTTGATCAGTGATATCAGCCTGTAATTTCCCGGCTTATTAGGGCCCCATGCTTGAAAATAGGATGGATGATATTCCCTTTCCAGGACTTGGGCATTTTATTTTGGCTGTAAGTCTGATTAAAAAACGGTGTTAGGTACTCTGCCCAAAAATCAGGTGAATGTTTGAAAAGAGCATTAGGAAGCCCGTTTGGGCCTGCCGCCCCCTCTGTTTTTAGGTGTTTTATTATTCCCTTCAGCTGTTTAATGTTTATCAGGATGTCTGAAACTGGTACTGTATGTTTTGTTATTTCTTTCTAATAATTAGGTTCTGTCAAGGTAACTGGATCGTTAAAAGTGTCTCCTTTGGACAAGATCTCTTTACGCTGCAATGGCATACTAATATCTTCATGCAGGTTTTCTTCTTTTTTTTGTAATGTTTTTGCAAACTCCATGTTCTTGGTGCATATTTCGCACTCTTTTTTAATGTGCTTTTTTGGTCATGCTCCTTGCAAATAAACATATTTTGCACATGCTGAATCCAGTTGTCTTCTCCAATTCCTGCCTCCTGTCTTAATTGGTTGCCCTTTGTCAAGTTATTAATAATGCCCCAACATGTCCGACCATTTAGGTTTTTGCTGGCCAATAATAGTTTGACCAAATACCTTCTTGGTATAGTTTTTCGGTTTTCCCAGCATCTTCTTATAATTTTGTCGTAGGACCCTTAGTTTCACCGTATCTAATTTCATTCCCTTTTTCGCCGCCATGGCATGCCTTCGGACTTCACGTAAGATCTTTCTTTTTTCCTCTCTTAGGCTAAGATTAAACCATGGCTTCTTCCCAGTATCCATTCTTCCTTTGCTAGAGTTAGTGACAGGAAAATTGCGGGTTAAAACGTGGCATAGATGTTCTCAAGTCTTTATGAGATCTTATTTGTATTGGGTTTTTATTGAGAGCAAATGTTATTTAAATGTATCCACTATTGGTTTCATATCCTTTCCAACCCATTTCAATTTCCGTAAGTTAAACTTTTTGGTTTGTCGAATCAAGGTGTTAATTTTTTGGGTTTTATCTACGCAATGTTGATTTTTGTGATTAATGGAAAATTGTCACTTTCTATGCGTTGATCGACCTCGAATGCGACTTCTTTTGGAACCAGATTGCTGCTAATTATCATAAAGTCCATTGTCGATTGCCTTTTGCCACTTGAAAATGTTACTGCTGCAGGTCTATCCCCGTTTGCGTTCCCATTCAAAATTGTCAGGCACAGACTTCCCAGTTCTTGGATTATTTGATTATCCTTTACTAAATTACTATTAAAATCACCGGAGATGATCAAGGAGTAGAGTTTGTGTGATTTTTTTAGCGCTTGAATCAGGGTCATTAGTGTTATGATTTTTTCCTTCTTCAGTTTTTTATCCGGGTGAACGTAGACGTTGAGTACTAATAAATTGGTATTAGGTAAATTTGAGTCGGGTTTCCCTGTGAGTTTGTGGCTTGCAGCCAATTTACCCCGATGTCTATTTCTTCCACTTGCCATCCATTCTTTTGTGCTATGTATGTTGTTAGACCTCCTCTCGGGTGCCCAAAAGTTGAGAATCTTTCTGCTAAAGTATGAAGCTCTATATTACCGGGGATTGATACTGGGTTCAGGTTCCAAGTTTCTTGGAGTAATATTAATTCATGTTGTTCAAGAAAGTTCACTGTTTCGTGGTCTTGCCCCATATTATTAAAACCATGAACATTCCATGAGCAAATACGGATTTTATAAGAGTTCTCCAGGCTGGGCTCATCCCTAATTCTTTGAATAGTTCCTTTTTTCTGGCAAGTGCAACTGTTTATCTGATACTGGGATTTTGTTTCCTCGTTTAACCTTACTTGCACGTTAGGAACACTTATTGCTTAAGGCCTTGGGAACCCAGGACCAATCAGCGCTTTTATCCGACCTGGTATGTTGCTCTTCTGAGCCTGCCAATCTCTTCACTCCAGATGATTTTTGGAGGGTTACATAGCACGCGCTCTTTAAACATGACTTCCGGTTATTCCCAACTTCATTTTCCTTTTTTTGGTTTGTTGTGTTTTTTAGAAGGGGAAATGGATATTTTTGCCGTTTGTGGCAACTCAGCACAATGCCCCATGCGTCAAAGGTTTGGCTCATGGCATATATCCTATCTACCAAGGCTTTTGAGGACCAGGTGGTCAGAGACTCCTCTACGTCGGGGGAGTTTTAAACTCTACGGATAGAAGGTCTTGTTATGATAGTCCTTCTAATTCTGGAATTTCTTTAAAGAGCTGCATCAGATTCCCTCGGTTCAAGATATCTTGTCCGCCATTTATACAATATTCTGGTACAAATGTCAGTTTTTGGGAGGTTTCTACTTGTATTGAAGTAACTAGATTGTCTTCTTTTCCTTTTTGCCCTCGATTATTTTTTACTATTCCCCCATTCGCATCAATCGCTCTGCTCCGTTGTTCAAGGGAGAAATTGCTCCTTACTGTGTCCAAATTGTTCCCTTCTATTTTGAATTCTTCAAGTTTGTCACTCTTTGTATGCTTTGATAATTGTATAGGCTCCAAGTAATGTTCTTTTTGTGGCAACTTACATGTTCTACCTTTTTCATTTATCCTTATTTTTATTGGGATCCTTACGCTAAGCTCTACGTTGTGTGTTTTCTTTTTTACTTTTTGATGTGAGGCGGTTTTACCTCCTTCATAACTTTCAGTAGTATGTCTTTCCTCATACCTAGGAGAGGTTTGGGCCTTATTTTCTCTCTTCGCTCCTCTATCCTTATGTGTTGGGTTTTCGTGCACCCACTGTCTCGTTCCTACCCATTCTTCGATTTCTGTTTGGGGCGGTTGCTTTGAATCCCCTTTTACCAGGGTCGGTTCTTTACATGGTTGCTGTTCAGTTTTATTTTCTTGTAAGTCTTGGCTCTTTCTCTCTTGTTTGTTCTCTTGCTTTGTAAAGATTTGAGATTTCAAGGATTCGTGCTGCGAATTACATTCGTTAATCACTCCTGATTGATTTGGTTGCCCTATAACCATAATTGAGAAATTCGACGGGTTTTTATCCAATGAGTGATTCTCTTTCTTTGTCATTGTTTGATTAATGAAAATAGGATAAATATGTTCATTTACAGGTGGTTTCTCATTACGCTGCACCCTACCCTTTCTGGCCAGTTTTCTTTGTCTTTTTGTTAGTTTAACATTCTTTAAAGTATCACTCGTACTTTGTGTGTCATCAATTTGGTGGACTCTCTGATCGAAACATTCCTCATTTGCCTCTTGTTCCGGGTCATCATTTACACTTGGATCTTTAATTTCGTTAAATCGTTTTTGTTGTACCTTATCGATGAATGTACTGCCGCTAAGATATCTTTTATTATGTCGGCCAGATTTGTCAATTTGTCCACTAGTTTGCCACATACGCAACTTGGCTGGGTTTGGGGGGGTATCTATTTGTTGCACCCTGTCCGCCCTCCCGGGTATTAGGGACGCAATGTGGTTCAGCCTGGTGTTTATACCTGAAATGTGTCCAGCGATGAGGTTTATGAGATCGATGTGTACCTCCATTTTGTCCGATTGGAAGTTCAGGGCCCTTATTGCCTGATCCAATGTGTTTAACAATGTTTTACTCCAAGGAGCCTTATGCAACTCTCCAGGCGATGTTTCCAGGTCCCCTGACCCTTGTTCGAGCCTGCCCAGGGATGAAATTGTTATTGGAGATGACAGGTTAATAAAGTAAATATTCCTAGTTGATATTTGGCTAGGAAGTGGCAGTTGATGATAAAGAAGAGATAGAGAGTAATGTTAGGTCTGACAAGGCAGAGGCTTTAAGTGTCATAGAATTGTTGGGTGTCTGAGAGATGGGTGGGCATCTTATTATTGCTTTCTAGAGTTGCACACTGAGTTGAAGTCTTAAAGTCACAGTGGGGGTAGTTCAGAGTGACAGTAGTCAAATTCACTGTGGAGAAACCTACTTCTGACATTGCAGGATGAGGTGCTCTAAGTTGGGCAGGCAATAACTCATGCTAATCTGAGTCCAAATCTGTATTCATGAATTCATGGAGATGCTGCTGTAGCATCATTCTGTTGCTCAATTCGTTCCTTGACACAGGCTTCCTTACACATGAAGTAGCACAGAGGCCACATATTGCAGGAGCACACTGCACAAACAGGCAGAACATAAACAGAATGGCTAAGATCATCTCAATGAAGATCAGAATTTTCCATCCCCAGGCAGAGATCAGTTCCCAGAACCACCCTAGCAGGGACCAATCTCCTTTGTCCACATGAATGGAATCAGAGATCTTGTGCAGTCTGGAGATGGCCTGGTACACTGTCGGAGCATTATCAGGGATGAAAATGCAGCAACTGGATTGGATCACTCTACATACACCACCACGGTCTGCAAGTATGACATCTAGGGCAACCCTGTTCTGAAGAGTCATAAGTCGGTCCGACTGGAGTTCAGCTGTCAAGTTACTAAGGGCACCGGCCGTTTCGGTCACGGCGGATTCAACAACCCTCGTTAACTGGCGAATGTTCCTGCTGTTCACCATAGGCCCCCAAAACGGCAGAAAACCCTTTGTGAAGTCTCCAAACTCTTGACCCGCAGTGTCGTCTTGACTCACGACACCCCTAACTGTCCTTGTCCGATGGTAATCTGCCTCGGCCGTGTAGGTGGGTGGCAGCAGAAACGAGATAAAACATGAGCCCGAGAAGTCAGGGGACAACCATGTGTATGATTTGTCATGGCAGACGAAGTAGGTACCCTTAGCCGCTAAGAATGGAGGGGAAGTTCGGGATACAAACACATACGTTTCCGTGCATACGCTCTTCCCCAACTGTAATATGAGGGCAAAAGGAGGGTCTGTGGTTCTGAAATTCTGGACCCTGCCGCAATATGGTACCAAGGCCCAACCCTCGTATCACAAAATATCATCGTACCATGACGAGACCGGTAATGAGTAGGACATTATCCCTATGTATTTGCGTCGTGATTAAGTGATGCTAACACCCTTAAAATCTTGGTTTCCGTTCCGAACCCTCGGACTCCATTTTGTGAATGGTATTCATCTTGTGGCTTGCCCTCATATAGTCAATTGATTGAGGCCGAGCTTGATCTAAAAGGACACGTCCAGCTTAGCTGACTTCCCCATGACCTGGCCGAGCTGACTCCACTGCCTCCAGCCAAACCTGTTCGGGCAGTCCCTCGCCCAGTGGCCGAGTAAGATAGCATCAAGGCACAACATGCCATAAACCATTCACTACATACAAACCATGTTATCCACACGCATACACCTGTCCATGTTCCTTGTTTATGGCCAGTTTTACGATGAGGAGGTGCCCGATTTTATTGGGGTTTCATCGATATCTGATGGTAGTTCTGGGTCGAGCTGGGTAATCCATCACGAACTGGACATCTAAAATGTGGGTTGGCCGTCGTGACTTTGCTTTTTGCTTTATTGTGGAAATATGTATATGACCATATTGTAAACTAAAGAATTCTTGCCTGCAGCTGTTATTTTTGTATAAAAGGAGAAGGCTGGTTCTGTAAAAACGAACAGTCTCCTGAGAACTTACATCCCATGCTGCTGTACTTCTAGGACACTTGTTACTTGGTTGCAGCCAATAAAACTCGATCTCTGACTTCACCTAGAAGACTCTGTGTTTCTGTGGTCCGGAACAGGGAGAACTCAGAGGTCTTCGGATGATATCCCCTGGCACCACCGGGTTCCTAAAAACCCGGCACCTCAGGATGTTCAGCTCTTGATGTAAATTAAAATTGGAACAACTGATATTGAGGCTCATCACTGATTTCTAATCAATGATGTATCACTATCTAATGTTTGTATCACCTTTAACATTGGCGTAACCCCATACTCCAGCACCATAGGCAGCTACTACACTAGATTTGGCCCCCAACCTTTTTTATGGTATCTAGATGTCTTGTGCCCAGCTTTTTAGAGAACGAATGGATGGCATTTAGGCTTTTTTCTAGCATGATCCTTGATTCGCCACCATGCTAATCTAGGATGATCTATAGTCGAAAGACACCCCTAAGTAAGAGAACAACTGGGTCTGCGCCACTTTGCAATCAGAGATAAAAAAGGAAGGGGGGTTCTTCATCTTTTCGCCTGCAATTAAAATAAATGACTTAGACTTGTTTGTTTGTAAATCCAGAATTTGCATACATTTTACATAGGTGTTTAGCGATTTCTAGAGGGCCCTTCCCATAAGTGTAATTAAAACTGCATCGTCTGCGTACATGAAAATTGGGATAGACATTTTGTTTAATCTAGGGACGTCTATAGCTGATTGAAGCAATTGAGACTCTGTCCCATTTGTGTATAAAGAAAACAAAAAAGGGGCACAAACGCACCATTGGCAAACTTCTCTAGAGATTGAAAACTATCTTGTGCGCTCGACCTGTTACCCATACCTTACACAAGCCTTGGCCTTCGAGTACAATTGTCTTATAAAAGTAATTATTCCATGGTCTACTCCCATTCCTTCAGGATCCTCCAGAGGTGGGAATGGGTTACGCAGTCGAAAGTTGCACTAAGGTCCGTGAAAGCCATGTATAAATTGCCTTGCCTAGCTAGCATGGGTGTACTGTGCTATGAGTAGACTCAGGTTAAAACATTGATCTTGGGTGCCTCTACCTTTTTTAAAACCATATTGGGCCAGGATCAGGATGTTATTTGTCAATGCTCAAGCCTCCATTCTATTTAATAGCACTTGGCCCATACGTTTTCCCGTGCTATCAAGGAGGGAGATTGGCCTATAGTTTCTAGGATCTGATTTGTCTCCTTTTTTATATAAACTGGTATTAAATTTGCTGTATGCCAAGAAATGGGTGGGCCCTTTTTGGCTATTGCATTGAATAAATTAGTGAGCACGGACACCCAAAAGGAATCCTACTCCCAGTGTACACCGCAAGGATGGGGGACACTCAGTGTTGTGTAAAATACCCCTCACACACCAACAGGCCCCTTGGTGTCATGCTTCATCATCGGGGTCTTCACACCCCGCTAGAGGGATGTGGCGTGCTGCGACCTGCGACTACGCGGGAGCACTATCAAGTTTGACTATGTGTGGTGTGTGTTAAGTGCGAGTGAAGGGATAGATGTGAGTGAAGGGTGTAGTGATAAAAATTAAAAAGTACCTGGCTAGTGGGTGGTGTGAAAAAACTTTATTCAGGACCCCTAGCTGGTGCTATTAAAAAGATGTGCAAAAAGGCGAGGTTAGTTGTCTTAATTAGGGACAAAACCTCTGGTGTGCGTCGACATGTTTCGGAACTGGTGTTCCTTCTTCAGGACGGGGCACAACTTCCCAACCCTACTCACGTGTTTATATGAAAAAAAATGTATATTTAGAAATTAGTAAAAAGTGAAACTAATCTCAAAGAGGGTAACAATGTGCCTACAGCGGTTTTTTGGTTCATGCAATTGCATGTCCTAAAAAGAAAAAGAAAACCCAAATAAGTTTGGTTATCACAAAGGACTGGCTCAAACAGGTGCAGTCACCTGGAGCCCCAAACGGTCAAATTAACCTGTAAAGAAAAGGGACACACATAACACACAACATAGAAGACACATTTATAGTTTTGAATTTGTTCTGGAAAACATACTCATAGTTACTGTTGTAAATAGCATCATGAGCATATCCAGAACGTCAGGGTAGGTAGGTGGATCCACAATCTGTGTGGGTAAAGAGTTGGTTTTAATGTTTTCACTCTTTTTACTCACTGTTTGACTTCATTCTCAATAGGTATCTGGGAGTTCCTGTGTAAAATACTCACGAAATCCGCCTGAGTTGGCCTCCTTCTACCACCCTGCGCTGCTCTGCTGTTAATGTTTTAGCGTTCAGGGCTCTGGTATATATGAGGCATCCAAACGCTGTTGGATTCGTTAATTAGCGGAAGCACTAAGCGGGCCAAATAAGGAGCGTCCCTCTCCCCACCTATTATCAACATGTATGCGGTCTTTGTGTAACATGTATCGTTTCTTGCGTTTCTCATTCGCTAATTGCCGGATTTTGTTGACCGACCATATTAGGAGTGTCCGCCTCCCTGCCTATCGTCAACCAGGACATGGGCTCAGGCTGACGTGTATCATTCTGAGCATGCTCGATATACGAGTGTTCCCAGGGGCAGGCGCATGCGTGTTAATCTTTCGCCCGCCCGTGGTCTGCTAGTTCTTTGCGCATGGGCAATGGCATGGTTATTCTCGTTATTGGCACGTTTCTGATGTGATGTTCATGACAACGTTTTAAAGGGGTCCGTGGGTTTTTTGCACATTAGTATTGGCAAATGAGGCACAACCAGGGTACTTATGACATTACAGTTGGGTACTAGTGACACTGCAGTTGGATGTATGTTTATTTTTTATATAAGACAAAATGAAGTTCATCGGTTGTGACGCTTCGGTTTCTTAATTTTCATCATGTCACATGGCCCCATGGAATTTCGTCATTGAGACCTACGATGTGGGTTCCCAAACGAAAAACCCATCGTTGTTCCTTTTGAAACAAGCCTGTTTCAGATGCCAAGCGTTCAATTACGGTCCAACGGAGGTCATTGATACAATGCTGGTGTTCCAAGAAATGTGATGCCATCTTGGTGGTCGTTTTTTTACAGCGTATGTTGCTCTTATGCTCTCCTATCCTCACTTTTATAGGTCGGGTGGTCATCCCTACATACTCCAGTCCGCATGGGCATGTTATCATATAGACAACGTTTTTTGTGTTGCAATTGGAAAATTTACGTTGTTCCCATGATGTACCGTTCCTGAAGGTTAGGGTCTTGCTTTTCTGGGTTTGATGGCAGCAACTGCAATCCCCACAGGGGAAATGCCCTTGAACTCCAATCATGTTCTGTCTACTAACAGGGTTTGGTCGTGGTCTAGTATGTACCAGTATGTCCCTAATGTTCCTGCCCCTACGGTGTGCATACATTGGTTTCTCAAAAACTAGGTTTCCACAGTTCAGTATTCCCCAATGTTTGTTTATGACTTTTGACACTTGATTGGATATCGATGTGTAAGTAGTAACACATATTGGTCTTTTGACTTCTCCTTTGTCTTTTGGATTGTCCTCCAGCAGTGCGTCCCTGTGGTTGTTCCTCGCCCGTTTCATTGCTTTGTCAATAGTTTTGACAGGGTATTGTCTTTGTATCAGTTTAGTTTTTAGATCTTTTGCCTGTTTGTTGAATTGGTTCAATTCTGTGCAGTTTCTTCTGAGACGCAAAAACTGTCCATACGGTAGATTCTCCCTTAGGTGTCTGAGGTGGAAACTATCGTATCGTAACAAACAGTTCCTGGAGGTGGGTTTGAAACACGTGGTACTTTTCAGTCTTCCATCTTCAGTGTATATATTCAGATCCAGAAAAATCATAGACGTGCTGGAGACCGTACTTGTGAATTTCAGGTACTTATTCTGGTTGTTGAGCCAGACCACAAAATCTGAAGCACTGTTTAAATCTCCATTCCATATGATGAAGCCGTCGTCTATATATCGTTTCCAGGTGTCGATCTGGGAATGGTATGGGTTGTCTTCATGTAGGATTTTGTGTTGTTCCAGGTGGTGAACGTATAGTCCAGCCAGACTCGGAGCAAATGTGCTTCCCATGCTTGTTCCATGGGTCTGTAAGTATAGGGTCTCGTTATATTGGAAGAAATTTTCTTTTAAGGCCATGGTGATGCATTCAAGGACCAGGTTCCTCGGGGTTTGGTGTCTCCATATGTTACTGAAGAGTACTTCCTCTATGATTTGTAGTGTGTCCTCATGTGGCAGGCTAGTGTATAAGCTCTCTACGTCGAGGCTTAGTAGGAGCTGTGTGGATGGATCAAATTCCTTGTCTTCAAGTAGTTGTAAGACTGCTTTCGTATCTTTCAAATACGTGTTAGTGGATTGTATCAGGGGTCGAAGAAATGCGTCCGCAAATTTCGACAAAGACTCCAGAATTGACCCAATCCCGGAGACGATAGGTCTGCCTGGTGGGGTATTGATGTTTTTATGGATCTTTGGGATGCAGTAAAAGTATGGTATTCTCGGTGATGGTTGTTGTAGAAAATCTGCCTCTTTTTTGCTAAGCCAATCGTGGGCTAGACCTTCTTCTACCATGCCGCCAATCCGGATGCGTAGTCTTTCAGTTGGGTCATCTTTCAGAATCTTGTAATTCCGTTCATCCGCTAGTAAACGCTGGCACTCCATATCATATGCCTCCAAGGTTTGTAAAACTATCGCTCCCCCTTTGTCTGCTGGTTTTATAACAAGACCGCTGTTGTTAGTGAGCTCTCTTAGGGCTTGTTGTTCATCACCACTCGTGTTGTAGAAAATGTTTCTTTCTTTTGTGTTGAGTTGGTTGACCTCCGTGATGACTGCTTTTTCAAACGTTAGAATTTCTACAGGGATTGTAGAGTCCGGTGGGGTAAAAGTTGACTCCAACTTCAGGCCAGTATCTGTTTTCTCCTCTGGCAGTGGCTTGTCTTTGAAGAATGCTTGTAGCTTCAGTTTCCGAAAGAAATCCTGCAACTCCAAGTTGAGTCTGAAGATATCTGGTTTCTGAGTTGGTACAAACCCCAATCCTTTATTTAATACACTTATCTGTGTTGTTGTTAATGTCATAGGTGTGAGGTTCACCACTAGGTCCCTCTCTTGCTGGTCGATGGCTGGTTGGGTAGGGACCCTGTCATGCTCCTGGTTGTCCGGGCATTGGGCTGGTTCTGATCTTCCCACGCTACGGTGTTGCCTTTCCGGTTCTTTCCTTGTGTGTTCTGGCGTGTACCTAAAAAAGGTTGTTGTTGCCCTCCATATGGTTGTTGCTGGCCGTAGTAACCTTCGCTGTATTCTTGATTCCACAGTGGTCCAAACTGGAAAGGATTGAATTGTGGTGGACCCATGAATTGTGGGAATTGGTTTTGAGGTTGGTAACCCCTCCATCCCCTTTGCCTGGGGAATTGATGCCTTCTTTGTCTCCAACCTCCTCTGCGTTGTCTGGATCCTCTATTGCCACTTGAATTGGATCCTGAGGAGCCGTTGTCTGAGATGTCGCTATCTGCGTCACTGTAGGTATTTTTAGAGACATAATCCACTCTTGTATATGGGTATGCATTTTCGGGGGTGAACTTTGCCACGTCTTTAGTAAGTTTGTTCGTTTTGCTCTGTTTCAAGGTAAACTCGAAGTCTGTCATTTGTTGGTTCAGTTCTTCGAGTCTGGTTTTCAACTCCTCTGGCGAGATGTATGTTTTGAGCTGGACCTCTATTTTGTTTATTTCTATTTTAAGTTCTTGAGTGATCCTGGTGGCCGTTTTATTTATGAGTACTAACCAGTCTCTTGAGCAGTGCCAGGATATCAATGACCACTCCTTCTTGAAGATCAGGTCATTTTGAAAAATGAGTGGTTCATTTTTGACAATCAGGCCCTGTGGTGCCATCTTGTTGCGAAGATATTGGGTCATGAACAAGCCATGTAGGGCTGCTTTGATTTGGTTGCGTCTTAGATTAAGCAACTCATTCCAATCATTGGTATGTGGACCTGGTTCCTGGTTACATAGGCCCTCGAAAAGGTTGGTGTCAGATAGAATCTTGTCAATTTCGTCCTCAGCAAAAGTGAGGCCGTGTTCCTCTTCCATCTTGAGTGGACCGCTGGCTTCTTTTTTATTATACTATGGTGTGTGTCTCTATGTGTGTGATATGTGGTTGGAGAAAAGACTCCCGCAGCTCTGCGCTGCCGAAGAACTGAAAATAACAATGAGGGGAGGTAGAGTATAGAGATAGGATTCCTACTCCACAGGCACTGATAATTAAACAAGAAGAATCCTACTCCCAGTGTACACCGCAAGGATGGGGGACACTCAGTGTTGTGTAAAATACCCCTCACACACCAACAGGCCCCTTGGTGTCATGCTTCATCATCGGGGTCTTCACACCCCGCTAGAGGGATGTGGCGTGCTGCGACCTGCGACTACGCGGGAGCACTATCAAGTTTGACTATGTGTGGTGTGTGTTAAGTGCGAGTGAAGGGATAGATGTGAGTGAAGGGTGTAGTGATAAAAATTAAAAAGTACCTGGCTAGTGGGTGGTGTGAAAAAACTTTATTCAGGACCCCTAGCTGGTGCTATTAAAAAGATGTGCAAAAAGGCGAGGTTAGTTGTCTTAATTAGGGACAAAACCTCTGGTGTGCGTCGACATATTTCGGAACTGGTGTTCCTTCTTCAGGACGGGGCACAACTTCCCAACCCTACTCACGTGTTTATATGAAAAAAAAATGTATATTTAGAAATTAGTAAAAAGTGAAACTAATCTCAAAGAGGCTAACAATGTGCCTACAGCGGTTTTTTGGTTCATGCAATTGCATGTCCTAAAAAGAAAAAGAAAACCCAAATAAGTTTGGTTATCACAAAGGACTGGCTCAAACAGGTGCAGTCACCTGGAGCCCCAAACGGTCAAATTAACCTGTAAAGAAAAGGGACACAGATAACACACAACATAGAAGACACATTTATAGTTTTGAATTTGTTCTGGAAAACATACTCATAGTTACTGTTGTAAATAGCATCATGAGCATATCCAGAACGTCAGGGTAGGTAGGTGGATCCACAATCTTTGTGGGTAAAGTCGTAGGTCTCAATGACGAAATTCCATGGGGCCATGTGACATGAGGAAAATTAAGAAACCGAAGCGTCACAACCGATGAACTTCATTTTGTCTTATAAAAAGAATAAACGTACATCCAACTGCAGTGTCACTAGTACCCAACTGTAATGTCATAAGTACCCTGGTTGTGCCTCATTTGCCAATACTAATGTGCAAAAAACCCACGGACCCCTTTAAAACGTTGTCATGAACATCACATCAGAAACGTGCCAATAACGAGAATAACCATGCCATTGCCCATGCGCAAAGAACTAGCAGACCACGGCCGGGCGAAAGATTAACACGCATGCGCCTGCCCCTGGGAACACTCGTATATCGAGCATGCTCAGAATGATACACGTCAGCCCGAGCCCATGTCCTGGTTGACGATAGGCAGGGAGGTGGACACTCCTAATATGGTCGGTCAACAAAATCCGGCAATTAGCGAATGAGAAACGCAAGAAACGATACATGTTACACAAAGACCGCATAAATGTTGATAATAGGTGGGGAGACGGACGCTCCTTATTTGGCCCGCTTAGTGCTTCCGCTAATTAACGAATCCAACAGGGTTTGGATGCCTCATATATACCAGAGCCCTGAACGCTAAAACATTAACAGCAGAGCAGCGCAGGGTGGTAGAAGGAGGCCAACTCAGGCGGATTTCGTGAGTATTTTACACAGGAACTCCCAGATACCTATTGAGAATGAAGTCAAACAGTGAGTAAAAAGAGTGAAAACATTAAAACCAACTCTTTACCCACACAGATTGTGGATCCACCTACCTACCCTGACGTTCTGGATATGCGCATGATGCTATTTACAACAGTAACTATGAGTATGTTTTCCAGAACAAATTCAAAACTATAAATGTGTCTTCTATGTTGTGTGTTATGTGTGTCCCTTTTCTTTACAGGTTAATTTGACCGTTTGGGGCTCCAGGTGACTGCACCTGTTTGAGCCAGTCCTTTGTGATAACCAAACTTATTTGGGTTTTCTTTTTCTTTTTAGGACATGCAATTGCATGAACCAAAAAACCGCTGTAGGCACATTGTTAGCCTCTTTGAGATTAGTTTCACTTTTTACTAATTTCTAAATATACATTTTTTTTTCATATAAACACGTGAGTAGGGTTGGGAAGTTGTGCCCCGTCCTGAAGAAGGAACACCAGTTCCGAAACATGTCGACGCACACCAGAGGTTTTTTTCCCTAATTAAGACAACTAACCTCGCCTTTTTGCACATCTTTTTAATAGCACCAGCTAGGGGTCCTGAATAAAGTTTTTTTCACACCACCCACTAGCCAGGTACTTTTTAATTTTTATCACTACACCCTTCACTCACATCTATCCCTTCACTCGCACTTAACACACACCACACATAGTCAAACTTGATAGTGCTCCCGCGTAGTCGCAGGTCGCAGCACGCCACATCCCTCTAGCGGGGTGTGAAGACCCCGATGATGAAGCATGACACCAAGGGGCCTGTTGGTGTGTGAGGGGTATTTTACACAACACTGAGTGTCCCCCATCCTTGCGGTGTACACTGGGAGTAGGATTCTTCTTGTTTAATTATCAGTGCCTGTGGAGTAGGAATCCTATCTCTATACTCTACCTCCCCTCATTGTTATTTTCACAGACACCCAAAGTCAGGACAATCTGTACAAATAATCTATTGGGGTGCATTCTAGACCACGCATCTTATTACTAGTGCACTGTGCCAGAGCTACACTTATCTCCAAATTAATAAAAGTGAGAGCAACATTAGGTGGAGACACAAGCCCTTCGTCCAATGTCTGGCTACTCTCTTTTCTTCCATTAAAGATTTTCCTAAAATGCTCCACCCATGAGTCCTCATTCATATGGTTGTCAAGGTTGGGATCTGTTTAGTGGGGGATACCAACCTAATGCGGGCGCACTACCATAACTTCAGGGTACAAAATTATAATCATTAACAACAATCAAAAGGTGCTTCTAGAGGAATGATGCGTATCCTACATCAATGGCTTCATATGAAGCGGCAATATGTACAATGACCTCTGAGCACACCCACAGTTCACTCATACAATTCGAACGTATATATGGCAAGCAACTCCAATCCTCAGGAGTCGGATCAATGAATCTAGTTTCCAAGGTCAATGCACAAAAGAGTCCACTTTCTGTATAAGAAGTCCTTATAATTTATTTCCAATGTTGATTACACCAGCCAACACGTGTTTCGTCGTGCATTAAATAATACCTCGACTTCTTCAGGGCTGTAATCAAACAAAACATTTCCCATGATCAGTATAAATATTTTTCATATAACTAGATATAGATGTGGGATAGTACCAACCACCATCTAGTAAGATAAAAGCCTGCAGAGTGAAGAGTTTGAAATAAGAAAATAAATAGTCGAAAAAACCATTCCAGTCCGAATATCCACCCTGTGTGTGATAAAAAGAAAGAAAAAGAACCCTACCACCAAGATAAATAAACAAGATAGGGGTAAATTATCACCTCTGTATATGTCAGTATTCTCTCGCTCTAATATGGTCCTCACAGCGTAAACTACTAATCAATCTGAAAAAACAGAGGCATATCAGAATAATGTATACCTTGAGTACTGTCACTAATATCAAATAGTAACTGAATATTCCACAGTGGGATCCTGACAGAAATTATTTGCCAACTAAAAGTTTAGCGTTCACCCCCTATGTTACTGATAAATTAGGTTTACCTTCGTATTCTCATCACAATTCATCCAGCAATATGCCAACAATGTTTATCTCTCCATTCACCTATATTTTCCACTGGAGTCAAAATAAATATATTACAATCAGAATTTACTGCTGGTTAGAATTAATACAAAGCGTGTATCCTATAACACTCACCCAGTAAATATCGTCTGGTGTGTTCTGATAAATAATCTCTTTGACTTCACTTGTCCTCTGTATTCTAAACAACAAGATTAGCACATATCACTCCCCAATTTACGGTCCATGTACCATAAATAATATAGTTAACCATCGGGTGAGTATAAGAGTCTCACTCAGTACATACTCCTAATCAAAACTGGAAGTACAAATGAAACTATTTTACAAAATTATATACATAAGGTTTCCCTTATCTTCTACACTGCAATTATAAAAATCACCTCTATTGGTAAGCGGAAAATGTCCTCTTATCTGTAAATAAGCAAAAATAGGAGGGCTATCATATACGCACTCCCGAAGTTAATCCTGTGAGACTACATATACTTACCCACGGTAAGTATTCAAATATATTGTACACAGGGTCGTTGTCTTCTCTTGATTCAGTATACGGCTATCTGTGTCAAAATAATGACTTTAATGAAATGGCCCATATGAATATTGTTGCTACTTCAAGTAAACAAAGTATTCCAACACTCACCAAATTTCGGTTTCTTCAAATATCACGACTACCTAAAATATATATATAAGGAGACGGCATTTAATATCTTGTACCGTTCCGATAATCAAAGTCTCAATAAGACCCAAGCCAACATTGCTACAAGTTTACCTGTGTTCAGCGTATTCGCAGCATATCTTCTATCGTCCGACGTTTCCAAGCATTGGCGTCTAGCATGGGCGCCATCTTGGAATGTCCTTAAGTACGCTTTGTAAGCGCGCGCCATCTTGTAGTATGTTCGTACTGTTTCTAGAAGTATAAGCACGCTCCTACCCATGTGTGCGGGCAAGACAAATACCAGTAATCCGATATCAAGCATCTTTATATAAGTGATGCATATAGTATTCAAGCACGTTAACTATACTCTAATTCAATGAAGTTACTTATTAAATCTACTAAATTACCCGATTTCGATCGGGTTTCCGAAATTATTCCTAGTTCCACATCTGACCCTGCGCTCCACCATAAATCCTGGGATAATGCACTAATCTGTTTATGTATACTTATATAAACAGATCACATAATAAAACCAATGTGTGTATGCATCTTGTACCATAGGAATGGGTGAGTAGAGTTCATGAAGGGTAAATGTTAGTCAGTTAGCCAGAAGAGAGGCAACCGAGGGTGCAAAATTATCTTAACTGTTCAGTATCATTCAATCATCAAACAAATGATAATTAGATGGGAAGCGAAATCAAATCCTAGGGAACATGTGTCCCTGTACAGTCTAGTACCAGAAAGCCGCTAGATGTCAACAACAGGCATATAGTATGTATACAATCAAAATTCATTAGTGAAAATGATATTGGTCAAAGATCAGCACAATTATTACTCATTGCCCAAGAAGTACTGGTACTCATTATCAATATTAAGCCCCTGTTGGACCGATTTCAATTTCATAATCCACAGTACTTCCCTACGTCTGAGTTTCAGAGTTCTGTTACCCCCCCTGGGATCCTGAGGTACATGTTCTATTGCATGATAACAAAATTGGTGATCTCCCTGATTATCAATGTTCTGTACAAAATGAGCAGCAATTGGGTATCTGGTGTCCCCATTCTTCCATGCCCTAATATGCTCCATCATCCTGTCCCTAAGTCTTCTTATCGTGCTGCCCACGTAAATCTGTCCGCATGTGCAGGCTATGATATATACAACAAAGGAGGTTTCACAGTTAATGAAGGTATCTATTTCATACATTGCTGAGTTATTGTAACTGAAACTCACAATCTTTTTACAAGCCCATCTACAGCAATTACATCGCCCACATTTGTGGAATCCTTTAGTTAAGTTCCTGGGCCAGATTTCTCTATTCCTGATAGGATAGCTTGGGCTCAAGTCACTCGCCAAGGTTCTCCCTTTCCTAAAGGTCACAGCCGGTCTCTGTCCAATATGTGCTGATAGATCCTTATCAGCAGACAACAGGTGCCAATGTCGATTCAAAATAGAGTATAATTTATTAGACTCTGTATTATAATTGGTCACTAGGCGAACATCTCGTTCTTTCTTCTCTGTAGTCTCCTTATCTTTTAATGTATGTGATCGTTCAAGTTTATACACACGTCTTTTCGCCTTCTCAATAACTGCCCGTTGGTAACCCCTAGCTAGAAATCTGGAAGACATATCCTGTACTGTATCCTTAAATTCTTCATTCTCCGAACAGTTTCTCCTAGCCCGGACCATCTCACCATATGGGATGGATTTAATCTGAAAATTAGGGTGGCAACTCTTAGCATGTAATAGTGAGTTACAACTAGTCTCCTTTCTGTACATCTTGGAACACAACTTATTTCCCTTAGTATATAGCTCAACATCGAGAAAATAAATTTTCTCCTTATCATATTGCGTTGTGAACCTCAGGTTAACATCATTGCTGTTTAGGTATTCAAAAAAACACAGAAGGTCCTCAAGGCTGCCAGTCCAGATCATGAGACAGTCGTCTATGAAACGACCCCAATATTGAATATATTCAATCCACCTGACCCCACGACGACCCCAGATCCACTCCGCCTCGAACCATCCCATGAACAGGTTGGCAAAAGACGGAGCAAACCTGGAGCCCATCGCGGTCCCAAGGCGCTGTCTATACCAGTTGCGATTGAACACAAATACATTGTTGTTGAGTACTATCTGTGTCATATCAAGTATCATCTTTGTGTGCTCAAAATATTCAGCCGGTCTCCTGTTGAAAAAGGTCTCTACTGCATGAATTCCCAATGTGTGGTCTATATTCGAATACAATGAAACCACATCTAGTGTTACAAGATACATATCACTTTGCCAGGTCACATCTGACATCATGTTTAAGACGTGCTTAGTGTCCCGAATATAGGAGGGCAAGTTCTCGACAAACAGTCTCATGAATATGTCAATGTACTCAGATATCTTTTCAGTCGGACCACCAATACCAGAGATAATTGGCCGTCCGGGTGGGTTCTCTCTATTCTTATGTACCTTAGGTAAGGTGTATAAACAGGGAGCTCTAGGTGTTGAAATTGTCATATAATTATATTCATCCAAGTCCAATAGTGATAGGTCATACCAATTCTTAAGTTTCTCATTTATCAATGTAGTTAGGGATGGTAGTGGATTGCTAGGTAAGGACTCATAGTATTTACGATCCTCTAACTGTGACATAATTTCTGCATTATATTTAGTAGTATCCATTACAACCACATTACCACCCTTATCAGCCATTCGAATTGTAATGTCATCATTGGACTTGAGGAGTTTAAGTGCTTTCCTTTCTCCCTGTGTGAGGTTGTCTGGTTCTTTATAGAAGCCACCTTTTGACCGTTTATCAATGAGTTTGTCAATTTCAAATTCCACAGACTTGTGGAAAGCATCTATAGTATTGCCTGTACCCAATTGCGGTGTCCACTTAGATTTTAATTTTAGACCGCTGCTTTGACTTAGATACCTGTTGATCTCTAAGTCCTCCAGAACTCTAGACAGTGTGATAGGGTCTTCCTCATTCTCTGTCAAAGAAAGTAATAATTTTGTAGCATTAGCCCCTTCTATAGTCAAGTCACTCAATTGATTGTGTAAAGTGGCGCTTTTGTCTTTCAATGGTGCATGAACAAAAAATGTTTTAATTTTCAAACGTCTCACAAATTTATATACATCAATCTTGGTCATGTACCAGTCCGAGATAACATTAGGACAAAATCCTAATCCCTTTTTCAACAGTTTAATCATATCATTAGTCAATACAAGTTCAGATATATTGATGATCTCTATCTCATTCCCAGTACTACCCTGTGTATTATTCAATCCTTCCATGACCTCAGCCTCATTCCCCTTCTTGCTCCTTGTTGACCCCCTGCCCCTGGATCCTCTCCTTGTCTTGTATTTCCGCCACCTCTGCCTCTGATCGTGGAGTCCCGATTCCCAATTCTGTGACGCTTCACCTCTTCTAAAAAAGCATTCTCTTGTGTGCCTGGCT